>NC_054744.1:32838821-33204788 GCF_018143015.1 Lytechinus variegatus | reverse complement strand
ATTCTATCAACTTTCTTAATCTTTGATGGATTTTCATCAAACCTTCATTATTTTTTTTTGTATTTTGACAGCCGCTTCTTTTCAAGGCGAGCATTGATCCTTTTAGATTCACTGTTAAATTATTTTATTTTGTTATCATATATATGATTGCAGGGAACAGAAATCGGAGTATAGGGCAGCCATCGGACGCAAGGTAAGATTTATCTTACCCTGATTCTAGTCCAATATGATGAGCTTTTTTTTAGGAGAATAAGTGCGCAGACCATGAAAGAAAACTATGGGCGGAAATCCTATATAAGGGGACAGGGGGACGCGTCCCCCTACCAAAAATAGTAGGGGGACACAATATTAAATGCCCCCGGCTATTTTGGTCTCTTAAATGGAAAGAAATCATTCAAAATCGAAATAAAACATGCATTTTGGACGAAATGATCTACTTTTTAGGTAATCACCTTTTTTTGCCTGTCAAATTTAATTGGGTCGAAATGTTTGGGTAATAATCTTTTTTGGGTCAAATTTTCCATCCCCTGTTCTACCTTTGGGGAGACATTTCCGCCCTTCAAGGAAAAAATAGCTGCCTCATGCAAGCTCCCGCCCCGGCCCCCTCTTGCCCAAGTCTATATCGATCCAAGGCTTCACTAAGTTTCGATCTACATAAGCGGTTTATTCAAACATCTTAAAACCATGCCGTAAAAATAATGAACATAAAATACTCAGAGTGTTGGATCCAACTCTATGGAGTAACTCGAACAGCAGCATGCATCCTCATCAATTCATATAAAGTACCAGTAATATTCTACTCGCAAAAGTTCCCCCCACCCCTTGGGGGGCGGGAGGAACAATTGTTTTATTTTGAAAATTTTAACTTAAAAAGATAAACAAAAGCAACAAAAGTAGAGTGTGGAGCATGCAATTTATTCCCTTGGACCGATGAACAGGCATAGTCCAATAAAGTGAAGTATAAAAACGGTGAAGTACATGTAGGAAAAAAAGGCATAAATATAGAGGACTTTAATTCTGGCGTGATAGTGGTCACCCTGCACTTCATCTTTTAGTTGCATGTAAGTTTTCTTGTCCCTTAAACCTGCCAATTCACAGAAACCTGCCTGTCTTTCATCCCTTATTTGGACTTGACATTTACCAGACTCTTTGACTCTATTTCTGCAGTGATACTTGCCGATCTCCGAACAGCGGAGGAACTGAAACGAGAGAGATAATCATAATCACTGGCGTAAATCCGTGTTGATGGGTGCTGGAGGGATGACTGAAATATATATTTTTTTGCAATCATGTTTTTAGATATGAAAGGAATTGTCATTCATATGTCCACAGTGGCGTACCGTGGGTCACGGCATGGGGGGGGGGTGGCACTAGCAAAATTTTTGAATCACTGAGTGATGAGCGCGCTCAGTTGCCAGTTATACTGACCTAATAGAGACATTTTAAGGACAATGTCATTAAACGGATATGTACTCACTGATCAATAATGCGAGCGCGAAGATCGAGCTGATATTTTTTATATTCACACCTAAAAAAGGGACACTATAATCAAATTTGTGTAATCATGATAGGTACCTGTCTCGCTTAACAATGCGAGCGCGAAGCGCGAGCTGAAGTTTTCTTATATTTTGACCCCAAACAGCGAGATTTTAAGGAATATATTTTAGGTATCCATTAAGAGTATGCATATCTCACCATAGTAATCTAATGCGAGTGCCGAGCGCTTGCTGATTTCATTTGAATTACATCTGAACACAATCATGAAACACTTTTTGTAGTCATTGCAATTATGCCTATCACACGCATTTTACTAATCAAATATTGCGAGCGCGAAGCACGAGCTGAAAATTTAGATAATTCAGACCTGAAGTGGGGCGTTGTAAGGTTTCTCTGTAGGAATTAACTAGGACCATACGTATTTCATAAAATGATGCGAGCGCGAAGCGCGAGCTGAAAATTTTTGATATTCAGATCAGAAGAAGGGACATTTTAAGGACTGATTTTAGGAATTCATGAAGAGCAGACATATCTCACCAATCCACTAATGCGAACGTAATCACGGACAGGAAATATATACGAAGACCTTAACATGGGGCAATCACTTTTTGAGTCATGGAAAAGAAGCATATGTCACTACATAAAACAATGATAACTCAAGTGCTATGAAATATATTTGGTTTATATTGACTTGAAAACGGGATGTCTTAATATAATAATAATAATAATAATAGTGTTATAAACGAATTATATATCTCTTTAAATGTGAGCACCACGAACAATGAAGACATAGGCCCTGGGCAAATTATGTTTCATAAAGTTATGATAAAAATGTTTCTTATGTAATGCAACATAATATAATTATAATGTAATAGTATATAATATTATAATGAAAAATACTTTCTTCTTTCCTATCCTACTTGTTTCTCTTCCTTTCTCCCTCTTTTCTCCTTTTCCTCGTTTTCTTTTTGTCAGCTGATGGGGGGGGGGGGCACGTGCCATCCGTAGTACGCCACGTACTGTATGTCCAAATGGCAAATACCCCTCCAATGTTATCTATTTACCCCATGATGGTTTAATGGTTTTATTAGAGATTACATTCAAAGTTTTTTGAAATTCCATCTTAATCCCTTCCCAAAGACCCCAACATTGATGAATTGGAAGAAACGGGGGTTTCTCTTCAATGTTGTAATAAGGACATACTCGTTTGGAAATGGTGAACTGGCTTTTTATTTGCATTTTATGATTCGATAATATTGTTTTATTTGTTAAGCGGTATTTTAGGAAGAATTGTCACCGATAAAACAATCATCTCTTGTGATTTTTTTTTCATTTCTTTCGTGAAAAGTGTGTGTGGGGGGGGGGGTGTTTGTACAGGCCATCCCCCCTCCTCGAAAGTGGGGGGGATATATCCCCCATCCCCCCGGGATTTACGCCAGTGATCATAATGTGTTTCACATGTTTTCTCATGCTCTTCCTTCAGTCCTTGCTTCCACAGAATCAATGTTTGTTTCTTGATGGTAAATCCAAATATGTTAGTTGATGACATATAAAATCTATTTTAGTAGGAACATTGTCCTTTTATTTGCCATCCTTGGCTATGGGTCGATGGGTCTTTTGATTTTCTTGTATTTGTAATTTCTTGCATCCTTTTGCAAAAATAAAATAGATAAATAAGTAAATGAATAAAAATGAATAAATAAATAGATCCAACTCGATTACCCCTTCCCCATCTGAAAAAAATCTGATAGATCTGTAATTTACTACTAGTACGGCCACACAGAAAGGAACCGGTACTATTTTATAGGTTGATATCTTCATTAGTGAAACAGACCCACATATTCGATTTCACGTACCGATACCGTACGCTATGCTGACGATCATATGATGTGACGTGTTGAAATGGCGTCTGCTGATGAGGTGACACAGAATCAAGGAAAGGAGGAAGAGGAAACAATCTTATACGATCTATTCTTTCCGTATGAATGGTCTCAAGAATCAGAACCATTGGTAAGTGTTCATCAGATGTGTCAAAATAATTTTAGACGCAAAAGTTGGATCTGGGATTCAGTTAACTTAGTTAGGGAGCTCCCGACCGCATAACCCAGGCCAGGGAACTCCCGCCCGCGTAGCGGGCGGGAGCCCAGGATCTTACGTGCAATTTGGCATACTCACCTGACAAGCGTGAAGTATGGTCAAAATAATTGTCCGAATAAATAGTTAAAACAGAAATCAAGCACTTACCACGATTATATGGATGATGGTCTAACGAGTGGCAGTTTTTCTGACATCTGGGCACAGACTGGAACCTCAAAAAACGAAAAGTTCTCTCCTTAGACTTAGTTCTCTCCTACCAGCATAGTCTTGAGGACGCAATGATGATGATTTTTTTTAAATATGTCATATATTTCTTCATCATTGACGTCTTGACACTCTCTCCATAGTGCCTTCAGCGAACGACCAAAACAAAGATGGATTCCCCAAAAAAATCCATCCTTTTAAACTGAATTAAAGAGCAATCATTTAATTTTATTAATTCTTACACCTTCCTACGCCTATAAATGCGTAGGAATGTTTTAAATATTACTATTTAAAAATGTAAAAAAATGAAGATTTCTTACCTAACTGATGCCGCGTAGACCTCTCGTTCCACATGTAAACAACGGAAATACAATAGCGTCGACCCTTGAACCGCTTATGTATGACGTACTTCCGGAAAGCAATGCCGTCTTAACGAACAATTTAGAGATAAAAAATCTTATTTAACAAATATTAAAATTTATTTTGTGATCATAAATAATTTATATATATCGATATGAATTATTTATGATCACAAAATAAATTTTAATATTTGTTAAATAAGATTTATTATCTCTAAATTGTTCGTTAAGACGGCATTGCTTTCCGGAAGTACGTCATACATAAGCGGTTCAAGGGTCGACGCTATTGTATTTCCGTTGTTTACATGTGGAACGAGGGGTCTACGCGGCATCAGTTAGGTAAGAAATCTTCATTTTTTTACATTTTTAAATAGTAATATTTAAAACCTTCCTACGCATTAGGCGTAGGAAGGTGTAAGAATTAATAAAATTAAATGAATGCTCTTTAATTCGGTTTAAAAGGATGGATTTTTGGGGGGAATCCATCTTTGTTTTGGTCGTTCGCTGAAGGCACTATGGAGAGAGTGTCAAGACGTCAATGATGAAGAAATATATGACATATTTAAAAAAAATCATCATCATTGCGTCCTCAAGACTACTACCAGCACTCATTCAATGAACAAGGTTATGAACCTTGTTCACAGTTATATCTCCATGTGGCAAAATAAGGGTGGCAATGTTTGGCTAATTTTTTTCTTTTTGTTTGGGGCAAATGATAGATGTTTTTACACTGACAGTTATTTACACCTATTATTCATACAACTTGGCTCTTATGTAAATTTGATACTTTAAATCATTTTTTTCTTAATTAAAAATAGAGATCAAAAAATGAAAATTTTCTTGCCATATTAATTTCCACCAATAGAGGGTGTACACAGAAATATGCCCAAAATTCAAGTTTTTGAGCACTCTGGTGAATACAAAAATTATTCCCAAGTTACTATTGAAAAATAAATTGCAACTGTACGGAAATTAGTAATTTTGGTCACAAAAGTGATATTTTAATGACATTTTAAAGTGTGTGCTCTGGACAACATTTGCATACCATAGTCCTACCTGTAGATTCCCCACAGGCAGGGTGGTAGCAGTGAACAAGTGTCTACCAGTAGAGGCGAACGGCCAATATGGGAGACTCTCTCCAATAGGGGAGACAATCTCCCACATTGGAGACTTGCTTTGCAAAAGGACAAAAGAAACAACACCAACAAAAGCATGATTTTTTCCACCCAAAATTTTGTCTCACTGAGGTCAGAAGCCCATTTGTTTTGTGTGTGATTGACAACAAAAATCCTTATCAAAACAAAAGTAGACGGTGAATTTTTAAAGTAGACGGTGAAAAGGGGTAATTTTTTATGAGGAATCTGCTTATCACATTTTTATTTGCCGCCAAGGTAATCCTTTTGCAGCAAATGTAAACAAAGGAAATTGGTCTCCCAAACTGGAGACTGTCTCTGAAATTTATTGGATACCCAAATTCTTTACAAAAGTCTCTGATATTGGAGATAATCTCCCACATTGGAGACAGTCTCCCACATTGGAGACAGTCTCCAATATTGGCCGTGCGCCTCTACTGTCTACCCCCGTCTCGATCGGCCATTGTTGTTATGAATTGTTAACAAAATAGCCGATCGAAACGGGGGTAGGAGAGAACTTTTCGTTTTTTGAGGTTCCAGTCTGTACCCAGATGTCAGGAAAACTGCCACTCATTAGACCTTCATCCATACAATCATGGTAAGTGCTTACCCAGGGAACCGCGTAGCGGGCGGGAGCCCAGGACCTTACGTGTTGACCATATACTCACCTGAAAAGCGTGAAGTATGGTCAAAATAATTCTCAGAATAAATAGTTAAAACAGAAATCAAGCACTTACCACGATTATATGGATGAAGGTCTAACGAGTGGCAGTTTCCTGACATCTGGGCACAAACTGGAACCTCAAAAAACCCAAAAATTTCTCTCCTTCTACCCCGTCTCGATCGGCCATTTTTGTTATGAATCGTAGCGGGCGGGAGTTCCCTGGGTTAGGTAAGTGCATAATTTCTCCTTTCACAATTCATTTGGAGAAATATTTAGACCATAAATCACGCTAGTCCCGTGAGTATGGTCAAATAAACGGTAAGCCCCTGGGCTTCCTGGGTTAGGATTCAGTCGGTGTCTGTACACAGTGACTGACATGACAGTGACATGCTCCAAGTAGTGTCACTGCCTGGCATTGGCACTGCACCTAGCCAGGCGGCTTCTTTAGAGTAAAAATCATTTACTAATGTAGGCTTACTCTCAATGAAGCCAGGTCTTCTTTCTCATTGACCCACCCGACGCACGCGTCTGTAACGTTGGCAAAGAACAATAGGAAACAAGATGGCGGCGTAAACATCGGGCAAGTCTCTTCGGCTTTTCACAATATTTTTCTCATTTTTTTATGAATTCTTGTTCAAAAAAATAACAACGAGAGCGTAGAAATGTCGGAATTGAAGTTTCATCTCATAGAAGGAAAGTAGAAATCTCGGGGGTGAAAGTTTCAGGTTTTGGCTTCCGTCGTGTGGGTCAATGAGAAAGAAGACCTGGCTTAATGGAGAGTAAGCCTACGTAAGTAAATGATTTTTACTCTCAAGAAGCCGCCTGGCTATCTGCACCCTCGACTGTCACAGACATGTATAAACTGTAAGCAAAGTTAGACACAGTGACGTGTCACTGAGTCTGAGTAAGGCAAGGTTCGTCATGTTCGTAGGCAGCCGTCGTTGCGCGTTGCCAAAGTTTGCGAAACTGGGGCCAATTGGCATTGGACGAAAGGGTCTAGGCTACTTAGCCTGGAGGCGTCTGGGGAGTAAAAGTCATCTTCTCTACGTAGGCTTACTCCCCACTGACGCCTGGGATCCCAAGCTATATTCACCCACGTATGGGTACAAAACCTGAAACTTTCACCCCCAAGATTTCTACTTTCCCTCTAAAAGATCTAGCCCTAAATGTATATGGGTTCAACTTCATTTCCAACATTTCTGCGATATTGATTTTGTTTTTAAAGAAGAATTCATTAAAAAAACAAGATAAATGTTATGAAAAGTTGGGAAGAGCTTACGGCCGTGTTTACATCGCCATCTTGATTTCTTTGTCTTCCACTTGGCGACAGCACGCAAATTGCGCGATATGCATGCTGTGTCGGAAGACACAGAAGCTATCGCTTGGTTAACAAAAGACTCAATGTATGGCTGAACGTCAACAAAACAGAGTGTCGAGTGAGTGAATGCTAGCCTGTAAAACCTTCATTTTATGAAATTATTGAAATTCAAGCATTATTTCAAATACCCAGAACTTTGTTATTTCTTGACCATTTTCTGTAATGGAGGTATTAAATTAAAGAGCAGATATTGAACTTTTTAAAAATGTGGTTTTCCTTTTGAAACCCAGATACAGCCTGCCAAATGACTTTTTGGTATCCCCTCTTAAAAATTGTTTTTGCTCACTCATGCATGAATGAAAAATAATCTTAGTAATTTCAGATGAATGAGGAGATTCTAAGCTTTAAAATGGTAGGTCATTTGTCTGTTGTATTTGTAATTAAGTTGTTATAAATCATCGATAAATCTCGGTTTCCTTTTTTTGTGGAACGCACAAATTTGAATCTTTAATTTATATTTTTCTTTATTAAAAATAGAGCTTGAAAAATGAAAATTTATTTGCCATATTATTTTCCACCAATAGAGGGCGTACACAAAAATATGCCCAAAATTCAATTTTTTGAGCGCTCTGGTCAATAACAAAAATTATTCTAAGTTACTAATGAAAATCAGATTGCAACTGTTGGAAATTAATAATTTTGGTCACAAAAGTGATATTTTAATGACTTTTTAAAGTGTGTGCTCTATACAGCATTGGCATACCATAGTCCTACCTGTAGATTCCCCACACTCACAGGCAGGATGGTAGCAGTGAACCAGTGCCCAACAGGGCTCATTGGTTTCTGTCTTTATTTCATGAAAATATGAAACTGTACCAAAATAAAGATTATTATTCCGTTTTGGCCTGAAATGCACCAAAACGGGGGAAAATAAACTTGAAAGGGGGAAAATCAGTGGCTTACATCGGCTGTCGCGCAACTTCACTTCTCTGTTTTATCCGAACTTACATGTAATACATAAACATATGGCCATTGGGTCCCCTGTACAGATCGAGCTAGAACTTTGGTCTCTGTATTTGGTGAGTGGAGCCAACGGAGTTTAGCGGAACAACCAATATAACAGAGACCGAAGCTTTCGGTAAAGGAAGCTTATTTGCCCCTCATCATATAGGGTTGTCTCTGGTATGGTGAATTAATATTTTAATGGATGGAATTTGAAAGAACCGTCTTTTGTGTCGGCCATTTATTATGATGCGCCATGTGAAACGCATTTTAAATAGATTTTGAATAAATTACCTGCACACATATTTCCGTTAATTGAAGTTAACAAAATATATGTTTATAGAATGATGTGATATATCATGAAATTGTATACAGATTGATTTAAATGCTAGCTAACAAATTTACTTTTTTATCATACATTTCAGAAATATCCCGCATACAGCGCATCATAAAAGATGGGCGACACGAAAGACGGTCTTTGGAAAGACCCTTTCTTAAGTTTCATGCAATCGGCCCCAGCATGATCAGCGCTGGTCCAACCATACATGTGAATAATTAATTCAATGTTAAAGGCTCAAAGTGGCTAAGTTCGACCTTCTAGCATTATTTCTACTTGAGCTACATGGGCTCGATCAATGAGTTAGATAAAAAAGAGAAATTCTTACTAAAAAGTTAGATTCTTCTTCTGGGGAGTGTTTCATGAAAGGACTTGTCGGACGTTTTATCCAACAAGGCCCATTTTATCGACAGTTACTATAGTACCAGTGCCTCTCAGCCAATCAGAATCAAGGAAAAAAGATGTCAGATCTGACATCTTGTCAGACAAAAATGTTGATGAAACGGTCCCCTGAAGTTTGACTCTGCATTCAATTCAGTAACTTTTGTTAGAACTATAAAGTGACATCGTCAGACTAGAGGTGCTGGTCAGAAAATTGGGATCGTCCCAATTCACAGGGCCGACTGTGACTGTTTTCAAAGAATCCTCCACACAACAAATCTTGGAAAGTTCATTCACCTGTACTGTCAAGCTGCGTGCTGTCATACCATCAAGTGCCGGCTCAATCGAGTGTGCGATGCCTATGCCAGTCAATGTAAACATATTGGTCAGGTTTCATAACAAGATTATTGGAAGATGGCAAGCCGTGAAAAAAAAAGACAAATGGGTTGGGAATTGAGGTCTTTGTCCTGCAGGGGTAAGTGAAATAAAACTTTCCCCATAAACGAGGACAGTCTCAATTTATCAAGACATGATTTGTCTTGGTTTATGAGGATATCCTTGGCCTTGTTTCCTGGAACAATCCCAATAATATTGGCAATAATTGGACCAGCGACTCTAGGCCTATTGATAATATCTAACGTTACATGATCTAGATCTAACTTGCATGCCTGAGGCCCAAAACAGACAAAGCTTAATGTTACCTATGATAGTGGTAGAACATTTTTCTACGATTGATTGCATTGGCTACAATGTACAATCATTCGTGAAGATCAAGTGTAACATTAATTGCTTGTTTTTTTACGGAGCCCTGATTTACATGATAACAATGTCAATGATCTTGATTTAAATAGGAGTCCTAGACTAGACCTACAGATACAAATACAAAAACATTAATTTTGGATTGTCTGAGAATATTGCCTGGGAGTGGGAATGCTCAAGTGCCTATGATGTCATAAATTTAATAATGAAAATCTGAATATAATTCATTATTCTTTGATAGATGTTTCACAAAATATTCACCCATAACTCATAATCATATGATATATCTTGCCTATTTTTGTCTGCTTTTATTAAATCAACTCATTATCATGAACTAGCTGTCAGCGCCAGGGCCTTTCTCATTATTCCTTGACCTACAACGTGGGGTGGGGGTGAATGATGTACGGTATACATGTACAAATATACAATGACACTCGAGGATCTGGCTAAAACTATTCGCATCGAAGGAACATCACAAAGTACTAAAGATAGTTCTATGTGATGTTCCCGAGTGCGAATAGTTTTAGCCTGTTCCAAGAATGGGTCATTTTATTGTCTCACCTGCATAGCAGAGTGAGACTATAGGCGCCGCTTTTCCGACGGCGGCAGCGGCGGCGTCAACATCAAATCTTAACCTGAGGTTAAGTTTTTGAAATGACATCATAACTTAAAAAGTATATGGACCTAGTTCATGAAACTTGGCCATAAGGTCAATCAAGTATTACTGAACATCCTATTAGAGTTTAATGTCACATGACCAAGGTCAAAGGTCATTTAGGGTCAATGAACTTAGACCATGTTGGAGGAATCAACATCAAAATCTTAACCTGAGGTTAAGTTTTTGAAATGTCATCATAACTTAGAAAATATATGGACCTAGTTCATGAAACTTGGACATAAGGTTAATCAAGTATCACTGAACATCCTGCATGAGTTTTATGTCACATGACCAAGGTCAAAGGTCATTTAGGGTCAATGAACTTTGGCCGAATTGGGGGTATCTGCTGAATTCCCATCATAACTTTGAAAGTTTATGGATCTGATTCATGAAACTTGGACATAATAGTAATCAAGCATCACTGAACATTTTGTGCAAGTTTCAGGTCTCATGATTAAGGTCAAAGGTCATTTAGGGTCAATGAACTTTGGCCGAATAGGGGGTATCTGTTGAATTACCATCATAACTTTGAAAGTTTATTGGTCTAGTTCGTTAAACTTGGACATTAGAGTAATCAAGTATCACTGAATATCCTGTGCACATTTCAGGTCACATGACCAAGGTCAAAGGTCAATGAACTTTGGCCGAATTGGGGGTATCTGTTGAATTACCATCATAACTTTGAAAGTTTATGGATCTGATTCATGAAACTTGGACATAAGAGTAATCAAGTATCACTGAACATCTTGTGCGAGTTTCAGGTCACATGATCAAGGTCAAAGGTCATGTAAGGTCAATGAACTTTGGCCATGTTGGGGTTTTTTGTTGAATAACCATCATATCTCTGTAAGTTTATTGGTCTAGTTCATAAAAAGTGGACATAAGAGTAACCATGTAACACTGAACATCTTGTGCGAGTTAGAGTAGTTTTCAAAGTCAGCACTGCTGCTATATTGAACTGCGTGATGCAGGTGAGACGGCCAGAGGCATTCCACTTGTATTTGTTTTATATCCCTTCCACGCATACCATTTTACAGCGAAACAATTTTTAATTAGTCGATATCGAACAATCGTTGAGAAAATAATAAGTCTTGCCATATGGATTGTCTGTTTAGTGAGGCGCACCTGGTTAGTGCAGCTCGCCGAAAGTTTCTCGTGGCATGCAGTGGAGAGTACCGTTTGGCTGAGCAGCGCTCTGCTTGCATCGTGCCGCACAGCTCGCGAATCGCGAGGTGGGGGGTAAAAAAACGTATAGATCACTTTTCCCTAGGGAAAAAATGGACTATGCGTGACGTCAGCAAAGTAAATGAACTATTTCGTGGCAAACGTTTTTCGTAGTGAAACTATTCTTTTTCTCCTTGTGTACACTCTCATTACAACAATCTTAAGTAAGGGATATAATAGTGAATAGCACATAGAACATTTATCAAGAGTAAATCTTGTGTACTGTTTCTCTTTCACAAAGACAAGTGTTATTGCAGAGAAACCCAGGGGCTCTCTCATTGGAAAGGTATCTTCTGCAACCGCAAGTGAGTAACTTTAACAAGTGTAGGATTCTATTTTGAATGTTTCTATTTCCTTGATGTTACCTTTTCTGTGATGTCACCACTTCCTACTCCTTTATTCATCTCATGCTTACATTCTTATCTCATGCTTCACATTGCTTCTACATTAATTGCCATCCTTTCATCTCCTGCTTTGCATTCCTTATACAATACCTTTGCAATGTTCTTTTCTTCATGTTCACTCCATGGTTCAGTTAATTTTCTCTGAATGCTTTGCCTTTACGGGAAGTAAAGATCATTTTTAGAAACTAATTTTATGTTCATTCATTGGAAAATCATTTATATTCATGTACTTCTTTTTGTATACAAATTATCTTCTTTGAAAATTTATTATTTACTATTGCCAATATTTTTTTGTATGAATGGCTTTCACTTTCCTTAATTGTTGCTATGTCAGACATACCTTGACTCAACTTTATATATTTCCTAGCGCATTTTTCTTTTTGACAAATACTAATATTTGTAAATTATTTATATTTTCAATGTATCTTTTCACTTATTATTTTCTTTTCTTTCAGGATCTTTATGGACATTTGTGAGAAGCACAGGAATCCCTCTTGGGTAAGTGCAGCTCAGATTGTTTTCTTGCAGTCTTTGATTTCTAAAGGCCAAGTCCACCCAACAAAAAGTTGAATTACATAATAAAGGAAAATCAGACAAACATAATGCTTAAAATGTCCAAATGTAACATAAACTAAGTAGGTTATGACATTTTTAAGTTGCTTATTTTCACATAACTAGTATGGAAGTGAAAGAACTGATGATGTCATACCCTTACTATTTCTTTTGTGTTAAAAAAAAAGCAATTGTCAGATTTGACAGTAAGGGAGCTTGTCATATAATCACATTAGGCTAAAACTATAAAACTTGCCTCATGTTCGTGGAGGAATAAAATGTTAGTTGCCAAGGAAAATTGTCAAAATATTTCATGTATTGAATAGTGAGTGGATGATGTCACTGGTTCCCTCATTTGCTTACTGAGAAATACTGACCAGGGGACCATTTCATAAAGCTGTTCGTAAGTTAAGAGCGACCTTAAGAATGACTGGTTATCCTTTCTTACGCGCTAATCCATTGCTAATAAGTATACCATTGATCATAAAAAAGGATCACCAGTCGTTCTTAAAGTCACTATTAACTTACAAACAGCTTTATGAAACACCCACCAGGATGTGGATAGCCGATATTTATAAATGTTAAGAAATTACATGAAAATTTGAAATGTCATAACTTTATTATTTCAAACCCGATAGCGATATTTTGATGAAACGTTCACAATTTTGCTTAGAATTTTCTGTAACTGTTCAAATTAACTTTTTTTGTGTGTGTGTTGGGATAAAAAATCTTTATTTCCCTTTTTTTTAGGGCAGAATCATCCCTAATTGTTAATTCAGAAGTTTGGAGGTTTGCTAATATAATATGCATTAATATAAAATTATAGGGGATGATAAAACAAAATATAATAATGGTGAAAGTAGTTTTGTGGTTGCAAGGCACGTTTGGCAACAAGCTGGGGAGGCCTTTGCTCTGCAGTGGGCTGAACATGGCTAATGATGATGATGAATTACCATTTTGTTCAACTTAACAGGTCATCCTCAACATGCTCTTTACCAGCAACTCTTATCAAACTTGTGAACTCTCAGATCAGCTGGCATATAGCTACAGCAAGGTAAGTAGCACATACTTAGCTTACTATCCTCCTGCGCTGTGTGGTGCATTGGGCAGCAAGCTATTACCATCTGGGTCGGTCATTTGCGATCACTTTAACCTCTGACAGATTGGTACTCGGGTTATGGCCTCCAAGTCCTTGAGGAAAGTCCGTTGCCAGGTGTGCTTCGGACCGCCTCTTTTCCTTCTTCCATTTGGTTGCCAAGTCCTTGCTGATTTAGGAGCATACACTGATGACACTTAGAACATGCCCTGCAAATCTAATCCACTCTTCTATATTCTGGCTATTTAGAGGCATGATATCTGTCTGTTCACAGCTTTGTTGGAAAGCATTCAGCGTCTTTTTTCGCATTAATAGCAGATGGCTGTAAACCAGAATAATGCTTTTCAAAACACTATGATGAGCATGATTATCTTTATGTTGCTTTGAATATGCTTGTTATCCCATTTAAAGATCAACAAAGAAGTGTTCATTCATGTTTGGTATTTGACAACGGGGTAAATGAGAGCCAATATGACAATGTATTAGAAGATTTCATAATTGTAAATTAATGTAGGCCTACATATAATCTGCAAGTCATGTCACTTGGCCTATGCAGTGGTTAACATCATATATTGTTGGTATACCAGGCAAGCTTACATAACATGTTAAAAAAGCCAAACAATTATTTGACTACCTGTTTACATATAATTGAAAAACTAAAAAAAGGAAAGGTCATTTGCTAGAAGTTGCACGAGAGCTTATTGTGAAATGGCTATAGTGCTTCCTAATTTGTGATATTCATGAAATGGTTGTTAATGTCTCTTCCTTTTCCTGTATTGTCTTCTAGTGATGGCAACCTTGTGGCAGTTCTGCAGGATACCTGTATCGAAGTCAGATCATCCAGGGATAACTTCCAGTCATGTGTCTGCAAATGCCAAGGTACATAACGGTCTCCTCTTGTTCCTGCTTGAATATTGAAATAATAATAATAATATGTCTTTTTATAAAGCGCAGGTACTATGTGCATATACTCAACTGCCTTTGATACCTGTATCATATTATTACCCTGGCTGTAGCTGAGCCGCCACATTAATAGGCGCTAAAGTGTTCAAGGAATAAATCCTACCGGGTACCCATTCTGAAAGGCTGTTATGATAATAAATATATGCAGAATAGTCTGCATTCCACAAGCTTAAATGATTGATGAAGAATTATTTGCATCTTCTAAGCTTTCATTTGGAAGATCTACAAACTTTTGAAGTTAATTCCATTTGTGTTATATTGTTGCCATCTTTTATTATTGTGCACAATATTTTTGTGTAATTTTAGTGAGCAACAATTTTCCTTATGATTGGTCAAATATGCCAATTCGATTAAATTCCATTCCCTACCAGTTCCTTCAGAGAGAACTTAAAGCTGTAGGTCCCCTGGTTACTAAATAATAATAATCTATGTGTCTGCTTTTATGTAGGTCCCATCATATTTCTTTGACTTGAATTAACTCAACTGATTGTATCATATTGTATACTTCTCAGTTGTTTATAATTTAATAGCTATGCATATTGTTACTGCATTTTTTAAATGTGAATCAAATGTCCATGAGAAATATAAAAATAAATGAAATGAAAATCTGAGCATTTGGGGAAATCAGTTATTAACCATTCCTAAACTTATCCAGTTTGCTGTTTTAAATTAGATACATACATGTAATCTGGCCAGACACTTCAATGCCGGATACAATCTTGAATGACTCATGGTTAAGAGCCCTCAAAGTTTATTTTGAATAGGGTCTTGTAGTCTTGCTCTCTGAAGGCCAAAGTTTTATCCTTAGAGTTTTAATATGTTCTTAATTTTCAGTGATATGATATGCATCTTGCAGCTGCTAAGGTCTTAGAACTGGGCTTGCCTTTAAAGTCATTAAGACATGCAGGGGGGGGGGAACTCTCTAAATGGATCCTATTTCCAAATGCTTCAATTTAAAAGATAAATACCAGTTGTGGTAAAGATCTCAAAATGAGTTCGAACAGAATCCAATGAAATTACCACCAAAGTTTTTGTATGTATAAATAAAATATATGTGCCAAATAGCTCTTGAAGAAAATGTGTAATTGCTGAGAAATGAGCAAAATAAGCCCGGAATTCCATCAAATGTTGGGTATTTTTTGAAGCAATATTAATACATTGTCCCACATATGCTCTTCTGTGTTAGCGATCATCAGAATTATCAATTTTGATTTTACAAAGATAAGTTTACATTAATGTACCAGATCTAGATTTATGATAATATTTCTACAATTAGCCTTGATTTAAAAGACTTTCTCATGAAATAATTCTTTGCTGCAACTACTGTCTTTTACCTTTAAAGATTGATTTATCAATTCAAACGGTTTGATAAAAAAAAACACCCAATACATCTCTCTTTTTCTGCAGGTTTCAAAGTAGTGTAAGTTCTTTTTACATAACATATTACAAGTTCTCAAAATGCATTTTGAAGCAACGATATCAGTTTGGTGATTCTTTATAAAGGAAATATTTTTTTGTTTTTAAATTTCCTACTTTGTTACCAGTTTTGATGAAATTTTCTTATATGCTCCTTAATAATTTTTTTTCTCTCATTAAAGCTGATTTGTGTTCCATATTTTATATTCAGAGTTCATTTTCCTTACCTGTGTTGTGCTTTCTATCATTCTTCTGGTTGCAGTTCCCAAAGACTCTCACCCCCAGTGGAGACAGGTGGCATGGAGTCCAGACTGGTCCTTGGTGGCTTGTTCAGACAGTAGGGGTAACATCAGAGCTTTTGATCTCTTCGGAACACTGCTCTTCACAATAGAACGGGTAAGGGTTTTGCCAAGTTGCCACTGACTTGGCCTACAGTTCACCCAATTTGCATGTACTTTCCATCTAGGGGCCAGTTTCATAAAACTGAATATGATAACAAGTTTGCAAATAATAAAGCTATAATTGCAAATCATTTAACTTGTTATAGAATTCAATTCAATTTCAATATTACTTCATTTAAAATTAAGAACAAGATGAAATATATGATGAAAATTTTGTTCATAAACAATTCACCTTATTAATAGATTGGTTATAGTCCACACCCACTTTTGTCTGCTTTCATTTGAACTCATCCCATATGATCTTATCCTAATTCGTCTACTACCAAATCATAAGTTATTGGTTGTATTGTCATTTAGGCAACTTGTCTAAGTCTGATCTGCATTTTAGGGGGCAAGAATTCCTCTACGAGGGTGCTATGCATCTTTTCATTGTAGCTTTGCTACATTGCCCATTTTGTTTTGCATGATGAAATTATAAATGTGATGATTTGTAATGAAAAGCTGCTTACAGAAATCCTTCATGAAAGACACTGCTATGACTTTTAACAAGGTGCCTTTGCTTATTCACCATTTTGTCCAATTTTCAGGTTTAAGGGGTCCCAACCTTGGTCATAAAATGTTTTGTTTGAAAAGAGAAAAAATAATAAGATAAACAGAATAATGAAAGTTTTAAAGAAATCGGACAAGCAGTAAGAAAGTTATGGCCGCTTTAAAATTGAGATCCCTATGACTGTAGATTTCAAATTGGCAACTGGGTAAGTAAATTATGACAAGGGGTTAGGACAACTTTCCCATAGGCCATGTACTTAATTATCAGGATTTTGTGGTTTTCTCCCAAGTACCGATTCCCCTTGGGCAGTAATCAAAATATAACCCAGGTAGCAATAATATTGGTTTATGTCCTCATGAAAGAAAAGTATAATTTGAAGTAAACATTTTGAAAAAAAAAGAAATTTTAGTCATTTTATGTATTGGAGTATTAAGTGGAAGTGAAGTCCTTGCCTTGCATCACTACATGTATGACATTACAAATGCTGCTAATTTCAAGTCACCATGGGTATAGTGATTGCCAATGTGGAAAGCTTTGAAAAATTCATAACTTTCTTTGACTTTTGTCCGATATTGTTCAAACTGGCACATATCAACTAGTCTGATTTTTCTTTTTCTTCTAAAAACAACTTTTTATTTGATTTAGATTCCCCTTCAAAGCAGGTAGATGTACACTAACTATTGTTATTCTTATGAGTGATCGCATGAGAAAGATTTCTGTTTATTTTCTATAGTCCAAGCCCCAACCGCCTGACAGCCCTGTAGATTTCAGTTGTGCTGTGGCTTCTCTTCAGTTTACAGACTACAAACAGACAGCTCAGTGGTAAGGAGTGCTATTCTGTCCTTCAATTGTAAAATGGTCTATACTCTCTGACCCTTATTCTGAAGTCAGGTTTAACTTAGTCCATGGTCTATCTGGGCTAAAATTATGGAATGCCAAAAATCTAAAAAAGTTTCCTTACATTGTATGTTTCTTGTGTTTACTGTGCTCTGACGTAACTCATGAATGGTGAAGAAAGTGATCTTGATTATTTATCGTTCCAAAACAGTTAAAAAGAGGGATTTGAGAGAAAAATGAGCTGATACATTGAAATTCTACTCTTGTAGATTTTTGCCACTATTGGCACAACTTTAAGTTTAAATCAAACCTGGCTTCAGAATACGGCCCTCTGCCGGTAAGTTTAAATCAAACCCGGCTTCAGAATACGGGCCTCTGTTGGTAAGTTGCAGAGGCTTGAAAAGGGGAATTCACCATTGCAAACTGTTTGAATGAAAGCAGTAAAAACTAAAAAAACAGAGAAAAATATTGGTAAAGGTTGGTGAAAATCTTTTAAAAAAAAGAATAAAAGAGTTATAAATAATTAAAATTTTGATTTTGTGAAGTCACAAACAAGCAGCTCCTCAGTACATGTATGTTGTGTGATATGAATCACCAAAAGTGCCATTTTCTAAGAAATAATTGAAAGTTATTTTATTTGAAGGGGATATATCATAAGACACATCATTTCATATCGCCTTCTGCAAGTAAATTTTTTTATTTTTTTTTCCTTTAGGTCTGCCGAGCTTCTTGTGATCAACTATCATGGTAGCTTAGACTCATATCTAGTGAGGTAAGGAAGACAAAATGTTTAAAGTCCTTCAACCATAGTATTTTTTTTAAGCAAGTGTTTCAGCATATATTGATAAATAATGATTACAAGTTCACAACAATGATCGAAAAACAACACACAAGATTATTTATCAAATTACAAATGTGTCATTAACTTAATAATGCCAATAGATATGAAATAATTTATTTAAACAATCATAAATAATTTGAATGCAGTCGCCAGCTATCGTAAGCAAAAAGCTTGAATGAATAGCAGCCATTATTGAAAAGATATTTAGCCTAAGTCCCCAGGTATCTGCGAGATGGAATGGACAAATTTCACCCCATTTGGGAGTAACAGAGAATTCACAGAATTTTTCATGGAAAAAGCGAATTTTCAGGCCCAAAATTTGAATCCTGAAAATATGGTGGAAACAATGAAAGTCATAGCAAATCTGGACAAACAGAGCCATGTATCAGTTGAAAATCTGCCAATCAAATGATTTTGAAAAATTTTAACAACAGACAATTTTGTAGTTGCTATTGAAACAAGTAATTTCTGATCTGTTATTGATTTTTGTAGTTCATCCGGAGAATACCAATACAACCACACCTTCCAGTTCGGCAGCCATTACCCACAAGGCATCAGCTGCGCTACGTACGATGCCAAGCATTCCTTGCTCTTCATAGGTGGCGCATCCCAGGACGACGCCCCTGACACGCCCACCTCAGCCAGCTCTCTTGGGCTGACTGCATGGAGAGTGCTGTCCATACCTCCTTATTACAAACTAGTGCAGGACTATGACTCAGAATATGGGAAGGTGAGTTGCCATTACTTTTCTAGATTTTTGAATACTATTTAGGAAATATTTTGGAAATTTACTTGCATTGCCAGTCCAGTTACAAATCCAGATCAAGATTAATTTAATAGCATCTTAATATCTTTTGGACTAGCTGTATGCTTAATTGATTTTCCCGACGTATCTTGTTGAGTGGATACCATGCGCGACCCCGAAAACACGTCAAAAGTATGCCTTTTTCAAGATAGGCACGTTACGTACGTAACATAATAAGGGTGTCAAAAACACTATAATAATAATAATAATGATAATAATAACTATAATAATAATAATATTAATTTTGCTAGGAAAGCTACGTGTTTAGGGTCAAATTTGCAAGGGTATAAAAAAAATGTTTTATAAAGGTTGTAATTTTTGCTCCAACAGTCAACACTACGTGTTTATATTGAGATTTGCGCCCTTTGCGCAAGGTGTGGGAGATGGGGCCATACTACACCTAATCATATAAGTAAAGGTATAACCAACGACTGACCTTCATGACCATGGCGACATGGTGACATATCGCTGTACTTGTTAAGGGGTTCAATTTAGGAAATATTTGTTAAGAGTATCTTTTGTTTCCAATACTGGTTAAGGGGTGCATTATTTGTTGATGCTTTTCTATTTTGTTAATACGATACTTTGTATATGTAGTGTTTTTGTATGGATTATTAAGAGCAAATAGATTGAAATTAAATTGAATTTTCAGAATAAGGAAAATACGTGTTTAGGGTGCTTTTGGAGACCCCAGGTCGCGAATGGTATCCACTCGTCAATGGAAGTGCCCCCCCCCGGTTGATTTTCTCATTTGTTACAAAATGACAAGATGTCTGCTGTCTTGTAATAAAAATCTGTCTGTATAACAGTGTAGCGTGCTCATATGGAAGCTTATTTTCAAAGATACCTACATGTATTACAATCAAATGCGTTTTGCTTTCTATTCCGAACTCAGTGTCTTCTTGGATTTCAGACCAAATATTTTATAAATTGTTCAAGAATGACACATTACGTACAACAAAATCTATTGCCTGTCAATTTAATTTGAAGAAGTAAGCTTAATGGGCTATTCCTTTCTTATTTGAGATTGTTCTATTCTAACAACAATAAACCAACATTCAACATTAAAATTTAAGAATCTTATACATGCAGATATTTTTTTATTTTACATACAAACAAAAGAATTTTCCTTGAATGAGACATGATAATTAAATCACTTGACACTGTTGACAAAAAGTAAATTATAATCCTTTTTCCTTTTTTCTGGGATACTCTGTGCTTCTGATTTGATGAAAATGAACTCCATTTAAACTTGTATTCATAATGATGGATATTTCTGTTTCTGTTTGTGGTAACTCCCGTATTCACTCGGCAGGACAGCATTTTCCTGGTAAACGCCAAGCTGGTATACCAATTACCTAGGAAACATTTTACGTCTAGGTTAATCAGTCATAGTGGCTGACGTATTAGACGACATATATCACTCTTGGGCTATTTTATCAAAGTTGAGACAATGGCAGAGTTGGGACTTGAACTCACAACCTTGTGATTATGAGTCCAATGCTCTAACCATTGGAACACACGACCCTTAACCTTAACCACATGACCCTTATTTCAACCGTATAGTATATTGTTTCATATGTAGGTTGGAGCATCCAGAAAGCTGTTTCGTAGAATGACCACAGTTAACAACATCTTCATGAGGTCACAAAAACAGGTAATGAAACTCAAATGAAAAAAAAATGATATGTAGATATGGTAATCTCATTATTAAAATCTATTTTCAGTGAAATATGAGAATGCAAATGTCAAATAAAACATTGGTGTAAAATAGATGCAAAGTTTTGCTGTAATGTTGTAAGTAAACTAAGATTCTTGAATTTTGGAGAAAACCCCAAGGAATATTCCTAGCACCCTATTTAGCACTTCATACATAGGTATTTTGTAAAGAAATTAGTAACATTAGACCAAAATGAAATACATCTGAGGGTGTTCCAGGCTGGTGAATTATCGGATGGTTTGTCCAACTTCACATAGTCTAAACCCATTTCATCTACAACCAGTTCTTCTAATATCCAATTCGTCTCATTCCCACTTGGCCTAATATCCTATTCGTCTCATTCCCACTTGGCCTAATATCCTATTCATCTCATTCCCACTTGGCCTAATATCCTATTCGTCTCATTCCCACTTGGCCTAATATCCTATTCGTCTCATTCCCACTTGGCCTAATATCCTATTCATCTCATTCCCACTTGGCCTAATATCCTATTCGTCTCATTCCCACTTGGCCTAATATCCTATTCGTCTCATTCCCACTTGGCCTAATATCCTATTCGTCTCATTCCCACTTGGCCTAATATCCTATTCGTCTCATTCCCACTTGGCCTAATATCCAATTCGTCTCATTCCCACTTGGCCTAATATCCTATTAGTCTAATGAGCAGTTGGGCTGTAACCATTGATTAAGATTAACATACCATTTATGTTCCCATCTCTCATTAAAGGATGGTATCTACAGGATGTGCCTGTCCCCTAAAGGCAGCTGTCTTGTGACGGCACACCAGTCTGGTCTGTTGTGTCTTTGGGATGTTCCATCTCTCAGAAGAAAGCAAGCTTGGGCTCTTGAAGACCAGGTAGAGAGTATCTCTAAACATATTTTCAACATTAAAGGAGAATGAAACCTTTCAAAAAAGATCAAAAATCAAACAAACGGATCAACAAAAGTTTGAGAAAAATTGGACAAATAATGAGAAAGTTATGAGCATTTGAATATTGCGATCACTATTGCTATAGAGATCCTCAAATTGGCAATGCGACAAAGATGTGTGATGTCACATGTGAACAACTCTCCCAATTATTTTAGCATGTATTTCACTTAAATTGCCTCTTTTATAAAATCTATCAGTAGATCATGTGTTCTTTCTATAGGAGGGCACGTAATACAGATTTTTAAAGAATACATCCTGGATAAAGAGTTTGTATCACCATAAAAAAAGCAAAAGGAGACATTGATTTTTCTCTATTGATTCAAATCAACATTTTTCTGAGGTGGACTTGACCTTTAACTTAATGAACTGGGCCCCATAAAGCATAAAGCTTCGTGATTGATCATCGGCTGATTTCTACGATTAATCTTAAATAATAATCATTGCAATGAATCATAGAAAATGAAAAAATAGAAAATGTTCCTCTAATCAATCATTGAAGGTCAAGTCCACCCCAGAAAAATGTTGATTTGAATATTAAATAGAGAAAAATCAAACCAGCATAACGCTGAAAATTTCATCAAAATCGGATGTAAAATAAGAAAGTTATGACATTTCAAAGTTTCGCTTATTTTTAACAAAATAGTTATATGAATGAGCCAGTTACATCCAAATGAGAGAGTCGATGATGTCACTCACTCACTATTTCTTTTGTTTTTTATTGTTTGAATTATACAATATTTCAATTTTTACGAATTTGACGATTAGGACCTCCTTGCCTGAAGCACAAAATGTTAAAATAATGGAATTCCACGTGTTCAGGGAGGAATGAAACTTCATTTCACATGACAATGACAAGAAAGTAGAAATATTTCATATTTCATATAATAAAATACAAAAGAAATAGTGAGTGAGTGATGTCATCAACTCTCTCATTTGGATGTAACTGGCTCGTACATATAACTATTTTGTTGAAAATAAGCGAAACTTTAAAATGCCATAACTTTCTTATTTTACATCCGATTTTGATGAAATTTTCAGTGTTATGCTTGTTGAATTTTTCTCTTTTTATTCAAATCAAGTTTTTGTTGGGGTGGACTTGTCCTTTAAGCTTTGTTTCTGGGCCCTCTTTATTCTTTATAATTTGAATTCTTGTGTGAGTTATTGTTGATCACTCTTGACATTCCCAAAATTTGAATCATGAAGTACAGTGGAAACCATGAAAATTGATAACAAAGACAAATAATTAATGTAGGTCCCACATAGAGGGGTTCACATGTACTTAATTTATGTGTAATTTATGGCATTGCCCCACTACAAGTTAGTGCTTAGGCTCAAAGTATCAACAAGGGTCTGCACCTGTAGACTACTACGATGATCACTCACAGTTAGTTATGATTCTTCAATTTAATTTTCAGCCTGGTTTTAACGAGACTAATCCTAACATCCTGGTACCAATGAGGAAGAAAGCTAACGATGGTGAGTGACATCTACTTATCATAGTACGAGTTCCCTTCCAAAAGGATCTAAGTCCATCTTATAGCTTTAATAATAAATGCATTTGTCTGTCAGATTTTGTACAACTATTTATGGAAAAATAATATATTATAGCTTTTCTTAAAAAAAGGAGCTAATTTCCATTTTAAGAAACAAGTAATTTGTTCGTCAGATTTTGTATGTTCATCAGTTTAAAGATAATTGCATGTTTGTTATTAAAGAAATTAGGTTAAGCATGTTCCATTCCAAAGGGGCTTATGGGGCATTGCGATTAATTTCATTTCCCAAATCAAGCATATGCCGTGCAATTATTTGCAAATTTGCGATTGATTGCTTTTCTGCACCATAAAAAGAAGTGTAATCTGATTTGCTATAGTTAAAAGTGATCAATCAATTGTGAAATTGCAACAGAATATTTGCGATTGATTGCAAATATTTTCTTGCAGCACCTCCTAAGTCATGTTTTATAATTCAGGGAATATCATTTTTGTTTGCTGAAATTCAGGATTGTAAAGGTCAGATATAGGAGGGTGGTTGATTCTGCCAGAATAATTATTATATTGAAAAGAAGTAAATTCTTTCCTTTCTAAAAATAAATCCACTAGAGAAAGTTGTAGCTGACAGAATACAGGTGAATATTGTTGGGAATGTTATTAAAGAACAACTACTTTATTTTCTAAAGAGACTATTCCCCGATGATATATATATAACATGAATAATATCACAACATTGTATGGATATGATCACTGCTTTGTAGAAATTTGCGAGAAGTGTTTTCCATATCATTTGAAAGTTTGGTTGGAGATACTGAAAGTCATAAATATTTGTGATAATTGATGCTGTTGAATGACAAGTTTCTGTTTGATGAAGATGCAAAAGTGTCTGAACAAAAAAAAGAAAAAAAAAAGATCTCTAATCCTAATGTTTGATATTGTATTTCTTTTATTTTCTATTATTTTCAGGTGCATCATTCTCAAATCTCTTGATTGACATTAATTTCTGGTCTGAAGAGGTGAGGCACAAAAGATTATGCAGTGTTCTTGCAGGGAACTGGGGCCAGGGGAAGGGGGGTGGGGGAATTTTACAAATCAAGTTGAATGATTTTTATTTGAAACATTGAATAATGTTGGGATATGTATTAACATAAAAATAGTGTAAATTGATACTGATATCCTGCATTATATCCTACATGAATCAAGTCCTGATTAGTGATTGGTTCCAATAGCATCATGTGTGCTAATATACCATTTTGCTGCGTGTATGATGTGAATTGAAAACAAAACGCCCATGAAAAAAAATCGCTCTGCTATGACAGCAGTGATGGAAGAGGGCACCTTTCCATGATTGATAACACAGAACATGCAATCTCTTGGACATGCTGTTGCATTAACTTTACTATTATGGTAACTTTGCCATCCAATGGAAACTACAGTACCTTGGTAATGCTAATCAAAATCAAGGATTCCAAAATTACAACCTCAGATGATTAATTTCCAATATAGTTTCTCATAGCATGATATATTTGTATACCACGCTTTACACTGCATTGCATTAATATCCCTGGTGGTCACAAAACTGTTTTTTGTATTTCTGCTTTTTTGTTACCATATTTTGGTAGAGCATGATAAAAACCCCCCACTTCCAAAATTTGATGGGAATCGGTCGATGGGGCCTTTGATATGACCTCATGAATACATAATTTAAGTCAATGTTTTATGAGGTCATATCTTGGAGCCCCAAGGACCAATTCCCACCAAATTTGGGTTGTTGGGGGTTTTCATCATGCCCTACCAAAATATGCTATCAAAAACACTGACAAGCAAAAAGGGAAAATTGATGATGTCACACTTTGTTGCTTTATTATCTTCATGTTCTTAAGCAATATTACAGTTTTATTTCTCTTGATTTCTATTTTCAGGCTATAATCTTGGCCAGATGTTCAGGAGCGGTGGCTGTATGCTCTGTTGCCAATTTGAGTAATCTTCTTGGGACATCATGTGAATGGTTGGCACCTGCCCCAAGGGTGACGCTTGCCTCTGAAAAAGGGTTCATGGCATTAGATGTAAGCAAATACTTGTTTTATTATTTCTTTTTGAGCCTATGGGCCATAGGTCCCTTACATTGTGTGTGACATCTGTGTATGAGGAGAAACCAAAAAAAGTAAAAAAAAAAATTAAAAGCTCCTCCAAACAGACTAATTTCAGCTGTCTAGTAAACCATTCTCTTTGTCCCTAGTGCGAGAGTAGATCAGTTCCTATGAAGAGGCCTAGGAGTCCTACCGATGGTGAGAGAGATGGTGATACCAGTTCCATGATAGAAGGAACCGATGATGAAGAGGATGATGATGACGACGATGATGATGAAGATGCACCACTCCTCACAAAGACTGCCAAGTACATGAAAGAGGTATGGATATGTGTACAGTCTTGATTATGCATTTACACAATGTGTGAGAGATGGATTGAGGAAAGGAGGAAATATGAAAAAAGTATGCTGGAAAGAATAACAAAAGAGAGGGATGCGGGTGGCAGTAGTAAACCTCAATATGCCTTTATACATTTGTGTTAAAATTCAATTTTCACTGATTTTCTGTCTTATTTCCAGAGATGTCAGCTTTTGCCTGATTTCATGCACTGATAATTTCTCATTTCAAGCTTTTTCAAGCTTTATATATATGCAGAATATATATGGTGCTTTGATATGTTTTGAATTCTGTTCGAGGACTTCAGGCCCAGTGATTAAAACTGACAGGCTTTCCTGCATTTCTGTTTTGTAGGTGATGTACTATGTGACGGAGAGTGAAAGATTCCAACCTCCACGGAAAAAACCAAGGTAACCACTTTGAATTTTCTCTCCATCTCAGTTGTTTATACTTGTTCCAAACGAATAATTAGTTTCCTTGAACAATATTCACAAATTTTCAGTATGTCACAGAAATTTTTCAGTGACAAGTTGTATCTGTGGTAATTTACAAGAAGGAGAAGTCCGGTTTACTTTACAAAGGTGGCTCAGTGGCAACAATAACAATCATTCAAACAAGCTTATTCTCATTTTTGACCCTGATTAATTTTCTTAATTACTTTTTACTTAATAGAATAGGTGACAAAGTAGAGCTACTACCCTGTTTGTGTAATAGACAATGGGGCTGCTGCAATCAGTGGCAAATATTAGTACTAATCTGTAATTGATAGATCAATTTGGGGGATGGCAAGTAAAGTTATTCTTTCCTTTGGAGAAGCAATCAAGCTATCAGTTGCAATTGTGAAATTAGAAGCAGCTAATATGATTGACTCTGCGATCTGGGGCCCCGTAACACATAGTTTAGCAATCATCATAGAAGAATATCTTTAGGATTGATTTTACTGTCCATAATGTACAATCGATCAATGAAAATCAAGCGTACAATCAATTTCTAACCTTTGTGTTACTGCACCCAAGTATTGACTTGCAATTGATTACAAGTTTCGTGCAATTCTCCCTCTGCCTTATTGAGATTATGAAATTTGTATTTTTCAGTCTCTTGACTTTTTTTACGATGTCTTTACTACAAATAAACCAAATTAGATTGAATTGAATTGAATTATTGGGTACTGCAAGAAGCCTATTGTTGTTGGTTGCAAATGCCAATCACTAGCTTGTAATTAAAAGATCAATTTGAGTGACATTCAATCAATACATAAACGATTTGAAAGTAATATGATTGCTTTGGTACATAAGTCATATTATAAACTTGCAGTTGAATATCTTAATGAATTAAATGTGTCTTTTCATACCTTAGAGTGACCCATAGAACATACTGCCTCCTGAGTATCCAGAAAACCACACCAGATGAATTGTTCCTCAGAAAGGTAAATTTTGGACCAATATTCTTAATCTCTTTTATAACCAAACCCCAGAATACATGTAGTAATAATTTAGTTTTTAAGGCCATGAATGAATCCTGACGTTAGCACAGTGTTAGTTGTGATCTAATTTATGCCAGGTGAGCATGAAATGATAAAAAAACTAGCTGAAAGCTGAGTTTAATAACATTCACCAGCACCAATAGACATACATGGGCACATGTATTGATTATACATTGATAAACAATTCCATGCTTGTTTTGCTGTTAATTGTTACTCCTTCAATTACTAATTTTGATTAAAAAGAGCAAGGTATTTTTAAAAAGTTTTTTCCAGATTTAAGATCTCAATAAGCTTGTCCGAAAGATAATATTCATTATGTTTTCTTTACATTCAAAACAACGAATATGATAAGGCCTTTGCCCTGTCTCAGCTATTTGGTGTATATTCACACTTCAGTCTAATTTGTCTTACTGTGCAGTTTTAGTTAAAATGTGAGATCTGCAGTTTACCATAGATTTCATTCCATTTGTCTGCTCTAGATCCAAAATGAGGAATATGGTGAGGCATTAGCCCTGTCCCAGCGGTTTGGTCTAGATTCAGACCTAGTCTACCAGACACAGTGGAGGAAAAGCAGAGTTTCACTGGCCTCAATTCAAGACTACCTGGTAAGTTATAATTCTAGGCATTATTGTATGTAGCTGTAATATAGATTTATCCGGAATGAATCTGTGCAATCAATTTTTATGATTGATTGTACACTGTGGTCCATTCAATCAATCATGAAAACTTGCTCTGTAGTCAATTACTGTGCTTTGTGTTGCCAACCCTTGGTATTTTCTTTTCATTAATGTACAAGTTGGTAACAAAAGTGCATGTACATGTAGCAATTTCATATAATATTTGATGCAAGACTAAAAAGCAATGTAGATAAAATGCCTTGCTCTAGACTGTGCTTGAAATTGAACCCTGGTCTTCCATGGTGTAGTCGGGTGCCTCAGATCACTCAGTCACAAATCCCTAGGATTTACCAAAACAAAAAACAAATTTTATTTTGATTATTCTAGAGTAAGATCACCAAACGTTCCTGGGTTCTTCATGAGTGTCTGGATCGCATCCCGGATGACATCGATGCTGCCAGGGAGCTCCTCCTATATGGCCTCAGAGGAACGGACCTTCAAGCCCTCATCGCTATTGGCAACCAGGAAGACAAAGGGAGGTTAGTATGGAAGCATTGTGGTCTGGTGGTTCTGACTCTTGTCTTTGAAACAGAAAGTCATGGGTTTAAACCCCAACCATAACATCAATATCCTTCAATATTGTATCTTGGAATTAGTGTATGATTATCTTGGTATTATATGATTATCTTGGACTCGTTGTATAGTTATCTTGTCTTAAATTTCTGTTTTATTTTCAAAATAAAGAACCCTTTGGAAGGGGGTGGAGATATTTATTCAGTAAGTAATTGATCCATGTATGGGGCAATACTGCTTTTTTGTCTGGCCCACCAGAGGTGAAGGCGAGCTTAGGGGATCCAAATGTTGTCTGTTCGTTCGTTGTCCGTCCGTTACAAACATTATGACACAACTCCGCAAACGTAAGTCACTTTTCAGCCAAACTTGGGAGGTAGATGTACTTAGGGATTCTGTATGTTTTGCTGCAGTTGGAGGTCACATGGTGAGGTCAAAGGTCATTTTCAGGTCAACGTTAAGGTTTATGTGCAAGAATCTCTCATGACACATAACTCGGCAACCATAAGTCACTTTTATACCAAACTTGGGTTGTAGGTATACTTATGACACCTGCATGTTATTGTGTTTGGAGGTCACATGGTAAGATCAAAGATCATTTTGAGGTCAACATTAAAGTTTACGTGCAAGACTCTTATAACAAAATGTTATTCCATCCCAGTTATTTCACAATAATGTTTTGATACAATTCTGTTGCATGCCCTCGCAAATCACGATATTTCTGGTTATTTTCATAAGTGGGCAAGACACAAAATTGCTTATGCCTTGTTTTTATTATGGGAATTACATGGTTTCCATTTCTTGGGCAAATATTTTTGTTTAAAAATAAGGTACATGTAAGATATTGGTAACACTTGGAGGGTTTTGCTGCATTTATAGTACCCCTGTTGGATTCATGCCATCCCTGGTCTCTCTTTGACAACTGTAGGTTCATTTTGTGCTCTGATGATGATATTGAGTTGGAAAGGCCCTTTGATCACTATCGTCATGATGATGATGATGACGAAGATGAAGAAACGGAGGAAGAGCTCTTTGAGAGGAAAAAGAAAGAGAAGAGAGATAAGCTCCTGGCCCAGGTTGATTTTTCAAAGTAAGTGGAAAAAGCCAGCATTAAAACTTTCTATTGTGCTTAAAGGGGCAGTGCAGCCTGATATCAAAATTGATTTGAATAAAAAGAGTAAATCAGTGACAGTTAAGTGACCGTATTGCTTGTTCAGAGCTGCTGTAAATACAGCCATAGGCCAATTTTGTAATGTAAGTGTGGCCACCTTTATGTACGACTTTCCTGATATGACTCATCTCTGTTTCATAGTTCATAAAGAGATTGGACATACTAGTATATTGTTTGTTTTGTGGAATCACCCTGAAGAAGACCATAATACATGTAGCCATTGTAGACCATATGTGTAATTATGTTCATTCAGTCATCACTAGCTGACTCAAACCATGCTCTACCAAAATGTGAGAGCGTCTTTTATGGCCTTTCTCAAAATAGTGAAAAATTTAAAATTTTAAACTTTGTTATGATGCTCATAATTTGGAAGAATTCTTACCACTTTTTTGTTTGATTGTGCTTTTGATTGTTTGGATATGCTTTATTGATGTGCGTTTTATTCATTTGTCTCCACAGTTGCTAAAAGTTTGCAAATATATATATATTTTTTTCTTACTAGGCTGACTCTTGAACAAAGAGAACTGTGTCGCTGCAGAACAAGACTGCTTGGGTACTTGGACAGACTGAAAACTTATGAGGTAAAATAACTTCAAATCCAGATTTTTTCACTAAAATATAGGAGTGTTCACGAATGAATCATAAAAACTAGAGGATTGGTAGAAAGTTCTTCGTAATGTGCTTTCCATGGGAGAGATATTCTTTTTTATGCTTTCTTTTTATTTTAGGCAAAAATAAGACATACAATTAAAAATAACGACAGGAAAGTTGTGACTACTACAAATTCATTTTGAAATGTAACCATTTCAGAATTGAACTTACATATGAAGGGTAATTATATAAAGTACAATCTAGCCACTAAACCTGTTGACTGAGCCCGTATTCATGCAGCTTGGAGTCTATGGAAAACATGATTGTGTTATAGCGAAATCATTCGGTCTCTTTAACAGTTTGAATGAAAAAAATTATTTAGAAATTAGTTGTGCATTTTGAATTCAAGAGCTTATAAACATACTCTTGTTGCTTGAGCATGATGCAAAAGAACGACTTTACCAGATGCATGTATACATTGAAATATTGATTTGATTCTTTAAAGGAGATTCTCGGAGGAGGGGAATCGGCATTGAGAGCGTACAACGAGAAGGACTTTGAGAAATTCAGATCTGAGAACATTGTAGAGGCAGCAGTCAGAATGGCAAGGGTGAGTTTTATTTTGATTACTTTTGACTATGATGAATGGAGTCAGTGAAGAAAATGAGGATTGAATTGATGAATCTCAATAACTTCCCCAAGGCCACACCCCTTTTGAATAATTCATATTGTTTATATTTTGCAGGATTTTGATTGAAAGGCTCTTGAGATCATGTTCACCTACCACGGCAAGGATATCTTACCTCATTGGTTGATGATTCTCAATAACTTCCAGGAGACTGCACCCTCTTTTGAATTATTCATGTTGTTTATATTTTGCAGGATTCTGATTGGAAGGCTCTTGAGATCATGTTCACCTACCACGGCAAGGATATCTTGCCTCATTGGTTGATGATTCTCAATAATTTCCCGGAGACCACGCCCCCTACGGAATACAAGACGCTGCTCCCAGAAGCCAGGTAGATGGATAAACTTGTTCTTTTCATGCCCCCACCCACTGTAGATGTTTTTTTGTCTGTCTGTCTGTCATTGAAGTATCTTGTTTTCATGGTTGAAGAACTGTTTGGGGGATCAACTACAAACTTGGTACAGGATTGTAGTCATGATGTAAAAGGTCACAGGTCACAGAGGTCATTATAAATATACTATACCTTTATAGTATCTCATTCTTACAGTAACTTTTAGGTTTCAACTTCAAACTTATTCATGTGCTTAAATGATTGACAATGATCTATTATTGATCTGTTGTAGACTGAGCCCGCATATATGCGGACTGGAGTCTGGAAAACAATTGTTATAGCAAAAAATTATTCAGTCTCTAACAGCTTAAGATTTTGTCAAAGGTCACATAAGTCATTATTTGATAAATGTTTAGAAGCAAAGTACAATGTATGGAATAGATTCTCGATCCGACAATAGTGGAGGCATGAATTTTGTAGCTGTGCAGTTTAAACTCTGATTCCATGACATATGCTGTGGCAACATATTGCTCCGCTCTAGATTCCAAGCACCAATCAAATGACCAACTACAATCCTGGATGTAACTCTAACCCTAACCAAGAACCGTATTGCAACCCTGACCCTACATCTTTAAGATGAAATAAAGCCTGGAGCTATTGTCGCGGGAGCAAATGTTGCGTCACCTACATGTAAAGCCATCTAGTCTTTTATTAAAATCCATTTTCTAAATGTGTATTTACTTACTACCCATCCAGTTATGAGTCTGAACCAGAGGTCTACTCTTGGGAACAAGACCAACACAGGGACCAGGACTGGTGTGAGGGTCCAGACTGTCAGAGGGTCATCAACCCAACTCAGCTAGACTATGGGGCCTTCCTCTATGAGGATAGTCCAGAACTGATCAAATTCAGGTATAAAGAAAACTTCATGATTCCTTTCATAAATTTGAAAAGTTTTGAGCATGGTGTATTCATGGTATATTCTCTGTTTCAATAACAGTAAGTCCAGCTGAAAAGATTTATTTTCTCTTAGTAATTGGTATTTCTTCCTGGACGAATCAAAACATATATTGGTTTATAGTGTATTCAGTTTTTTTTATTATGACTGTACAATGTAATTTTATACCTTGGACTTTGCTCAAGGAATTATTGTTCCATTTCTAATGACTGATATGAAATGGTGATATAGATCATTATCAAATGATTTGCTGAAATCTTTCAATTGGTCAGTCATGACAGCTTACAGATTTTGATTTGCTGATGTCTGGTATGAAGACTTCTATTGACTGTCATGGTTTTGAGATGAGGATGGTTTATTCATAGAAGGTATTGTCTTCATCATGGCCATTCTGATTGATTATGCGGCGTTTATTTTGATTTTTTTTTAAATTTTAGATGTGAGGCAATGTCCAAGAAGTTGTTGACCGATTGGGTGATTCACAGAGCAATGGTCGTTGAAGATGAATCCAGACAGGTATGGTGAATAAAACAAGTTAACTTGTGGTGGACAAAGAGAGAAGTAAAGAGGGGGAGGGGGGGGAGGAGGAGGGGAGGAGAGGAGGGGGGGGGGATGGAGGAGAGAGGGAAAGGGGGAGTTGGTGATACTCATAGCAATGGTTATTTAACATGCATCTAGACAGGTACGGTGAACAACACAAATTTGCTTTGCGGTGGAAAAAGAGAAGTATTTTTGGGGGAAGGGAGAGGAGAGGGGGGGGGGGGGGGGGAAGAAGGAGAGGGGGGGGGGGAAAAAAAAGAAAGAGAAGGTGCTGATATGCCAGGTATTGGCCAACTTGAAGATGAATCCAAACAGGTATGGTGAATAACACAAGTTTACTTTGGTGAGGAAGGAGAACTTAAAGGAGAATGAAACCATTGGAACAAGATAGCTTGTGTGAAAACAGAAAAATCAAAGAAACAGATCAACAAAAGTTTGAGAAAAATCGGACAAATAATGAGAAAGTTATGAGCATTTGAATATTGCAGTCACTAATGCTATGGAGATAGCAAATTGGTAATGCGACAAAGATGTGTGATGTCACTTGTGAACAACTCTCCCCATTACTTTAGTATATATTTCACTTGAATTGCCTCTTTTATCACATCTATCCACAAATAATGTGTTCTGTTTACATGAGGGCATGTTTTTTAAGAATATTTTTTAAGAATACATCATGGATAAAGAGTTTGTATCATCATAAGAAAAAGCAAAAAGAGACATTTTGAGGGTATTTTATAGTCCACCAAAGGGAAAGTTGTTCATCAGTGACATCACACATCCTTGTCGCATTGCCAAAGTGAGGATCACCATAGCATTAGTGATTGCAATATTCAAATGCTCATAACATTCTCACTATTTGTCCAATTTTTCTCAAATTTTCTTTATTCTTTGATTTTTCTGTTTCTACACAAGCCTATTTGTTCCAAAGGTTTCATTCCCCTTTAAGAAGGGGGAGGGGGTCCTCGCATTAAGCTTGAGGCAGGCAAGGCAATTTTTTTTGTTGAAAATTTCCTTTGAACCACAGTCAGTAATAGAATTTTGATGGTGTCAAAGCAGAATGAAGAGGGCACCCAAGAAAATTGCCTCATTATAGAAGATTGTCGAAACAGATAAGATGCTGGAAAGAAAGGTAAATAGAAATTAACTGATTGGTCAAAAATATTTAGCATATTACACAAATGTAATGTAGATGCAGAAGTAAAAAAAATGGATTAGAGTATACATGTATGTACAATCAAAAGTTCAATCAGTTTTAGGTTTAACCTCTCATGTAAAGTGAATATCTCATCAAGTAATTTGTCATGTGAACTCCTCTTAGGATTTCCTTCTCATGTGAACTCCTCTTAGGATTACCTTCTCATGTGAAATCATCTGTTTATACAAATCTTTATTTTCTTTTGTCATGTTCACTTGTAGGTTGACAATGCTCTATCATTGGTCAGACTTGCCATGGAAAGAAATATACCGGTAAGACTCTTTAAATATTGATTTTTACATCCGTCATTGATGCTAAGAACATAGATATTTATGCTAAAGAAATTGTAAACGCAGCCAAAAACTAAATTTTCTTTATTGAAGCCCTGCATACACAACAATGTGAATTCAATTCCAAATAGTATAGTCATCATTGATAGCAATCTTGTCATCGGTACTGATTTGAAGCCAATTTACTGCAATAGTAGGTTTAAAAAGTTGAAATGGTACAATTTATGTGTAAGCCTGTTTATTTTTTTTTAAAGAAACATTAAATTCAGGAATATTATTTTTTGTGGCAGTTTTTAACAATAATAATTTCTTTTTAAATATTTATTCATAATTTATTCACAGGAATTGGAGAGTCTCCATCATGACCTTTTGACCTTGGAAGTGTTATCTTACGAGTGTCAGACTGACCCAGACTTGACCCTGGCTTCCTTGAAAAAAATGACCAATCATCAGATCATCAAGCTCATGGTATCAAAGGTAATACTACATGTACAGATTAACTAACAGTACAACTGTTGTTATCATGTTTGATAGTTCATAGTTGACATAAAGGTTTATTGTTGATAAATCTAAAATTATCAAAAATCAGTATAATGTTATTTTGTCATGTTGATTTCATTATTATTGTCATTAATACTATTATCATCATTACTTTTAATATTATTTTATTATTACCACAGAATTATTATCAATCATCATCATCATCATTGTTACATTATTATCATCATTTTATAAAAAGTACTAAAAGTGTTTGAATTTTTTGTCTATACCAGTCGCCTTCCGAGACGTATGTGAAGGATGTGAAGCGTTGGGTGATTCCATTTCTGCAGAGGTGTGAAGAAGATTCACCAGGAGCCAGAATATCCCTCACAGAGCAGTTCATGTTATCATTGGCAAAGGTCAGAGAAAGTTTGTTTTTAATAATGTTTAAACTAGCTGGAGACGGGCCTGTATGTTATTGTTATTTCATGCTATCAATTATGATTATGTATATTGTAGGATAGGGGCTCCACGTCCCACTACCAGTACTTGCTATTTCTGTGGAGTCCTTTTACCAATGAAGTTTATATGACAATTTACTCTGTGTCAATGTATTTTAAATTATTTGGTAATAAATTCAGTTCAGTTCAGTTCTGTAAACTGATGATATAGATCCTAATTAAATGATTAGCTGAAATGCATGTATATCACATGATCTTTCCTTTATATACCACACAGGAAATTTTGCTGAATGACTGGTAAAATGGCTAGTTGTATTAACAGGTCATGGCTTTGCCATGGGGATGGGTTATCAAATAACATGGATAATAATACCTGGAGTTGTATAAAGCTTTTTGCCGGAGGATACAAACCACTGCTATTATTACCCCAGGGGGCTGCCTACTGGTATATAATTGCTCAAGCATTCAAGGAATTTACTCCTACCAGGTACCCATTCACCTCCCCTGGGTTGAGTGTAGCACAGCATGGATAAATTTCTTGCTGAAAGAAATCACGCCACGGCTGGGAATCAAACCCACGTCCCTCAGGTTGAAAGATGAGAGTCATAACCACTAGACCACAAAGCCCCTCATCACTATCTGCATCATTATCTTAGAAAACAAATAATACACACCAATACGTTTGAGCATTATAAAAAATAATAAAACAGACTTGTTAGTTTGATGGTAATTAGGGTTAGTACTTCTTGTACTTGTTGAACAAAAAAATTAGTAAATATAAATATACATCTACATACTAGTTGACAGATCTTTGCAATTCCACCCTTCCATTAGGTTTCTTATAAACTGTTTATCCCTTGCCATCTTTCTTCTCATATTGTTATATTATTTGACATTGTAGGAGGATCTATACAAGTGCCAACTCATTTTGGAAAACAGTAAACACACAGTAAGTTTATTTATTTCTTAAATCAATTAGATTCATTTTAGAAAGGGAGGAAGAAAGAAAAAGAGAAAATGGAGGTATTGACATAGGTAGATGATTGATGAAAGATAATGTTAATAATGCTATGTGAAAATGCTATAAAAATTGAAAGAAGCTTGAATTGTGAGATTATTCTTGATATCTATTAAAACTGTCTTTATCAGTCATGTTGCTTGTTTTTGGTAACATTTCTTTCATAGGGATTAGATTCATTCAGTTTCGACTGCCCTAGAGACCATTTAATGAACTGATCCACAACTTTAGATCTATGTATGTGAGAAAGAGGACTGTATTGTAATGAAGTCATAATTATTTTGAATATTTATTTGCTCCTAGTCTCCAGAGCCAATCATAAGAAAGAAGAGTGATCTCTTGTCTTTAGCTCAGCGATGTATCTATGCTTGTGAGAAAGACGACCAGCTGGATGTTGCCAGGAAGATCCTCAAGATTTTACCAAAGCAAAGCTTAGGGTGAGCCAGAAACCATTTCACTGCATGAACTGACATAATTTTTTTTTTTGGGGGGAGGCAAAATTCTCTGAAATTATTATTTTTTTGTGTACAGTTTTATGATGTCTGTCTACTTCTGAATAATTGACTTACCATAATTCAGATGAAAATTCTAGTTATTTAAAAAATAAGACAAGATTCAAATTTTGTTTGAAACTTTTATTTGCCCTTCAATGATTTTTCCTGCACTTTAGCAGTCTCCTGAATGGTAATGTGCAGGGGTAAAAATACCAACCTAGATGTTGTGCATAATGCATAATGAGTGATTTTACAAACTGTCATGACAAAAGTGTTTCAAAGTTACCTAATAACATTTCTAAAATGCACACCTGCGTTTCTTTTCAAATATTGAAATAAATCTGTAATGGTGTGAATTTTTGTATATCATAATATGATTGAATTGAGTGCATAGGGGTGCATTGAGGCTGCGGGGCTAAAGCCAGGGTAATAATATCCAAGTCCTTTGGAAGCGCATAGAGACGTTATTTATAATGTGTTATGCGCTATACAAGAACTGTCTGTTATTATTATTGAGCCCATAGGGACGATTTGGCAGTGATGGGTGCTATGTAGTTGCTTTTTCATTATTATTAGAATCTATAACTTAACTTTGTATAGATAATTTAACTTTAATTTTGTTCTTTTGTAGAGTTGTTGGTGAGGACCTCTCAGCCCTCTACCATGACCTTGAGGAGCTTGAAGGTCATCTACAGGCTGTAGAGATCCTTGCCAGCCATGGGGTTGCCATGACGACTCAAGCTGTTAAAGACACCCAGAGTGATGAAGAAGCTGCCACTAAACTCATGGTTAGACTCGCTAGACAGGCTGCTAGAGGGTGAGTTCTGTTTTTTTCTGATGAGTAACCATATTAACAATGCTTCTCAGTTAATCAAATTTATGTAAAGTTGTCAAACAAAAATGTTGATGAAACTCTTCCTTGATCTTAATCTCAGACAGGGGTTTTGAAGGAAGATACACAAACAAAAATTGTTAAAAGATTGTTTATTACATTCTCTTTATAAAGATGCACATGTTAGTGTAATACATGTATATAAAAATGATGAATAATTGCCTTTCATTAATTCCGAATCGCATGCAGTGTGCAATTAATCATCTCGTTGGTTAAATGCATGGTGGGCAAGTGTTACATCATAGTCATCTGTAAGGTTACTTATTAAACACCATGCACGAATTGTCATTTTGGTATGGATTTAAAGGGGAAGTTCACTGAGATAAGAATTGCTTTTGAAAAAAAGCAGAATAATTAGAGAAAGATTTGATGAAAATCCGTACATGAAATAAACTGTATATTGCTAGCACATGAGAACATAAAAAACCCCACATATCTTAGCTCTGTGGCTTAAAGGTTACTATTATACATGTAGTACCTTTGCCATCCAATTATATCTGTAATGGAATCCTTGATTCTGATTGGCTGCTTAGCATTGTTGCCATGGTAGTTACCATTGGATGGCATAGTTACCATGGTAATAACTTTTATGCAATGGGACCCAGAAGGAAGGTTGTTCTCTTCTCTAATGCATATATGTTGCACATCTGTGAAAAAGAACTTTGTTATTAGCCAAGCTGCTGTGAAATCTTGTACTGATGCACTCTACCCAGGTGAGGTAAATGGGTACCGGCAGGAAGTAATTCCTCAAAAAGCTGAGTGCACCTGAATAGGTAGCCTAGCTTAGCCAGGTAATATTAATAGCAGGGCCCGCTGGGGAACAGTTTTCGGAACTGAAGTGGCTACACTTGGGTAAATATACCGTTATTATTATTATTATTGCTTGTATTTATTGAGAGCACCAATATTGTGATTACAATAAACAATGGTCTTTTCTCCTCTGCAGGAAACCTCCAAAGAAGGAATGGGAATGGAACAAACTTGGAAAGGATATGCAAGAACTGAGACGCATTGTCTACTCGTGTTTGACGTCTACTCAATGTCAAGAGGTATGTGTCTCAAAATGTAGTCTTTAAACTTAAAGGTCTATATAGAATAATAAAAATGTTACAAGATTTACAAATTTTGCTTATTTGCTCATAATCGATATACATATCATGGACAGTATGTAAATGGGTGAAATTAAAGATTTTGTATTTTGTTGCATGTAATATCAAATATTTATATTCTTTCCTTCAATAAAATCAACAAGAAATAAAATGCTCCTGTTACCTACATAATTTGTTTTTTCTCTTGAATTGCTCTCATTTTTGGCTCCATATTATTTTGCAAGCTTCTTAATGAACAATTTTTTGGTAATGTCGACTAATGTCAAATCTAGGTCTTCAGAAATATCCTTTGGATTTCCGTACTGCAAGCATTTAAGTTTATTTCTTCAATCTCGCAAGCTTAACCGTTTTTGGTACAGTGTATGTCTAGTATTGTCAAATCTAGGTCTTCCTTAAGATGCATCCTTTGGATTTTCCGTACTGCAATCCTTTTCATTTGATTTTTTTATATCTAGATCTTCACTGAGAGCCTTCTTGGTTCTGGATCCATCGCCAACATCCGTCTCGCTGGGGAGAAACTGACCAAGACCAGACCGGAGGGTTCTACCCTGGCCAGACCATCGGTCAAGGCATCCTCTCTGATCCCATACGAGAGATCCATAGACCTAGTCCTATCAGCTGCAAGGGAATACTTCAATTCATCAGCCAATCTACTGGATACTACCATGGAACTAGCAAGGTTAGAAAGAGATGATTATTACCAAGTTTACAGAGCTTTTTGAAATTTACTTATTATGTGACGTGCTCCCCAACATCATTGGGCGGACAGAAAGCCAACCCCAGAACATGGTGCATCCGGCAACCAACTTTTTTGAGCAGAAGTTTGAAAACTTGATAATCAATTATATTTTGATGATTTCTGCCAATACTTCATATGCTTCTCTCTATTTTCTGCTTATAATTAGATAACTTGGGCTAAACATTCACGATATACACGTTTAAGTTTTGTATGTATCTTTCTAATATCCAAGCACTGGTCAAGAAAATAAAAGCATTACTAAGAGAACATGCGAGACATCAAAAAATTCCCAACCTTATTTTTTTCAAAAGAAAAAGTAGATGAAACAAGACTCAACAGATTGTACGCTTTTTGTGAGATTTTAATGTTGGGTGAAAGTCAAGTGTAACTCACCCACATTATTGTTCCTATATAATACCAAGAACGCATATTTAGAATTTAATGAAAACTTGAGTTATCATATCCCTAATGTGTGTAATCCTATGCTATTATGTATATACAATCAGTGTTTCCTATATCCTTATTTTGATCTAGGTCTTGTCTTCAGCTGATCACAGACTGTCCTTCAAGGATCCAGGATGAGCTAGACCTGATTACATCACTGGCTCTACTCGATGATTTCTCAACATCCATTCTTCCTCTACAAGGTAAGTTCTGTATTGAAGACCACAAAAAGAAATCTGGGGATGTTTCACAGGAGTTGTCAGCACTGACTGCATTGTCGGCTCTGAAAATTTAAGTAAAAGGCGAGCTGTAGTGGTTCTGATGATACTTGTCTTGTACTGAGAGGGTTGTGTGTTCGAATTTCATTATCGCCCAGTGTTCTTTGGCAAGCCGTTACACAATTTAGGAGGTAATGAGTTATTTTGGAAGAGAACTAATCAAATCTGTATCTATATGCAGTAACATGTTTGAAAATAGCTCTTATTCTAGCCTAACCCTAACCTATTTCTGAAAAGACATCTTGTCAGAGTAATTATCATCACTGTTATCATCATTTTCATCATCATTGTCATCATCGTTATCAACATCATTTTTATCATCATAAACATCATCATCATCACCATTATCATCAGCAACATCATCCTTAATATCCTAAATGGGAAATACTTTTTGTTGAGCATGCAGAAAATTCTTACATTATAAATCAATATTTTCATTCTTTTGTTAAAATATTGTGAAATATGTTTTAAAAATATATTCTGTTTGCTGTTGGGTAAATCTTGTTTTATATCATTTTCTCCTTATTGTCTAGTGAGACTTTGTGAAGACAGACTAGAATTGGTTGAAAAGGTGATAACATCATCAAAATCTTCCTGCACCAATTCAGAAAAGGTAGTTTCTTATAGAAATTCCTCAATCTAATCAGTAGAAACTGAAAAACAATTTGAATACATTAAATAGGAAAGAAAAGTAGTCATTATGTCCAAAATTCCTAGATACCCTACTCTGAAACAATTAAGTGATATTATGTATATGCCATAAATCAGATGAGCGTATAAAGAGTTTAAGATGACATTAATAGTTGCAGAATAGGAGATGTTTTTTATTGAAATGGTGTCATTGCTTCTTACTTAGAGCATAGAGAGCTGGAATATTAACACAAAGTTGTTTGACTGGTTTTACAGAAGTAATTTTCATAGATTTAAGACACAGTCCAACTTGCTTACAGTGGAATATGCTTTGCCAAATGAAAAAAAATGATAGAAAATAATCAATAATCAGATAGATAGGTCTTTTGAATGCCTTTCTCTGAGACATGATTTAAAAATTTGTGACGTCAGCTTCTAGAAGGCTGACTTTACAAGTCCTACAATGTTTCATATTCTTGATTATGATAGTAATTTAAGTAAAAAATGTCAACAATTTCTTATTTTTAAAATCATTCCTTCATTTCAGCTCCTTCGTCTTGCCAAGCTGTTACGTGTATGTGGTGATAATGAGAAGGAGAGGCAAGGGAAAGTCCTGGTTCTTGTTAGCAGGGCAGCTTTACAGGTAAAGGGGTTTTATGCTGTTGTTATGATATTTGTAATCCATCTTTTTCTGACAATTTGTGATTTCATACATGTATGATTTTGGTGTCGTTATTGGTGTGTTATTTTTAGGTTGATGTTGGAGTTGGGATGTTAGATTAGTTGGGTAGGTGTTTTTGTTGGCGTGTTGGGATGATGCTGATGTTGGTGTGGTGTATTGGGTTGGTAATTGTATGGTGCTGGTATTGGATTGATGTTGGTTTGGGTATTGGTGCTGTTGTTGGAGTGTTGCATTGATGTTTGTATGGTGTAAAGGATTGGTAATGGTGTGGTGTTGGTGTTGGTGGTGGCTATAAAGTGTTTTTGGTGGTATGTTGAGTTTATGTTTTGAGTTTTTAGCAGTGAGTTGTTGCTGTTTGGTTAGTGTTGGGTAAGTGCTGGTGTGGGCTTGAGGTTGAGAGTTTGGTGTTGGGATGATGCTGGTGTTGGTATGTTATAATGGTTTGGAAATTATGGTGTGATGTTGGTGTTGGGTTGGTTGGTTCAGGTGTGAGTTTGGACTGGTGTTAGTGTGTTGAATTAATTTTTAGTATGTGGTGTTGCTATTGGTGTTGGTATGTGTATTGGTTAGATGTTTAATAGTTATAGTACTTGTGTGTTGGGTGGATGTTAATGTTCAGTATTAATACCAATAATATACTACTTTTCTATTCTACTTCATACATCAAAGTGACACCTTCATTACTTCATTTTTTCCCATACGTAGGGTAATGACTACAAGACTGCATGGAATGTGAACAAACGTCTTGTATCTGATGGCTATGGTCCTGCATGGGAAGTGTGTAGAGATCTTGCTCTCAAGGATGACTTCAATGACCTTCCAGCCAGGTAAGAACTTGTGTATTACACCAATTGTAAACAGGGTCAATGTACTTTGACTGGGGTTACAGTTCATTAGACAAAGTGAAAAAAATTTTTAAAATGATCTAGCCTCACCAGCCCTTTTAGAACCTGTATTTTCTGTTCTAGTTTGGCCCCCCTTGAAAAAAATTAAACGAAAGAATAATTAATAAATGAAAAAAAAATCCCTGCTCTCTGTTTCCAATTTTTATTATTTTCTATATATTTTTTGCAAAAGTTTAATAAAAAATGGCCAATGGCATGGTAGGAGATTATCCATATCATAAGAAAATACTTGTGGCTGACAGATCCTCAATCTCCATTCTATGTGTATTGTGTGGACATTGCTCTATGATCTGCAAGGAGTCCTGATGCATGCATAAGAAAATTTGATGTAGGAGATAACAATGACTGACCAACTCTAACTTTTTCTTCTGTTACAGCAAACAATTACATGTAATATTTTTTGCTGAAGACCTCTAGGGTAACTAACTTTTCGATATTGAGCATTATTAAGACCAATAAACATTTTTGTATTCTTCCATTCTAGACGTGAGCTACTAGCCTTTGCTTCAGCCTATTGTGATCCAGAAGCTCTGGTTGCTATTCTTGAAGCCAGGAATATCCTCCTTGCTCAGGTAAATTCATTGTCAAGCCCTCTCACATATGCAAAATTTGTGGTGTTTGATTCATACCATTTATACAATTGCTGATGAAAGGGTCAAAATTAGCATAAACATAACATTTTCAGGTTTTGTTTCTCAGATAATCACTTAAGTTCCAGTTATTATTATGATGTGTTTTCGACATACATTGCACATACATGGATCTGAAGCATTAACAGATTTATTGGCACCCTGGTCAGTGGCTTCAATCAGTTATTCCTGCACACAATGTGTGCACATCTACCACTCCCAGGGGTGTATACCAGCCAGTCTGGACAAGCTGCAATGACTTTCACATCCTATAGGGTACCCATTTGGCAATTGGGTGTAGAGTGGCAAAGTGTTGAGTGTGTCAAAGGACGCTAGGCTGTGGTGGGATTCGAACACACTACCCTCTGATTACAAGGCAAGAGTCGGAACCACTACACCATAGCTCCTCCACACTCCACAAACAATGAGCATGTGAACATAAGTATAGTTTGTGATCAAACAGATAATGAAAGCGAATTGTAACATCGCAATTTGTGAGCAAAAATATATCTTCTGAGCAATGACATGTTCATAGGTATCTTATTCAGTTAATTCTTTGTTGCATGTGTTTTTTCCTTTAGATCTTATATAATAAATTGCCAGTGGAAATGGAGGACGGCAAGAAAGGAAAGGATAACGAGGAAGAAGTTGCTATGGAAACACGAGACAACCTAACAGAAGAAACGACAGATATGGAAGATGAAGGGATAGAGGTAGGTCTATTGTGTTGATATGAACAGGATGTTTGACATTTGGTTGTTTTAAAGCTTAAAGGACAAAATATCTTGTCAGTGGACAACCAACTGCTTTCCTTTCATGGACTACCACATTGGTTTCAAAATACTGAATAGCTATGACACTGTAATTCTTCTGTACTTCGGTGATATGTTTGAAGTGCACATATATGATAATGATCATCAACATTATGGACCTTATCATCATGATCATGATAGTTATGATGATGTTGATGATAATACACATCTACATCCACTCATCATTGTCATACATGTACTTCATGCTTTTATGTGAGAAATGTATATCAAAGTGATAATGTAGTAAAACAAAAGTGAAAGTATTCAATATACGATAACAAAGTAAGTTGACAATTTCTTTAATCTTTACAATCTACTTCATGTTTTCATAATCATAATATAACAACATTTTGTTTGAATTCTCTTGAAATGCAGAATGACATAGAGAAAGACACACCATCGACGTCCACCCAAAGCGTGACCAGAAGAACCCGACAGATTCTCGCTTCCACCGGAGCTGCAACCTCTGCGGTACTCGCCACCACAGGAGCCGCCACCTCCGCCGTCCTCGCCACCACCGGTGCCACAACCAAGGCTGTCCTTGCCAGTGTGAGCGATGCCCAGTGGTGGGCGGGGACCATGCAGTTCCTTAGGCCCCTAGGGAGGGGTATGGCAGGGGATAGTCAGGGGGACACAGATCAGGATGACGTGGAGAGGTGTGGCATCGAGAGGAGGGTGTGTCCTGCCTTTTATGAGACCTGCTTCAAAGAGCCGACCATCAGCAAGGTAAGAAAGTTTACTGGCATTTTGATTGAAGTCACTCCAGTTCTTTTTGTAAAATTCATTGGGTGGAGTTCCGATAGCCATGGTCTAGTTTAGCCTGGGTTAACTTAGACCACACTTTTATGGAGTGCCAGTTGTCAACTCATTCACCAATGAGAATGATTCCTACCCTGCTGCAAAAAGTCGTAAAAAGAAAATAGACATGAAATGGGAAGAATAAGAAAATAAATAGATATCATGCATTTTAATGAATTAATTGATGCATTATAACTGCCACAAATATGGAAGAAATATTATGAGGCCCAGCATTCCATAGAATTGTTGTTTAAAATTCAAGTTTATGCTAGAGTTAAACCTTGGTTTAATTATCAGAATACCACACATTATTATAAAGGCAACTTGTCAAAACTCAGGGTCACGTCTTTTAGCAGGAATCCTGGGCCCCGTCTTACAATCAGTTGCAATCTATCAGATCAGTTGCAATTATGGATGGCCAGCAACGTCAACATCTAAAATTCAAATTTGTTCAAAATATTTTCTAGATATGATGTACATTTATACATTTATCATTCTCTTGAACATTCAGTGCGATTCTCTTTGTTAACTAAGGAGATTTAGATAATTTCCTGTGGAAAGAATTATGACATGGAAGGATTGCCTTATAGTTGAGATTGATTAGATCAATCGTAATTCTTTGTAAGACGGCTCTGAGGGTGCTCTGCGTGTTTTCATTGCAGCCGTCCTGCATTGCCCTTTATTTTGTCTTTGATAAAATATGAGTAGTAAAAAGCTGCTTGCAACTTGATTCCTGCAAGAAAGACATAGATCTGACATTTTGAAGAAATCCTCAAAAAATCTTGAGGATAATTTGTCCTCAGTTTTAAAAAGTGACATTGCCAAATAAATCTTTATCTTTTTTACATTTACGCATTGTACTTGAATCTATCTGGTATAATTTCTCAAAGTACATTCATCTCTTCATACCATCCTCTCTCTGCATGCATGAAATTGAAATAAGAAATGTATCATAATTTTGTTTTCATTCTTTTGTCCAGGATGACCCTAACTATGTGAACTACCAATGGACAACAAGTGAAACATCACACCGGTCTCTCAATGAAGCTCTTCTGAGAGCCATGCAGCTAAGGAGTTTGACCAAAGATGACCAGTCAATGTCAGAACATGCTACTCATGGTAGGAATCATTTCTGACCACCAAGCATGAAATCGCCTACCAAAATCATATTTGACCAGTCACCCCAAAACCAATAAAAATTGCCAAAAATGAATTGCGAAATTTTCATTGAGTTTGAAAAAAGCACATCCCAGGATTTTAAAGGATGTATAGGCTAATCAACACAAGCACTTGATTGGATGCAGAAGGAACTAAAACAATGAGGAGAAACACAATTTGAAGTTTAGGGTTCATGTAAGCATGAGATGTGTCCGCATAACCTTGTGTCAAAGAAACTCTTGTATCTTGTTTTCTATTCAGCTTTGATACCTAAAATTCTTAAGGTATGACAAAAAAATAACTTTTTCATATAAGCTCATTTTTCAATTGTTACTTTTTGACAACCAAATTACTATTTCGGCTATTTCAGAGATTCTTACATGGTGGCTCACTGGTAGTTTTGGTGTGGCTTGTGACATATATTTAATTTACTACTCAATTTTAGAATGCCATTCGTAAAGGTTGATGTACATTTTGATTCAGTGAAACCTTTCAATAAGGACCTCCCATGTGAACATAAAGTGTAGCCTTTACAGATGGATGGATGCTAAATTCAAGTTCTAATGATTGTATCTTGGCTTTGGTTGATGTTTATGACTTCATACAGTAATCAATTTTACATTTTTTTAGAGATAGCAATACCTAATGCAACAAATACTGTATTACTGCATATTTTACCATATTTACAAAAAAGGGTAATGCAGAAGACATAAAGGATTAAAAATAAAAGATTTACATTGCTTATAGAAAAACGAAGATGTGGAGAGTGAGAGGAGAGGAAGAGATGAAATGTTGGGTGGGTGAAAAAAAGTAAGAAAATGAGAAAGATGACATGACCGAGTGATTAAACTCTAGTGCCAGCATTAACATTGAGAAGAAGAAGAAGAAAGAAGAACAAGAAGGGAAAAAAAGGGAAAAAACAAGTAGAAAAATTAGAGTAATATCAATTTGAAGAAGAATAATGTCAAATAGAGATTATAAAATTTCATACAATGTACATGTATGTATTTCCTATTCCACAGTGTTACTACAGCTGGCTATGGATGCTTTCAAGTCAGATGTGAATCTAGCGTTGGCTTACCTCCTCGCCCTTCCAAATGTAAGTCTGAATTCTGGCTCATACCCTAGAACCAGTTTGTTTCATTGTGGCCCAGAATTTGAATCAATGTGTCCTTTTGATTCTTCAACAAGATAGAGTGGGGGAAGCTGGGAGGGTATGTGGTAGTAAGAAAACAATGAAAAGATGAATAATTAGTTATGATTTGATGATATAGGGTATTTACATTACACAAATATTGACCATGCTAGGTGGTCAAGGTGCCCCAATATTATGCGGGCTTTTAAGATGGGCTACCTCTAATTGCATGTGACAGGTAGTCATTAGACTATTATTTAACCAGTACTAGACTCACAATTTGCATGTAATAATGATAGAGTCAATTATGATCTTAAATATAATTTTCTGTGTGTGTTACAAATTTGATTTGTCATGAAGGTTTGATTTGATTTGATTTGATTTGCACCCGGTAGGATGCGAAAGATATTGTATGTTTGATTTTGCCAGCGCCATAATGAGGCTGCGATGAATGCAAGGAATGCTCCCCAGGGAGTGGAAATTGTGCACTTTTCGTGCGGGATTGAAATGAATCCAATGACCGGGGTAATAATATGCTGTAACGCGCTTTGGGCCATTCTGGGAAAAGCGCTTTATAAAAATTGGGTATTATTATTATTATTATTTTTGAAAGTAAGTGATTAGATTTTTTGTTTGCATTTTATAGCCTCTTGATGCCGACCAATGCTTTGAGAAGATCCCACACTCAGCCCTCTCCCTTCAACTGGCTGCCTACTACTTTGCCCTCCAAGCCACCACTCGTCTCCAGCCAATCAAACAGGCCAGGAAGAGTCCCCCAATCTATGAGACCATCCCTCCCCAGCTCATTCAGAAGGTCCTCAAGTTGGCCGGTACCAAGAAGGCAGCAGGGTGGGCAGATGACGTCTCTGCGTTGGTGGGAAGGCTCAAGCACTATGATGAGCTCCTTGCCGATCTTCTGCAGGCACAGAGTCTCCAAGCCCTTGGAAGAGGTCAGAGTTCATTCCAAGTTTTATTTTGTTTTCTGCTAATGGCGGCCTGGGGAGGGGGGGGGGGGGGCGGATGGGTCTTTCACAGAGGTTGTCAGCATGAGCAGTGATAATTATTATAGTAGTAGTAATGGTTACAGACCAGTGCATCTTGGCCAATCAAAACCAAGGATTGAACTAACATCATCAGCACTTGCAATTTAGGCAGTTTGGACAACCTTCATGACAAGTTGTCATGTTGTCACTTCCTAGGTTTTGATTTGCTGAGAAGTACAGGTGTCTGACTGTAACAATGGTAATGGTCAGATGATATACCTTATGTATTGATGTCATTTAATCGCTACCTTAGAGGCTGATGTCATTCCTTGCATGCGTTGGTGATCAGCAGCTTGCACAACTCCGGTAACAGATATTCCTATATTCTCAGTGGGAGGGTGCTATGAGAAAACATAACAATGCATACACAGTACTTCTATTGAAGAGTTCTCTTCAACAGTCCCCAGGAAAATCCTGATACTGATATGATAGCCGTGGCAGGAAGTAGGTTGTTGGAGCATTCCTGATACATTTTTTATTCAGATGGTTTTGGATTCTCATCCTTCTCAATTTATAAATTTCTTTCAGTAACAAATTCAAATATTGTTGTGTTAAACCTGTTTGTAGCATGAATTTATGCACCTGGAAACATACTTGTAGAATATGTAACGGCTAGTCTACCAAAACAAAGATAATTATGGGAAAGTCACAAGTTTAACAGGGGTGTGGGAGTTCAGAGTTTTATCTGATTTCAGATTTTGTTTTGTTTTGATTTTCAGCTTAATTTCAGCTTTACTATGACTATCCTCTGTACAAAAAGAATGGGAGCTCGTTCTATTTAAGACTTTTTCACCACTCAGCTTTTTTCAGATCTTTTTATTTGTGACCACTCACACTCCTTGGTTAAACTGTCTAGATAATCATCAATTACTGGAAGTAAAGATCGGAAACACTACAGGAGAAGTCCTTCATTTCCATACCTGATGTGATGTGAAATCATTGTACAGTGCTTCTCAGACTCCTCATCAACGAAATTGTAAGTGCTATGTAGCTAAGTACATTAATATTATTGATACATGTATTTATTAATACATCTCCATTTCTCCTTTACTCTATCTTTCAGGAGTTGATGTTGTTCGGTTTACCAGGGACAATGAGTATAAGCAGGAGACCATCCTTGGCTTAGCAATGTAAGTTCTTGTATCCTTTGTATTCTCGACTCATTCTGTGCCTTTCCAGGGGGCAGCTGTCCTGTAGAGAATCGCCTTATGAATAACATGACATTAAAAAAAATGATATTTTTTAGAGCATGGTTTAAAAATGTCTTCAATAATATTTGGATGAAACTCCCATGGAGTTGGGGATTAGGTCACAATGTAGTTGTATGGATGATATCGCTGAATTATAATACCCAACATGTAGTAATTATCATGTGTACCTGGGTCATTAGAGGTAATGGCTATTCCACATGTTAAGTGCACCATCTCCACTCCTTCTGGAGCTTTCCATCCTGGGGGGGGGGGTCGTTTCATGAAGCTGTTTGTATGTTACGTATGAAATTACACCCAAGTGGTCACCCTGACTTGCAGTTTAATGATATGCATGCACACTACCCCCCAAATGTTTGTTGTTGTTGTTGTTGATCTGGTAAACAAGCAAACTTTAAGTTTGTAAATTAAAAACAACTTTTAGACACACCTACCGGGTGTTGTTAGAAAAGAAAAAAAACATTTGCCAATCTGACACTAGCATCCTGTTGGGTGCCCACTTGATATCTGGGTAGTCCAGATTGAACCTTGGTGTTTGGAAGCTCTCTTTCCCAAAGCTAACAGAGAGAGAGAGTTTCCATACCCCAAGGTCCAATCTGGACCAATACCTGGGTGGAGAGTGACAAATTAGGATTAATGTCTTGCCAAAGGACTTTGCTCCCATCTGGGATCCGAACCACAAACCTTCAGTTAACAGTCAACTCCCTGAACCACTACACCATAACACTACCACATACACTTTACTGATATATTATTATTTCCTGCAGGAGTCTTGAGGATGATGTGTACAACCTGTCTGTATCGCTAGCTCAACGATATCATCTGTCAATGTGGGAAGTTCTTATGGCTCATCTAGAGTTCCTCTTCTCAGAGAGTGGGTGAGTATAATAATGTTTTATTTACCAAGGGTAGCCACTTCAGTTAGAATATTGCCCTACCAGCTGACCCTACATAACATAATATTTTCTTATATACCCTTCTCCAAACTAAATGCTGAGCGCCTAGCAAGAAGGCAGAAGGTCCCATTTTTATAAGTCTCTGGTATGACTCGGCCAGGGAGCTAACCCACGACCTCCCGTTCATGAGGCAGGCACTCTACCTCTGAGCCACCATGCCCGGTAATATAACGTGGTGTTGCAAGAAAATATTTGCAATCAATTGCAAATATTCTGTTGCAGTTGTAAAATTACTACATACAGCGTATAGGGAAATTTCAGCTGTAGCAATTCAGATTTACTTCTTAGTGCAAGGAGCAGATCAGCAATGTTTAACAACTTTACAATATTTTCATTGATTGCAAGACATGTGAATGATTTAGGGACAAAAAAGACTTACAATTGAACGCTAGTTTCTTGGCTTTAATGTGAAAATGTGCCTGTCCACCTTTTTTTTCTCCCTTTTTAACAATCATTCATCCAAGCTATTTCCAAAAAATTAGCCCTGCCCGTATATTGAATTGTGTAATACAGGCAAGACTGCCAGAGGGGTTACAATAAACCCTACTCCTTGTTTTTTCTCATTTAATTCCTTATTTATGTCTTTTTATTGGCATATAATGTGATTTTCACATATGTTATACTTTGTTAATATCTTTTTTATTGAAATTAAATAAACAAAGCCACCAACTCTCAATTTCTTTCCAGTCTCTCGACCACCGCCATTGAGGCTCGAAGCCATCAGCTCGATCTCATCGCCACTCTACTTGAAAGACCGGAGGACTTCTGCGAAAGGATGGAGACGTGCATCTACCCGACCATAGAGGGCTCCGATCATCAGCGTCTCATCTACTACTTCACATTGTTGCAGAAGAGCGGCGCAGAGGTCAAAGGTCTGGTCATAACCCCTGACATGCATGTCAAGCTCCTGAAGAAGATCAAAGCTGCTGCTTCAAGTAAGTTAGGTTTACAATTACTCTGTTTTCAACAAAGGCAACATGCCAAGCTATGTTTGATTCAATAACCTCAGCTAAACAAAAATGTCAGTTGTGCTAACCATCTGAAGATTTTAATAAAATCCAATGAAATGGCCATCTAAGTTTTTGAATGTATAAATTAGATTGAAATGTACCGAAGAATTTGATAGGATCTGTACAGGGATTACCCTGTGTAAAGGGTTAACGGAATTGTAATTTCTTCTTTTTTATGATGCTGTTTAGGTCTTGACTACAGACGTCTAATGGATGGTGTATCTGATCCCATCAATGTCATCTCACCCTCTCTCATCTCATCCAATGTACATGTTCTTGCCAAACTAGCACCAAAAATACCAACAAAGGTAAGTTTTATACTTCTTCTCTATTCTCTGTATGGGGAATCGTCTAGGTTCTCGATGAGGAAATTGCCACCAACAGGGGTGTGAGAGCTAAGCTTTTTTAACAGCCAATTTTGGTTTTAATTTTCAGTTTAATTTCAGCTTATTTTCGCTTTCCTCTGTACAAAAGTATGGAAGCTCGTCCAATTTCTTTTTTTTTTTAAGCTGTTTTTTTTTGTGGCGATCAGTCATAGCCCTGCACAACATTTCGCCCAGTTCTTCATAGAAGTTTTCTATATAATATCTTTTCTTTTGTTTTCATCTAAAATTATCGTTTAAAGACAGTTTGTCTAATTGTTGTCTGTTCCAATTTGTGTGTTTCATAATATATGTGCCACCAGCACATTCCATTCTCATCAGAGGATTGTTGGTCAAGCTCTTTTTCCTTAGACATACAAAATACAATTGGTCACGAGTGAAAATGGTAAAATTAAATTAATTTTTAATTGAATAGTGAATCCCTAGTGCTGGGAAGAATAAGGACTAATCAGTAGAATTATCAGTGGGTACTGTATTAGACATAAATGACAGTTGTGGTAAGGATCTAAAATGAGTTCAAACCGTATCCAATAAAATGACCACCAAAGTCTTTACATGTATGAATGATAATATCTGCCGATTGATTCTTACAAATTTTTCATTGCTTAAAAATTGACAAAACAAGCATGGCATTCAACCCAAAAGACTTTTTCTGCCCCACATGTGCTTATTTGTGTTGGTGATCCCCAGTGTGGTCACTTTTCAGTTTTGTGATTTAACAGAGTTATGAAAGTAAACCAGATCTCAATGTATGATGATGTGATGGTAGTCGGCCTTGATTCTACACTTTCCCAGGAAATAAAGTGTTTGCTGGAACAACATTTCTTTATCTGTAAGGGAAAATGTTACAAGTCATTGCCTCATCATCACATTTCTGATGAACAAGCATACATGTATGCAGATATATATGTACATGTATACTATACACCATACTCAATGTATTTCAATTTGTCAGGATTCTTGTTAAATTCTGATACATTGTAATTAATTTCTTTCTTTGTTTGTTTTTAGAATGGTGGGAGTCTGACTCCATCTCAAGTTTTCCTTGCATTCATCGTGAAAATGTTTTGGGACGGTGATCAGAATCATAAGAAAGCACCAGAAACCACAGTAAGTTTCTACTAAATAATTTTTTCCATTTTGGGTGATGTTTTTTCTTTATAACTATAAAAGAATATACATTTCTTTAATATTTTTTCCATTTTGGGTGAGGTTTTTTTTTTTATAAAAGAATATACATTTCTAAGTAGTATCTGAGTGCCTTGTGTGTCCCTGTTCATGTTTAAATATTGTTTATACAAGGGTTCAAACCCTGGCCTTAAATGTAGGTGCTAATTGTTCAAAATTATTTGAAAATATTTTGAATTACTTAATTTATGCCAATTAATTCAGTCATACAGGTACAATAAGAATTTAGTTGTAATAATCAAATGAAGCTACAAAACTACTATCTTTAGGTCTGGACACTCTTTTAAGTATTTACATGAAATGCACATTAATCTGTTCCATTCTCTCCAGGCTGAGTGGCAGCATCGGTATGAAGCCTGCGGAGAGTTCTTTGGTAGACTCACCATCACAGACTTCCAGGATTTCATCAAAAGAATCGTCTTCACTCAGAAATCATTGGACAAGGTAAATATTTCTCTACCCTAGTTTTCAAGGCAATGCTTTTGAATTAATGTTGAACCAGGTTATTAAAGTGGTTTAGTATTTGAGAAACTGATTTGTGGTAAAAGTGCTGAGTAAAATTACCTACAATAATGCAGAATAATATATCTGGATTTTCATTGATAGCTTTAGAATTTAAAATGGCAGCCCAGCTATATATATATATATATATATATATATATATATATATATATATACATATATATATATATATGTATCTAAATCCTACTTAAGGAGAAGCTTTAGGGTTAATAATCAACGGAAGGGCGAACTCGACCCAAAGGGGAATATTTGGATTCGCCCTTACGTTTTAAAGCTAAAATTCTCAATGACGGGGGTTCAAAACAATGCTTAAAATCTATTCCAGCAGAGGGCAGTATTCCTTTTTACTTCCTACGAACTTTGGGCCAAATCTACGTACCCAGCAGTACTCTGACATTACAATCATGCACAAAACTGTGTGTATATACCGTTTGGAGGAAAACTGGTTGCTAAGGCGAATTGATGTATATGCTGACAATCTTTGTAAAATGGGGTATATATCAACATTATCTGTCAATGAAAATGTAACTCAATCCACCACCTACGTTATCCCAAAACTACACCACAATATATAAACTGTACAAAACATGAATGCTTTTAATCCTAATAGTGCCCCTCCTTTTTCGAAAATCTCTATATATTTTACTTTTATATCTTCTACGAAGATTTCGCTGTTACAATGATAAGCGTTTGCAACGTGAACATGTAGTGTGCACGAGAACAGCGAAAAGCACAAATTACCGAGCGCGCAGGCCTCGGCAGCGCCTAGCACGGCCTAGCATATGGGAGCTGCACTAGGCGGCCGGCCTGGCCCGGCTGCCCCGGCGCAGCGCGGCCGGTGCAGGTGATTAGGTCGAGGAGCTGCGTCGCGCCTAAAACCAGTGCAGCCGACCGAACACGACGCCTTCCGCCAGTGAGTGGAAAGTTTCTTGAAAGTTTCCTGAAACTGTAAATACTACGACAGATGGTGGACTGTACTCACTAAGAAGAAGAACTTTAAGTTTTGGATATATTTCTAGCAACTTAACGCAATAACGGTAAGTCAGTGACCACTGTGCATAGCGGTAGGCCTAGGCTAACACAAAACTATGTTATCAGTCATGATTTCTAATATGAAGGGAGTGTCTAAGTCTGCGCACCTAAAATTTGATCTCGATTTTATTACAAAGTAAAATATTATTTTGAGAGTCATCAATGTCATTCCATTCTCTATATTCTAATGATCAAGGAAACAAAAAAAAATCAAGAAATTATTTACAAGAACAATGTTTTTCTACGATTTTCAGACGGGCTTGTCACTTTGTGTAGCAAAAATGATTGGTGCCCATGTCTGCGCACTAGCTCATTTTGCACGCAAATCAAATGCAGTGAAGTTTCGGACATTTCTTTTTTGACAATTATTGAAATTTTCAGGGTAGCAAATTGAAACTTGCTGATACTCATTTTTAATCAAATATTTTTGTAGTTTTTGGTATCAAAATGGATTGCTGCGGTCAAGATTGAAAATTGGTACTATCAGTTTGATGTTTTGTTCTATGAAAATTGCGCATTTACGTGAGTGCGCAGACATGGGCACTGCACAGACTTGGGCACTCTTACCATACGATTTGTATTTCTGATTTTGTCTGCCTTATTTTTCCTCTTTTCTTTTAAACGTTGAGCACACATTGAAATTTTCTTTGGCTAGCCTAAGCCTTCATTGCCGTGTTGAGTGCATGCTTTTCACAACTCCTCAGTCCTCTTTTCACAACTCCTCTCTCAGTTTTGTATTTGACTTAGTCTTAGATCTAGATCTACATGTTAAACGTACGAATGTCACTGTCTAAACGTAAACCCTGTTCTGTGTACTAGGCCTACCCCCATCTGATCCTGTCATCATGTAGAACAACTCCTCTGCACCATTTGCAGTTCTCCAGACTGGAGGAAACTAACCGAAGAAGAAGAAGAAGCTGCCGAGACTTCTCTTCATTAGATCTAGTCCTAACAGTTAGGACTAACTGTTAGATCTGAAAATGAAATGTAGCTCCGCGGCCGTTATTGGTGCAAAAAATTCCTCCAAGCGGCAGGCCCTCCAAGCTATAAACTAGTTAGTTTTATAATATAGATTCTAAGTCTAAGTTAGATAGGCTAACTATAGGCCTAGGTCTAGACTTTGTCTAGGGGCCTAGACTAGTCCTAGGATGGGGGGTTGGGTGTCCGGACACTTGTCTTAACAAAATTGAAGCCCTGTTTTTTGTCTTTGGATTAAGCCAAAATATATAGATCTAGGCCTACGTTGAATTGTGCTTTTCATCATCAATATTTGATCTCCACAATATTGTTTCCCATTTTGTGCTAAAAAACAACGAAGAATTTGATTGTAAACCTTTTCAAATGGCTGTTAAAATGGAGTGTCCGGACACCCAACCCGTCCGGACACCCAATAACTGGACAAAAAGTTACTAGAGTCTAGATTTACTAGTATTAATCCGAGTGAATTACAATAGACCACACTGATAAACCTAAACTAAATAGTAAATTTTCTAAACAACAATTTTTAGAATAATAGAAGTCTAACGTAATAGGACAAAGAGGAATAAAAGATCTAACCAGTTGTTTATCAGTGTGATCTACTTTTAAACTGTTAGGCCCCTAGATCTAGTCTAGATGTTAGATCTATACCGGTAGTCAAATAACTTAATGTAGATCAATAATCTTAATGCTATTAAGTAATATCAATAGATTTACTTCTCATTTTTGCAGATGAAAAGAAGAAAGCCAGAGGAGGTAGCGAAGCACTACATTAGTTGTGGCCAGGACCCAGACTGGATCCAACAAAAATGGGTGAACAAGGAAAAAGGTTAGATTTTCTTTAGCTCTGTCATCAGCATTTTCCACAATTTGTATGTTCCTTGCAGAGAAAAGTGCAAGAGCAATAATCTTCAGGGGGCTTAAGTTAGGAAATTGTATGCCTTGGGTGCTACGTAACATAGATCTAGTCTAGCTACGGACAGCTCAATGTGTGATGGGGTCACAATAATTTGTGCAGTTTTCACAATTGTGTTTAGAATCTGATGTTTGGAGCAATAAATCTCTTGAAATACACAATTATTTGTTGAATCTATTTATATAAAACAAATAAATAGATTGTTGACTTCAAATCATCGAAAACAGAGCATTGATTTACGAATGGATTGCGGTACAGAGATCGCTATATCAAAATTCGAATGACGAAATGATCGCATCACTCCACAGAGCAAAATTGCAACAATTGTCAACAACGAGGGTCATATATTGTATGGCATAAGAAGATGGATGGTTTTCAATATTCATATTTGTAAATCAATACAACCCTGGAAAAGATTATTAGACAAGTAAGTGTTGAGTTCATTGATAGAACTTTCAGACGATTTCTAATAGCTAACTCATGGTTAGAGGATGACTACTCTAAGGGAACAATTACCGTCTGCATTGCTCAGACAATTACACCAAGGGTAATTACCCCTAGGACAAATATCCCCAGGAACCCCCCCCCCCCCCCGAACGACAATTACACCCCAGAAGATAGATAATTTAGAATAAGTGACAAAACATAAATGTTCTAAAGGGTAATTGACCCAGGGATATTTTCACATTAAATTTGCATAGTTATCCAATTGAAACAAATCAAGTTACTTTTAAGCATAAAAGTAAAACTTTAAAATGCCAAGACCTACGCTTGAGTAGACCTTGGACTTGGTCCTTGCTCATTTCTACAGAGTGAGCCATTCTCAGCCTCAAGCTAAACAATAACTGGAATACTGGAATTGGAAAAAAAGCAGAAGTAAAGTAAAATCAAAACCTTTTTGAATTGTGGTTGTTTATGTAAATTAGATCTAAGTCTATGCAATACACTTGAGGGATTCCAATTTCCAGCAAAAATGTTTTGATAAATTTTCTGGAGCAATCTACATTGAAATTGGAAAAGCAATGAGTGGTAGGTAACTTCATATCTACTCAAGATACATTTGGGTCATTCCATCTGGATTCACCCAATGGGTTTCCTTACCGTCTCAGAATTTGCTCAAATTTGGCATACATAAAATTGACATTTACTTAATCCCAAGAACCCCCCCCCCAAAAAAAATAATGTAAATGGTCCATTGGTTTTTGCACTATGGCCTGCCCTTTTTGTTTTGTTTTGGTAAAAATGGGTGTGACCTTCAACATTCAACGGCACATTGCGCCTGAACCGGTCGACCAATTTTTATGAAACTAGTACCATTCAATAGGAAATTCAAATTTCAAAGAGGAATTAAAAAATGGTATCAAAACTATTATTTGAGTAATTTAACGTGGTATGGCCTGAATCTGTGAAGTTCCTGGTCCTGATCCTCAAGTGGATATTGATGACTAATAAGAACGTTAGCGATCGAGAGAGCTCAATATTTTCAGTACATTTTGGAGTTGAGTTCCACCACTTTACAATTGGCTGGAGGGACTATAGTAATTATTCCTTTCATGACAGTATTCTACAGTTTATTTGGGATACTGTCATGAAAGGAATAATTACTATAGTCCCTCCAGCCAATTGTAAAGTGGTGGGACTCAACTCCAAAATGTAATAAAAATATTGAGCTCTCTCGATCGCTAACGTTCTTATTGGTCATCAATATCCACTTGAGGATCAGGAACTTCACAGATTCAGATTCAGGTCATAGCACTTTAAATTACCCCTTGACCTTTGCTTTGACCTTGATTTTGACCCCCGGCCGAATAATTTTTTAACTTGATTTTTATGTAACTTAATCGTCAATATAATATCAACATAATATGTAAAGATCTAGGATGATATTTTATTTCTTCATCTAAAAAGCTCTTTTAAATTATATTTACAAATATACTGTTGGCCCCACATATTGATATTGGTGTTAATGTGTGTACAAGTCTCCATTATACATGAATACTCCCAAACTAAAATTACATTGAAATCAAATAAAAAAGGGAAACTCAACTTATCAGGTATTACAGGAAACATTAAACAAAATGAATAATATATGTAGACTACATGTATATTTGCTTATGAAAAGAGACATTTGTTTAGCCCTTTTGATTGGGGTGCAATTTGCCTACATACAACTCACAAGAAAGCTGTATTTTTGACGGAAACAACAATGAGTGTGCTTCCTAGTCAGCTCTACTGTCCCATACTAGATATACCCTGCAGATCTTTGAAGTATCAACATGAGATATGTAGTATTTTAATTGATTGTAATGTAACTTTAGTTTGAAAGTATTCATGTATCATTGAGACTTGTACACACATTACCAACACCAATATCAATATGTAGGGCCAACAGTAAATTTGTAAATATCATTTAAAATAAAAATTGGTCAACCGGTTCAGGCGCAATGTGCCGTTGAAAGTTGAAGGTCACTCCCCTTTTTGCCAAAACAAAACAAAAAGGGCGTGCCAGGGCTCAAAAACCGATGGGCCGTTTACACTAATTTTTTTTCGTTTCATGGAAAGCAAATGTTAAATTTTATGTGTGTCGAATTTGAACAAATTCTGAGAGGGTAAGGTCCAAAATGGCACTTTTATTGGATGAATTGGCATGGAATGACCCATTTCAGGAACCTTACCCGCGCCCATCCCCATTATCTTAATGCTTGCCTATAAATCGATCAAAAGGCATCAAACTCTTATTAATAAAGTCATATTTAATCTTTTGGAATTAACATTTCTCATCATCAGGTCGTGGTGTAGTTGCTACAAGGGATATTACAAGAAGTGAATTTATAGCTGAATATGAAGGGCATCTGGTTACAGAAGAACTTGAAAGAAGGGAAGAACAAATGTCTCCAGATGTGAATTCACCTGGAAATTCACCTGTGAACAAGTGTCTTCAGATATGAATTCACCTGGAAAGGAAAGAAACTATGGTAGGTTTCATAGCAGACCCAATCTTACATATCCGGAAGTAATATATTATCCCACATGTTTTGCTCAGTTCTCACTATCACATTGTAGCTCACATGAGTTAAAAGCTTAAGGTACCAAGTATGGTATTAATTGCCAAAATGGAGGGGGTGGAAGCATGGCCCAAAACAATCACTTATGATGTTCAAAACCCTAATAAACCATATATTTGTGGAATGCCGAGTTAATAAGCTATCCAAAAATTTGACGTTTTACAATCTTGGACCTTTTATATGCTAATTAGCTAATTTTTCCCCCAAAATTGTAAAAAATAAGGTTTTCAAAATGTGAATTATAAATTGTAACCTCCTACATCATTTATGCTATGTGAATTTTATCTTTTTTATTGGGTTATGGGCTGTGAAATCTTCGATTTTACGCGGAATTCCAATTTTTTCCCTCAAACACCAATCTACATTTTCCACATTTTTTTTCCTTCCCGGATCGAGATCCGAAAGTCGGAAATGCGCGCTTCAGAAAAGCGGTAAACTTCAGTTCTCAGCTCAGGCATAATTGTCCATAGCTAGAAAAGCATATATACTTCGCACTGAAGTTAGCTAGTATTCTTGCGTCGGAAAAACCACCAAAATTTACCCTTGCAAGCTACACGAAAACAGCGCATTCGTAGGGAAGGCGGAAGGCCATCAATAGTACATGCACGTTGATGTTAGTGCATACACAGCGAAAGACGAAAACAGCGCATTCGCGTATAGGTGGGAGGCCATTCATAGTACACGCATGTTGATGTTAGTGCATACACAGCGCTATGGTGCAGGTGCACTTTTTTTTGTCGCTAGCGAAATATGCAAATATACATTTTTGTTCAATAACGCTTATATATTTTTGTAATACAAGGGGACATCAAAATGAAAAGAAATGTAAACAAAAATAAAACAGCATCTCATCCGAAATCAATATTAGGAATACTTTGAAGGGTTGCTTGTGCTTCCATCTGCACTCCATTTAATTTATATCCTGACTATAATCACATACAGTCACATAAACACCAAGGTATTTTGCTACATATAAAATAGATCTGTATATTGTCTCGCCTGCATAGCAGAGCGAGACTATAGGCGCCGCTTTTCCGACGGCGGCGACGGCGTCAACAATGAAATCTTAACCAAGGTTTAGGTTTTGAAATGTCATTATAACTTAGGAAGTATATGGACCAAGTTCATGAAACTTGGACATAAGGGTAACCAAGTATCACTGATCATCCTGCGTGAGTTTCCAGGTCACGTGATCAAGGTCATAGGTCATTTAGGGTCAACAAACTTAGAATATGCACAAATTTTTTTGAAATTTCATCATAACTTGGAAGTATATGGACCTAGTTCATAAAACTTGGACATAAGGGTAACCAAGTATCACTGATCATGCCAAATTTCGGCGCACTTGCGCGATCAACGATGGACTGAAGTGATTGAAATATCCCAATAGGATTAGGGTTAATATTCTGCCATCCTCATCCTATTACTAGAAAAATGCTAGAAAAATCTGTCTATATGATTGTCATGTCTCATTTGTAGCTCTGTGTTTCTGTATTGGTCATTTCAGCTGGATCATCTGTTGGTGTACCAACCCTTGGACCTCTTTCTCCTCCTAGAGTCCCGCAGAGTCCCACTAAGGAACGCCTTGATCCTCAAAATTCATCATGATGTAATGATGGAGGTACTATATGTTTTTTTTTCACTTCAATTAAACATAATCATCTTAAAATATTCACTTTTTAGAACCTCCTGCACATTCAGTAAATTTCATTTTGGTATGAGAAGTATCAAGGTACTAGCAATTGATATTCTAACATCGTCATCATAATATACCTAAGTTTGTTTTTTACATTTTTTTGGAATAAATATGTTTTTATGATTTATAAGTCTCAGTCAGAATCTGTTATAAATGGCATTAAGTGAATTACCTGCAATGTGAAAATATAACTTTCTGTTTCTGTATTGTTTATTTCAGCTGGATCATCTGGTGGTGTATCAGCCCCTGGACCTCTTTGTCCTCCTAGGAAAAATCCTACCCTGGTACCCCTCAATCGTCAGGAAGATTCATCAAGAGGTACTGCATATTAAAACAATCCCTGTATATCAATAGTGTAACTAATTGTTTACTAGTTTATTCCTCCTTGTGCTAAAGAAAAAATATGTTTTAGAGACATTGATCTTTAATACAGTTTAATTTGCAATGAATAAACATGGATGTATGAATTTCTGTATGTCTTGTTTATTACAGGTCTCCCTGCAGTGTCCAGTCTTAATCAGGATTCTCTCTGTCCTTTTATGAAATTGTTGATTATATATTTATTTGGTACAACTTGCTGTAACAGTTTTCTTTGTCCCTGCTAGACTGACATCAAAGAAATGTCAGGGAAATTTATAATTGGCCCAAAATATCAAAAATATCAAAATAACATTTATAGGATAAAATGCTATGACCCTTTGATAGTGTAATCTCTTTGACTGCAGTACAAGTCTTTTGTACTGCAAATAGTTAACTTCAACATATAGAAAACATTTATAGCTGGAAATGAGGTTGAAATAACTATTATTGAATTTTTAAGACTTCATCACAGATCGTCTTTTTGAAATGCTGGGAGCCCTAACTGGCAATTATTCACATGCAGATTTTATTTCTTGTCATTGAATTGATGTAATGGGAATTAACTTACCAGGAATGTAGCACCTTAAACACACCAATTCTTGAGGTAATCGAGCCTCTGATTGTGTGAAAGACCATTAATAATTCCCCATTCGCCAAAATAGAGTTCGTGATACACATTCTCCTGAAACATGACTTCTAATCCCATGCTTTCTATTTTGAAGTTATCTTGATATTCCAAAAAACAATAGTCTATGAATATTCTTCATTGTCTATAATTATTCTCTCAACATTTTAGAACGGAGGTACACGAGATGGGAGTCTGGGGAAACGGCTCAACTAAAAGAGTTCTTCAAAGAATACTTCACATCAACTCAAACAAAACTTCCATGTAAGTTTGACTATCTGCTATATTTTAAATATGTGACCCTGCATCTCAAAACAACCATCATACCCCTCAAAATAATGAAAAGAAAGTACCCATTCTAAAAAAATATTTACTTAGAAAAGGGGCTTTGAAGTTTGGGGTCTATTCAAATGCAGAATCTCAACCAGGGGCGCTCCGTGCGGTGCATGGGACAAAAAGCAGAATACAAATCTCCACAGCAATCACTGTGAAGGTATTATTAAATTAAGCTGAAATTTGACACACTCATTACAAACAGTCTAGTTATGCTTATTCTCAACTTTCGATGCAATAGCATCATCCTTTTAAAAGTTATCTAGAGTTTGAAAGTGAAGAGGGTATAAAAGAATTTCAAGAATGAAAAGGGAACTCTACCCCCTAAAGACAAAGTGTGCTAGAAAAACTGCAGTAAAGACATATTTCCTGTTTGTTTTATGATCCAAGAAGAATTGCTCTTTCAGAAAATATGTAGAAAAATAAATTGACACATTTTGGTCCTATATTTTTGGTCCTTGTGTAAAATCGGTTTGTGCAACTTTTTGTTGGTTTTGAGATACGCGGTCACATATGATCTACACAAACATTGACAAACTACTAGGTGTTTGAAAACACTGATCATGTAATTTTCAGGTTTGAAATATAATTACTAGACAAATGCAGTTTGAATGTGACCCTTGTCTTTTTTTTTGCCTCTGCCACACTGTTATGTTTTTGGGCCATCTGTCATACTGACCATTCAGGATAATAATACATTAAAAATATTGAGTTTCCCCTGACCTTGTCTGTTTTGGCTTTTTTTTCTGTAAATATTCTCATTACAACTTATAGGTCATTTTGTAGTCTGAAGCGGTATTTGTTTTTTCACCGAGTACTCCGGTATTTCAAAAGGGGAATACCAGATACATAAGACTGGTTAAGGATAAATGAGACTGAATTATGAATGCCTCATAGAGTACAGATGCTTCCTTTTGTTATGTGACTTTTTACACATAGAAAGGATCAGCAAAAGTGGAAAAGCGGAAAAAGGGGCAAAAAGTATTCCCTGAGGATTTGTCATACTGCTAGTAGTCTATTTTGCTAAGTCGTATGCATCATTCAGAGAAGAGGTTTCCACGGGTGTTCGTATCATTCTTTTTCTCATGTAAATACCATGCATACTTTTATAACGTGTTGGTGCATCTAACAACTTGAGAGAATCGAGTTAGACCTCACTGAATCTCCCTGATATCGGGGAGTTTTTTAGATCAGGTGCTTCTCACCTGTTAACTTATTTTAAATTTATGGCAATCTGTGCTATATCTATCTTTATTGATAGTAATTGCAATAACTTCAATGTCACTTTGATTTCAACAGCAAGAGCAGAAATTAGAAAATTCAAAATGAGATTTCCAGCCTTCAGACATGATGTAAGGACCATAGCAACCAAGGTCATGAACGAGGTGCGGAAGACCGAACGACTGACAGAGGAAAGAGTCAAACGAATTGGGATAAGATAATGAGGTGATGGGCTAACAGGTTAATCGGGACATTTATGGTAACAGTAACACGCATCTTTTAGGATAGATTCCGGATTGTGCTTAGAATAAAATAAACTTACAGTCTTCATAAATCCCTTTTGAGTGTTTTCAACAATCCAATTAGTGAAGTCTTTCTATATGAGCTCACCTGAGCCGAAGGCTTATAACTGCACAGATGCTCGTCCCTGCAAAAACTGTCGCCTCATGGGCAACAGAGCATGCGGATAGTGATTAATCACCTAAATATTAGCTGTGGGGTCATGCTTGTTATCAATTATTTTATGGTACTTTGATGAATTGTGTTAGGGTCCCTTACAATCAAGTGGGTGGAGCATTGGAGGAGTACCCTCTCATGATCGAGGATTTTAAATAAAATAATGCATGCAAACATATTTTTAAAATGTGATTCAGGCAATTGCAGGGGCAGAGGTAGTTGATGTCAGATTTGCTGGCAGGATTAAGAGTACATAGGGCCCACAGGGCAACAGTTTGTTCAGGGGTGACCATTTGGTAGGCAAGTCAGAGGATCTCTCAATCAAATTTATTGATAAAATACTACTAGAGGCATAGGATTGAAAGTTGCTCAATTGAAGCATGTGGTAATTACTAATTTGCAATTACATATGACAATTGCATGACATCAGGTGAGCACCAGGCCCCCTGGGGCTCTTATCATTTATCCCTAACTGCCCTCCTCCATAGTTTTGGCGATTGCATCGCGACCGCTACCAATTTCAGATTCTCGCTTTATGACTTTTTCCCTTGCAGTCTTGTCTTGCACACATTTTGCAGGGACTGATTTTTAAAATTTACAGGGGAGCTATAAATAGCTCTCCTAGAGGCTCTCAAGGAGAATTTTTAGGGGAGCTAAATTTGTTCTTCACGTAGAAAGATTGGGGTTAAAAGGGCTCTGTAAATCACTCCCCAAAAAGCATTTAAGGGGAGCTTGGGAGAGCAATCGCTCTCACTCCCCTTAAATCTTACTCCCTGATTTTGATACCACATTTGTCCTTATCAGACCTACCTAAGGGGTATTATGGGCCAATTAGCAGACATGCCAACAAAAAAACGTATTCCGTACTTTTCTATCCTCTTTCGCTTCTTTAGGGGGTACTAAGATCTATAGATGTCTATGAATGCATAGCACCATCATGCCATACTGCATTGCACCTGTCTTCATAGAAAACATTTAATTGTCCAATGAATTGTCTATGTCCCTCATTTACCAGAACGAATGCTTTTGGTGCAGGAATGAAACACTTGTGAAAATGTATGTATGTTTTCTATTGAAAATAATTGAATAATAAAAGGTTTCAGGTCGACAGGTGGAATGAGATTGATATTTTTATGATCTGAATAATTATTGACATCTAATGAGTTTGGGACCCTTTATCCAAATGTAAAAGACAAGAATGCGCTTTTAGGTTGGCAGTACTGAATTGGTATGCGCATGTCATTAAAAAGGCTATAGCTGCATATATTTGTGTACATTTACATACATTAATACTTTATGCAAATCTGCTGTACTCATAAAAATAGATAAGAATTGATTTATTTCACATTTGGGAAACATTAATCTTCATTATTACACAGTTTTCATGTAATTTTGTACTTGTTTAGGCTGAAGTTATGAAAATATCCCCCAAATGCATAAAATACGCATTATGAATAATTCATTTCCTAATTATGCACAAAAAAAATGCACAATTGATTGTAAAAAATTACACCACCAGATTCAGCATCCAGCATTCAGATAAAATTTAGCTTCTCAGCCTCACTCTAACTAGAGCATTTTACCCACTGTACAATATATAAATACAAATATATGTTGTGCTAGTAATGTCATGCCTAGCTGATTCTAGTTCAAACTCGGAGATGTAATCATTAGTCTAGTAAGATAGATGATTTTTTGTTTGTGAAGGCAGCTTTAATTGCAAATAATTGGAATTAAGTATTTCATTGTTGATTCACCTAACTCTCAGCAGCCTTATTAAAAAGGCTGTATAAAATTAAATCTGACTTATTGCCTACCTGAGCAAATGCCTTCTAAAGCCTCCCCTAATGTTTTGGGGGTTTACTTCTTTTTTTAATGATGTTGGTGCTGGGGACAAAGCAGGTATACTTGGCAGACAATCAGTGTATATATGCATAAAAATATACATGATAGCACAGGTACGTCATTTTTGTAAGTGTAAGCATGGCTGGAGTATGTTTTTTTTTTATTCAATTCAGTTGACTTCTGCTCAGGAGATCAAGTGTAATGTGAAATGTACTGGAATGGATATCATTTATTTGATAAGTGCTTGTCTTATGTTTCACTTGCTCTAGATGTGTAACAGCTACATTGTAGTTCATGTATTTGTGGAATTGGACACGAGAAGAAGAAATTCATGGCATATCCTTCCCTTGTCAGCACCACCCCCTTCTCTTTCGCCGTACTAGTTTATCGAAAAATTCACCTAAAAAACTGAGAAACAAATTTTACCTGCATAATATCGATTGCTGTGTTTATTTTTTATACAAAACAGGACAAATATCAAAATTCATGACGAACGTTGAAGAATTTTGCTGGATGTTATTACATGCATTGCTCCTTTTCATAGTATTGTATACCCATTGCATAATATACGTTTGTGTGTTTATTGTTCAAGTATGAAGTAGGAAACTTATTAACAATTCATAAAAAAGGTTCAACAAGTTTTTCCATTGCCATAATATGCAGTGTGTTACATAAATTAACCATTTGTCTTGGTTTAAGATATACATTTGGTATAAATATAACAATTATTAATTAATTATTAATTTTTATTTTATTATTAATTATTAATACAAAAAAAATTGCTCATAATTATAGATAAATGAAGCGCTCCTTGTCGTTCATAGCATCAATACAATGCTTCCCCTTATGTCACATATGGCACTGCATGTCTAGAAATTATGAGAAATTGAAAGGAAATTTTTCAAGAACTGAGATTTGTAGTATCTGTAGTAATCTGTATGTATTTAGTACTGTGAGTTGGACATGTACAAGAGGTCGTAGTTCATGAAATGTGACATTTCAATTGTTCCTTTGCATGTTTGGTGTTTATAAGTACTTTGTGGATAACCCAGGTTTGGAGCAGTTCATGCTTCAACTTCATTGTGAATTGTCTTTTTACATTGTGTATGAATGGATGTTTTCACATTGTGATAGATTACTTGTTTCATTAAAATTCACTTAATCAGATGCACTTCTGTCCTCGTATGACATTTGTTGGTGTAAGTTTTTGTCTTTAATCTTGGACGCAGTCTTTTTCTTCATTTGTCTGCAGGGGGGGGGGTAATAATCATGCAGACTTCTCAATAACACTGCCTGCAGTTACTGTAAGAGAGTAAGACTTAGAGTGTTTTAGAAACGCACGACATTGTGTTTCAGGGTGAAATGATTCTTCCATATGAAGACAAAGTTACTCTTCCAGGTATCCCCCCTCTTGGTGGCACAATAAACGTGGCTGCCGTGCGTACACCTTTATTATTTTTTTATTTCATTTTCAGGCGGGGACAGGGGAGGGGGCTCTCACCACAAATTTTGTAAGCTTCAAGCTTATTATCTAAATCCCACTGTCAAAACAGACTTTACTATTATTCATGTACAGGTATTGGTGTATGTTTGTTTTTAATATGTGTGTGTGTGTGGCGTGTGGGGATACATATATTAGTCTGTAAATATATTGAAAAAGTGTTTGTGTATGTATGTTATACGTGTTTATGTAAGTGTTCTTTTTGTTTGGGGTGTTTATACATGCGTATAGGGGTGTGCGAGGTGGTTGGCCTATTGCTTGGTTTGGTGTAACTATGGGCATGCGTTTGAGGGAATGAGGGAAATGAGATGAATTGAATTTTTATTTATCAAACGCCTAGTGGGCAATGACCACAATCTCATATTGTGTTTATTTGAGTGTGTGTTGGGGGGGGGGGGTGCACAACAACAACGTGAAATGAGCGGAGAAGAGTGTGGGTGGATTAGTTTATATGCCTATAAATGTGTTATGCCTTAAATTGGTATACCTACTTCAAGAATGTAGGCGCATAATGAGTTTGTAATCAACATCCCATTGCCGTAATTAGTCTTAAAATGAATGGGCATCCACTACCTTATTGATTGTAAATTAAAAAACAAAAAAAACTTAAATATAGCCCCAAAACTTCAATTTTTTAAAATAATCATGATCCTTTTAATATGCAATAAGTCGTGAAGACTTTTTTGTCGGGGGCGGTCTTTAACCCTTTTCAGAACTTAAACTCACTTTCCCCTGACTGAACACCATCCCAAACTGGGGGGGGGGGGGCGGGGGTACGCCCATGCCACCCCATGATCATCCCCCAGCTTGCGCTGTAGGCTACATTACGTTGCTCAGTATTTAAACTCCTTACCGCCATGCTATGAATCACGGTAATCCACTGCCCAAACCATCTATGAAAAATAATACATGCAGGTTAGAATCTTGCATTCTCACTGGTCACCCCTCCCCCCCCCCAAATCATGATCACTCATTGGCACCGTTTTTAGCAACACATATTTTAAAAAGAAGAGTCTACCCAAAAATATTTTTTCAACAGGATCAGAAATATTAGAAGATCAGAACAAAAAAAAAGTTGAGAAAAATCGGACAACTAATAAGAAATTTATGAGTGTTTAAATCATGGAGCTAAAGCTCCATGATGATAGATAGGTAGATCCCCTATATGCATGTTTACATCAATACAAACTTTGTAGCTTACGTACTGTAGAAATGATGCATTTTGCACTATAAATATAAACAAAATTATGGTAATTAGTGCACCCACGACGTCATCAAATTGGCAACATGTCTAAAAGTTTTCACTGATTTGCCCATTTTTTTCAAATCATTTAAAAGTCATAACTTTTTTTTATTACCTGTCCGATTTTCCCCAAACTTTTTTTTTCTGTATCTCTCACTTTAAGGGCTATTTTTTCTATTGCCAAAATAAACAAAGGTGCCGGTAATGGATATCCTTGTCTAACGAGTAACGCCTCTTGATGGGAATATATCGTCGGCGGAGGACCAGAAGGGCGCTATTGCAGATCAAAGATGTTCCGTTGGAAACCAGAAGGGCGCTATTGCTATTGACTTTGTACAGCAATAGCGCCCTTCTGGCTCCGAACGAAACACCTTTAAAATATAATAACGCCCGTATGGCTCTCAACAGACGATAATATGTTAGCCATCCATTCAAAATGACGTTGTTGAATATATATAATATAGCTATCGATTTCCTAAATCCAGTTTTAAAACCATAAGCTCTTAAACAATTTAAAATAAAATTCCACTCTAGCGTGTCAAACGCTTTGTGAAAATCAACAAAAATAGACACCTTTCGGCAGGTTGCGTATAACACGACTAAATATATTTCCGAAAAATTTGTTCAGCTTTTGAAATCGGGACCGGCTTGCGATTGTGATGTCCACACAGTTCAATACATGACGTACGTATCTATTGTCCCATGACACACGGCTTAATTCTACGAAAGTAGCTTTAATTATGTTGTATTTGAAAATATCAATTACATCCTGAATGAGCCTTGCTACATCAAAACCACGTCTAATATCCCTCCTGATCTTCGTCAATCAATTTATGCAGGACTTTCTGTAATCCATTAGCGAGTACTGTTGTAATCAACTTATAATCGATATTGAGCAACGTTATTGACCGCAAATTTTGTAGGTTTTCTCTTTCACCATTTTTGAATATGGGAGAAATAATCCCTTTCCTCTGTGAATATCACAGTATTCCTTTCGGAAAGCTCTTATTAATACTCTTAAAAATAATCCCCTATATAGTGGTGTTATGTTTGACAAAAACGGGTATTGCGTGTACTTCCAAAGGGGAATATAGTGGTGCTACATGTGACAAAAAGAGGTATTGCATGTACACAAAGGGGAATATATATATAGTGGTGATGTATATGACGAAAAAGGGGAATTGCATATATACAAAGGGGAATATAGTGCTGCTATATGTGACGAAAAGGGGAATTGCATGTACTTACTAAGGGAAATATAGTGCTGCTATATGTGACAAAAAGGGGAATTGCATGAACTTACAAAGGGAATATACAGTGCGTATCAAAAAAAAGGTAATCCAAATTTAGAGAGTTGATATTCAAAGCTTACTTAATTTGATAATTTTAATTTACATGAACCTGAAAGAGGAACTTCTCAGCTTTTGATTGATACCTTACTTTCACCACTGATGCCACGAATGACCAAATAAATTGATCTGAAAGACAACAGGTACATATTCCATTTTTTGCAAGTTTTGGTAAAATGGGTGACATAAATAACTGATGGTTTGCAGACTCAAGTTCATAAGAGTGATTTTTTTTTACAATGACAAATCAAGTCATTTGTTGAAATGATGATTAGAAGGTTAAATTCTCACTCTTACCTATCATGCACCCACACCTTCAACATGTCCTCCTCCCCTTTGCACACAAAGCCTGCAGCGACGGACCATGTCCTGGAAAGCTCGTCTCACCATAGCCGGGTCATTTCGCAAAGCATCCACTTCATGTCGAATTCGGCCCTGCAAATCCTCAAGATCTTGGGGAGGAGTTGCAAACACCTTGCTTTTTTAAATGTCCCCAAAGGAAATAATCACAGGGCCTGAGATCGGGCGATCTTGGAGGCCATTCTACCTCATGGTTTAGGGCAACGACTCGATCTCCAAAGAGTTCTCTGAGTCGATCTCGGACAGCGATGAGACGATGTGCAGGGGCACCGTCTTGGATCCACCAGAGCTGTCTGAAAACTCCTCGAGCTTGTCTCTCAAAATGTTCCTCTAACCGTGGCACGACGTCCTCATTGATCATTTGCAAGTACATATGACCAGTAACATTTCTTTGAAAGAAAAAAGGTCCAATCACTTGCCCACTGCCACACAGTCCAACCCAGACTGTCCATTTTTGACGATTCATGTTAACCTCATAATTGATTTCTGGAGGATGTCGTGCCAGTGCATATTCCAAAACATTGTGTGTATTGACCTTGCCATCCATGGAAAACGCAGCTTCGTCACCTACAATGATATTCCGAATAAAATTGACATCTCTCTCATGGTGGCCTATTAACCATCTGGCAAATGCCAGCCTCCTGGGAAGATCACCCTGCAAAAGCTGATGGCGCATGTGTATCCGATATGGATGCATGTGAAGGTCCAGTCTTGTTATTCTGTTAAATGTTGCCGAAGGCAATCCAATTCCATTTCGTCTTGCGCTAGTGTCCCTGGGATGTTCCAAAAGCTGTTGCCTTACTGCTTCAATGTTCTCCTGTGACCGCCCTGTACGCCTCCTTCCAGAATTGCCCTTATTGCGATTGAGGCTGGTCCCGTGCTCCTGGTATTTCCTAACGTTCGCCCAGATTGTTTTGTTTGCTGGAGGCACTCTTTCTGGGAAACGTTCCCTGAAAGCTTCTCGAGTCCTCTGCAAACTATGTGTTTGGTGAAATGTGGTCACCAGGAAGATTCGCTCTTCAACTGTAAGTTGAACCATTTTTCCAAGGATAGTTGTGTAGTACAAGACCAGAAGTAACCCACATAAGCTACTACAGACTATCAGTCTCAAACATGAGGAAAGCAACCCTTTCATTTGTGTGTTCATTACAATCAACATGATCAAATCCTACAAAATGCTATTCAGAGTAGCCATGTTCAAAGACAAAGAATTCAGCCAGCCCAGGCCTCCGTAAAAGTATTTAACTCAGCCCTTGCCCTTTCATCTAGCTTACAAAAACTTGCAAAAAGTGGAATTTGTACCTGTTGTCTTCAGCATTGATTCATTCGGTCAAGCATAATAGCAGTGGTACAAATAGGGTATCAATGAAAAGCTGGGAAGTCCCTCTTTCATATTTAGGTGAATTAAAATAGTGAAATTACATAAGCTTTGAATTTAAACCCTCTAAAGTTGGATTACCTTTTTTTTGATACGCACTGTAGTGCTGCTATATGTGACGAAAAGGGGAATTGCATGAACTTACAAAGGGAATATAGTGCTGCTATATGTGACGTAAAGGGGAATTGCATGTACTTACAAAGGGAATATAGTGCTGCTATATGTGACGAAAAGGGGAATTGCATGTACTTACTAAGGGAAATATAGTGCTGCTATATGTGACGAAAAGGGGAATTGCATGTACTTACAAAGGGAATATAGTGCTGCTATATGTGACGAAAAGGGGAATTGCATGAACTTACAAAGGGAATATAGTGCTGCTGTATGTGACGAAAAGGGGAATTGCATGAACTTACAAAGGGAATATAGTGCTGCTATATGTGACGAAAAGGGGAATTGCATGAACTTACAATGGGGAATATAGTGCTGCTATATGTGACGAAAAGGGGAATTGCATGATCTTACAAAGGGGAATATAGTGCTGCTATATGTGACGAAAAGGGGAATTGCATGCATTTACAAATTTATATTTATTATTAATATCATGTGGTGCAATATATTTTCTAGAAAAACATTAATTTTTGTTTTGTCTGATCGTAAAATAAACAAATTTATTTTATTTTCTCATTTTTAAAAAAATAAATACTGCCCAGTTAATAAGGCGAAGGAGCCGACTTTACAAATACTGAAAGGAGAAGGCCCCTTTCGTTCATTGTGGGGTAAAAATACCTTAGGGAGAATTTTTGGGAGAACCAAAAATTGTATATTCCAAATTAAACGCAGGGACACAGGGAAAAGGTCCTCACTTTTTTAGATTACCTCCCGTTATTTACAAATATTTATCAAAATCAAAATTTAATCACGCATAGCCTCATTAACGTGATATAGGTTGAATTCCCCTTTGCGTACAATTTTCGAGCATTCGCCCTTTGGTTGAATCTAGGTATATATATATATATATATATATATATATATATAGCCAGGGTATTAAAGCACAGCAGAGTATATATATCCTACATTGTCATATAGATACCCTGTTATATATTTCAACAAATATTATTAGTATCGTTATTATTTATTTAGTTTGGCAATCAAGAAATATAAGTTAAATATGATATAGCACAATGCAATAATATAAAAAATAGAATATAGAATGTGCTACCACTGAACAGGGTTAGAGCAAAGATTACTGAATGATTGTAGTTTGACTGTTTGACCCTAATACAGTCGTTATTATTACTATTATTATCATTCATGAAATTGAATCTTTGTATTTGGCAGCTCTCGCTGGAGTGCAGGCAGAACCTGGTGAGCCGTGCCATTAAGTTTGCCAAACAGCAAGGATCAGGCAAACAGAAGTTTGCTGGGGAGACCAGTGAAAACATTGTGGAATCTACCATCCAAACATTACAGCTGTACCAAAAGCATCTACAGACTCTCAACACAGAAGGCATGTTTCAAATCAGGCAGTTTGATCAGGTATACTGGATGATACACGTTTCTGGTTTTTCTCCAAGTGATTTATCAAGAAGCAAAGTTTTTATTTCCTGTGGACGTTTTCCATGATACTCAACAAAAATGAAGAATTTAATTTCATCTCAGATTTCTAGTTTGATATGCCCAGATAATGAAGGACATTCTTCCTATTTCAATGCTTTCTCAATTGAATGTACCCACTTGATTTTTAATAGGATTATGATTTTTCCTAGTTATACAATAATTCCCTTTATGAAGACATTTAAAAATTACATTTCAAACAAACAAAACAAAATATTATTTGTTTCATCCAAAGTCTGTGAAACACTCTACAAAATGCAGTATGATTACATTGGCTTGTATACTGTATATTGAAAATTGTAAGTGATATTCGATGCACAATCTGTAACCAATGTAGTGAAGTGTTCTATACCAAACATAGAATGTAAGTGCTAATTTTAGTCAAGCTTAAATCTTTGTGAAACACCCTCTTTATTTTTATTAAATGCTTGTTTTATTTTTCCTCTATTTTGTTGGAATGGACCTGTCTATATAGAATGAGGAGAGCCATTTGAAGGCAAGACCTTTGTTATGTAAAAATATGAATAAATTTAATCTAAGAATGAATCCACCAACCAAAAACTTTATAATTTCTTTAAATAGGACAACTCAACAAAGTTTTATGAGAAGTATGACATGTCAAGAGGTCAAACAGAGGTCATGAAGACGGTCTTCGCATCCCTGATCTGTGTCGGAGCACCAGTCTCGCTGCTAGACCAGGCCTTGACTGGGTCTACGATTACAAGGTGGAATATGCTTTCAGTTATCAGAGATGCTATAAGGAGGATATTAACAGCTATCAAGTGAGTTTTTGTTCAATTGATTATAATAATGATAATAATCTGCTTTTGCAGAGTGCTTGATACATCTGAACAACATTTCCAAGCGTTGTACAGTGTAATATAATGATTAGCAATGTTGTGGGGCTGAATTCTCTGACTGATTGCACTGATTATAGGGTATGATCAATTGTAAAATCAGCTTCATGGTCACTCACTAAGATTTATGGTACGAGACCGAGGTATATATTTTTTCCTTCACACATGCCTAAAAGTATAGACTGTGATAAAGGATAGGAGTATAACAGTTCACGGTTTTGAAATGAGGGTGGCTAACCAAATAACAAGGATCCACATTGTTTTTTTATATGATTGTCTATATGTATATCCTAATCAGCATAGATCTCTCTATGCCATTCTTAATGGTGTTTTTATTGTTGATACATTTATCAAACTATCTAGCAGTCAATGATTTATTATATGCCACAGGCTGAGAATTTACATACGTGTATTTGGTGTATCATCCTGGCTATTTCATCAATGAGAGTCATACATTTATAGGAGTGGAGAGGATTTTTATGTGGATAAGAATATTTTTATTATTTTGTTTATAACCCTTACTATTTCATGAATTATCATCATACTTTTTCAGGATTGGTGAAAGTTTAGAAGATATCTATGCACATGATAATAAACATATTTGGTTTATAACCTTGACTGTTTCATGGATTTATGATTTCAGGAGTGGAGATGGTTTAGAAGATATTGATGTGGATGGGAGACCCATTGATTTCTTGAAGAAAGTCACCCAAGAAGTCCAGAAACACACGCAAGGAGGGTGAGTTTTCATTTTGTATTTCACTTTTTTCTCTGCCGTAATACCAAATGTGACCTGTCACCACAAAACCAACAATAAGTCATCGGGGAAACTACAAATCAATGTTTTTGGAGGAGTTACATCCATTCTGCATAAACATGACTCTCATATCATTTGTATTTGTTTGTATTTCAGAGGTACATTAGTGACTGCAAATCATGTCTTAGATGAGTTACGACCTTTTTGCAGTGACATGTCAGTAGCAGTAGAGCCTAGAGTTGAAATACTCCAGCTGCTGGAAGAGGTATGCAATATGATAAGCCGTAAGCCATAAGACAATTGTAATGCATACATTTGATTCCTTGATTTCATTTCATAAAAGTATATAATTGATTTATCTATACATAGTTGAGATATTGATAAATAATATACAACATTAGCAATAATTTTGAAACATTTTATAATTATAACTTTAAACAGTTTGCTCATAAACATGTATATGATATCTGAATTATTTTTATATTATCAATGAGAAGATATAAAACTTTGATAAAAAAAATGCTGGTCCCCCCCAAAAAAAAGATAAGAGCTTGCCTTGTAATTGAAGTTGTTGAGAGGGGGAAAACACAAAGTAGTGCACAGGAGAGATATTTTTCTTTGAAAGAAATTAATAAAGAAACTTGAAGAGGGGGATTAAATAATGAAGTAGTGAAAAGCAGGATAGAAACTGAGGTTGGGTTCATTTTTTTGTTTTTACTTGTGTTTTACTTTCTTCAGACATTCCCATTGAGTGCAGAAGACTCTCAGCTTCTCTTGTTCTACAGAACACAAGCTATCGTCAGTGGTGCCTGGATAGATGTACAGGTAATTTTATGACCAATACCTAAAACCTTGTAGTGTAATATTAAAACAATGAGACCCGTTTGACTTTAATCCTCCCCTCGCTGACAGATCTCCGCTGCTGATCGTAATTAAAAAATTGTATAGTCATTTGTTACAAAGTTATTAGAATTATTTCGTCATTGAGTAATTATACTAAATCATGGATAAAATTATAATTTAGTTGGGAATTCCATACAATATGTATGTCCGACCCCCTATACATGGGACCTTTATGATATTTTCTGTCTTTAATTTCTTATTCTTTTGACAGTCTGTAATGTTCTCAAAGGAAAATGGCTTGGTCAGGTTATGAAATGAAGTAAGACTGGAGAAAAAATGGGGGTTGGCCTTACAAAATGGTTGATCATTTTATGGAATTGGCCAGTTGTAAATCTATATTGAAGCTAAACAGTCTCTCCAGGATTAATATTTTATGTACAATAGATTTTATAAACGTGTTTGTGTTTTTATTTATTTTTTGTAACACCTTGTAGATCCAGACATTCAAATTGCAGATTTGGTCTTAAAATTACACAAGACCTTAAAGAAACTTGGCATGAGCTATACACGTTATGGATATGCTAAAGAAGCCACCCCCCCCCCCCCCCCCCCCGGATTATAAGCTACATTGAGCTATATCTAATAAGCTGAACTGGCTTTTGTCATAACTTAATTTAAGATTTGTGTGTTCCTATTTACCATCATCAGGTAACTGAAGAGGATGTAGTCTCTGAATCCAGTCGTCTTGAAGTATTCAAGGCTCTCCTCTCATGTAGTGCTTCTATTGACCAGCTGGTGGCCCTCACTAGTCTTCTTCAACAATGGCCTGTATTGGAGACTAACTTTAGGTGAGTCCTCTCCTTTGGGGTACTTGGCCCCATTGCAAAGAAGTTACCATAATGGTAACACTTCTGTTTTGTGCTAGTGGAAATTTTCAAGGAATCCTTGATTTTAATTGAATGTTGAGCATTGTTACCATGGCAACCAAGATAATAACTTTTTAATCAGCATGGCCCAGATATTTTCATGACTTGCCTTTTTTTGTTTTTAAATGTATACACCTGTACACTTAGGTACCTATCTGTTGTAGTATGTAATTAGGTATATTCATGTTTTATATACTAGGTGTATTGCATTACCTATTTTTTATTCATATATTTGTCATTTGCTTTAATCACTGTACTTTAGATGCTAACAGTTTGTATGTTGTCATTGTCAAATTTGAAGTTTATTTTGTGCTGTATGCACTTGCTAAAAACTGAATGTCGCTGATAACACTTTGATTTTGCCCAGAATTTTGTTTTGCTAAAGTTAAATGTTTCATATGATGTATGAATTAGACCAACAGAGAAGAAATGAAAGGTCACATGAGTTCAGTGACTTCTGTGTTAACCCCCTTATGAAATATACTGTGGATGACAGGATGCAATTTACAAGAGTTAATTACAGGACATACCAAGGATGAAATCTACAAAATTAAGTCACCACCTGTCAATTATAGTAAATTACACTTTGAAATCTGCAAGGTTGTTTTTAAAATGCCAGAATGAAATCAACAAGAAAATTGATCACTGTCAGACATTCTAAGTTGTTTTTAAAATGCCATAATGAAATAAACAAGAAAACCATCAGCTTTAAATCTTTAGGTAGAAGTTGCATTCAAGAAGTGGGAATGATTTGAAATAGGGTCTAGATTTGAACTTACATTGAAGTAGTGAACCAGTGTAAAAAAAAATAAAAATATGAAATCAGTGATGTTTTGTAATCAGTAATTGATGGATGAAATTATTTTATTATTAAAATGCAGTGAAGAAAAATTATGTTCTTGTGTGCAGTAGACCATACATGTTATGAAAAGACAATATGGCCTGCTCTTGGCCTTCAGGATACCCCCCCTCCACGAAGAAGAAGAAAAAAAAAACAAACACCCAGTGTGTTTTTTACAGTCAGATGTCCATTTCTTATATCAAAGGTGGTCCTTTACTTGTTGAAGTTATATGTGTATGTCTTTATTTATTTCATACTTCAGAGGACACATAAATGGTAATTCCATATAGGAGTATGTACATTCAACCCCCTAATATGCCACCTTCCTGAAATGATTTGTCTCATTCTAGTTCACATGAAACATTATTGACAATCATGTCGGACATCATTTGACATTACACTCGTAACCTCTTAAATTTTCAGAAAAATGAAATAAATTTTACATATCGAAGACAGTCTGCGCAGTGTTCAAAGTTATTCAGGGACATTCTAGCATAGAATGTACAAAAGGAAAGCACACATGAACATTTACAACATTACTGTACTTGTAGGAAATCTCAACGGTTCTTCACATGAGTGGTTTGTGAGAAACCTACATGTTTCATGCAAGAATCAATGTTTTTATTTTTACATTTTGGCCACTTCAGAACCAACTTGTTCAAATACCTGTGTTTGTCATTTACAATCTAACATCAAGTTAGGCCCTACTCATCATTTTCTTTCTCGCTGACAGCCTGACAAAGTAGTTAAAAACAAACTGTTGTACTGGTAACAACGGTAGTTACTGCAAAAGACAGTAGTTGCAGCAAACAATAATTATTTCATGAGAAAGTCTTTTATCAAGGTTAATTGTAAAAATATTATCATACATCTTGATCTGGTACATTAATGTAACATAATCTTTGTAAATTCATGAAATCTTAGTTCAAAATCGATAAGTCTGATGATCACTATTCACGGAAAAGCATATGGAATTCCGTGCTTATTTTGTTTATTTCTCAGCGATTATGCATTTTCTTCCAGAGCTATTTGGCACATATTTATTTATTTATGCATACAAACACTTTGGTGGTTTTGAGATGGTTACCAAAACTGGTATTTATCCTTCAATGTTCACAGAATTGAACAAAACATATGCATAATTATAAAAAGACCATAAATAAATGATGTCTGCCAAATGATTTTTCAGGAAAATGTATAATTACTGGTAATTATCAACAATTGAAGATAAGTAAAATTACTGAAAAAGACCCATTCATTTATAGTGTGGTCCCACATGTTGTTTCCTGTGTTAGCTACACTAGGAAAAGCATGTGGTTATAAAAGGAATATAATTTCAAGCAAGCCTGAATTATTCTATTCAAAATTTGTTGTTTTTAATATCAAAGCATTCTGGCATATGATGAACACTTCAGCATTGTATCCGATCATTTCCTATAGAAATTAGATTTCTATACCAGAACTCAAACTTTGATTTGGCGTAATTTCCTGCAGCAAGAAATTTATCCACATTGTGCTGCACTCAACCCAGGTGAGGTAAATAGGTACCCGGTAGGAAGAATTTCCTCAAATGCTTGAGCGCCTAGGCAGCCCAGCTAAAGCCGGGGTAATAATAATAGCGGGGCCTGCTGAGAGAACAGTTTTCAGAACTGAAGTGGCTTCCCTGGGTAAATATACCTATATTGTTATTAATATTATTATTTAATATCCAAAGCACCACTTCAATGACTACTAAACAACATTTGTAAATCTATTTCATTTTTAGCTCACCATCCGAGGAACCTTGGGTGCAAGCTATTTCTAAGATGACGAGCTATTCAGAGTTCAAAGGTCAACTGGTCGTTGACCTCATGAGAGAACAACAAAGGATGAATCCACTTTCATCTCAGGTCAGTAAATAAATTTAATGGAATTATCTGCATACTTCACTGTGATATCTTACATTTACAAGTTATTTGAAAATCTTTTTTTGTCTTTTGATATTTTATAGATTTTCAGAGATTTTGTAATGTACAAGAACAAAATAAAGTAGGAAAACTCCCTGATTTATATGAGGAACCCTAATGTTGATAATGATGATAATCATCATCATTATAATGATAATAATGATGATAATAATGATAATAATAATAAAGTTATTGATAAGCATAATGATAACAACATTGATAATGATGCTTAATACTAATAATGACGAGAGTTATAATGAGAAAGATGATGGTGACGATGATGATATTGAAAGTAATACTATTGAAAATGGCAGTGACAAATAATCCTAGCATTAATCATGATAATGATTTACTACACACTTGTAAACTATTATATGTTTCTAAGCACTGCATTTTATTTCCATGGCTGTAGAACGATAAATGATCTAATGCTCACTCCTGTTTCCCTGGTTAATATGTTTTATACAGGCTAAACACCCTATATCATTCAGTCCCATGGTAAATTTGAAAACCAGTATGAAATTATAATTCCAATGGTTTAAATCTTAATCAATAATTTTCTATACATAGACCTCCATGTACTTGTCTATCGAACAAAATCCGATTGTGTTTATCATTGCAATTAAAAGGGGATTTCCATTTTCAGAAACATTATGTCATTTGTTTGTCACTGTTGAATATGGAGTTCTTGAATTATTAAACTTCCACTACGCTTGAAGTGTTACGCCATCAGAAAATTGAATTAAAATGTTGAGTCAATGAAAGTAGGTCTAAGCGACTCCAAACCTTGTTTGCACGGTCACCATATAGAGTCAGCGATGCTTGTCCATAGACGTATTTGCTTTGCCACCAGACCATTCATTCGTATTTTCTAAAAATACGGATATTTCTTGGAGATGACATTCTCTAGCATAAAGCGATATTTTGTATTTTCCCTTTTCCTGATTAATATTTGATCACAGAATTTTGAACCCCACACTTTCCGCTCACTGTAAGCTTTCTTAGTTTTTTATGTCTTATATGAGTTATATTTGTATTTAGAGTTAAAGGAAGACATGATAAAGCCTTTTCCTGATCTACCTCATCTTTTTAATCCTATATATTTTCAATTCTTTACAGGGCGAGTCCACTCCAAGAAAGTTGATTTGAATAAAAATAGAAAAGTGAAAGAAGTATATTACTAAAACTTTAATTGAAATTGGATGTGAAATAAAAAAGTTATCACATTTTCAATTTTGCTTATATTCACAAAAACAGTTACAGGGATGTAGAAATGTAAGTCAGTGGTGTCACGAACTTAATATTTTTTTTAATCTTATTTTTTTTAATCCTACAATATTTCTTTTTTTTCAGATTTAACATAAGGAGGCTCTTTATCCAATCACGATTTTTCAGGGAGAAACCAAACGTTTTTGGCATTATAGTGAGGAGGAAAAGCTTAATATTTCAGATTTTTTGTAATAAATACAAAAGAAATAGTGAGTGGGTGATGTCAACAGTTTCTCATTTTCATACCGACTGGGAAGTGCATATAACTGTTTTGTGAAATAAAGCGGAAATTTAAAATGCCATTGCTCCCCTATTTTACATCTGATTTTGATGAAATTTTCAGTGTTATGCTTGTTGGATGTTTCTCTTTATTCAAATCAACTTCTTGTTGGGGTGGACTTGCTCTTTGAATTAATTCCACTTTATAATGCTTGCACGATTCCTCTTCTTTTTTTTTCATAATTTTGCTTTATATCAATGAATATTTAGGCATTACATTTCTTCCTGCCTTTTCCACTCTTTTTACCCCTATCTGTGATTCCTACCCATTTCACTTTCTGTCTTTCCTCTCTTCATTCCCTTGAATCAGCCTCTTTCTGTTATTCTCCTCCCCCTTCTCTCCCCTCATTCAGCGAATCAAATTCAAAATAATGCTCCTAACATATAAGATACATGACATGGCTCCCACCTATCTCAGTGAACTCCTTAAATTAAAATCACCCACTCAGTCTTACAGGCTTCATAGTTCCCATGACACAATGCTCCTCAGTCTCCCACCATGTAAAACAAAGATTACACTAGGTGACCATGCCTTTATCAGTGCTGCACCCAAACTCTGGAATAGTCTCCTTCCTATTTATAACTAAACTGAAATCCCACCTCTTTCAAGAGATTTTTAAACAATTAAACAAATAAGTCACTTTTTTGTTATGTATTTTGTAAAAATAATTAATCTTTACTTTTTTTCTTCAATTAATTTTAATAGCGAACTAAAATTTACTTCTAAAATTTTTGCTTATCCTGTTAATAATTGTTTTTCTGCTTATCTGTTATGTATTGTAATGCTCAGTTGAGTATATCCAAATAAAAATTGTGCAATATAAATTCACAATTATTGTTATTCCCTTCACCACTCTCAAATTTCTTTCATTCACCTCCATGTATGTTTGTCTCCTGTCATCAGCTATGTAACAAAATATCCATACATTTCCAATTGGTTTTCTTGCTTTTTCACTCCCAGTGTATCAGTGCAATCTACAGTAACCTAGTGGAGACAGGACACCATCTAGCCTCTATCAAAATAGTACTCATCACCCAACAAAGTGATCTTTACAAACGTATCCTTGACTACATGAAAGTACCTGAGCAAGTAAGTATAGTTATATCTATAAATGTGCATTATTTCTTGATGGACAATGCCTGCTTAGCTTAGCAAATGGGAGGCTGCATGTCAAACATTCGTACATGTACCGTTGCACGTGTACCATCCAATATGGTCTGTTGCATGGTCATAGTGCAATTCAATTGAATAAACAGGCTCCACAGTATTTAGGTAACTGCTTGAATCTTTATAAACCAACTAGAGCTCTTAGATCGGCCAGTGATCACCTTCGCCTCACATATTCATTAACTCGTACATTAGCTGGTGACAGAACTTTTACGGTGTCGGCTTCAAAATCCTGGAATGACCTGCCACTAATAATTAGACAGTCTCCATCATTAGTAATCTTCAAAAAGTCATTAAAAACTCATCTCTTTCATACTTTGTAATTTTTTTATATATTACATCTTATCAATTCATTGTAAGCGCTTTGGGCCTAATGGGAAAGGCGCAGTACAAATAATAAGTAATAATAATAATAATAATAATTCATTCAGATCAGTAAATGCAGGTCCAATACGTGAAGGGATTGGCCAAATGCACTGTACTGCTGCAGATCAGGGCCCATCTTACAAAGAGTTAGGATTGATCCAATTAATTGTAACTCTATGGAAATCCACCAGTGTCATAATTTTTTCTACAGGAAATTTGCACAATGTCCGTTGTAAACAAAGAGAAGCACACTGAACTTTCAAGATAACGATGAATATACATCATAGCTAGAAAATATTTTGATCAAACATGCATAATAGATGTTGACATTGCTGGCCGTCCATAGTTTCCATTCGTGCAATGGCAGGACCTTTCACATTGATTTGCGAAATCTTGTACCATCACACTCATGCCCATTTGCTATTTGTTTTTTGCTTTTTATTAGAAATACATAATATACATTGTAGAGTGTGATTATTATTTTTTTTTTCTTTTGTTAAAATTCAGTTTTCAGAGGATTCCTTTGACGAAGAGCTCCTCCAACTCTTCATTACCCGGTCCTTCGCTCGCCAAGTCGTCGAAACGCCTTACTATCCGCCATTAGCTGACTTCCTTCTCAGTTCCTGTGAGAGGTCAGAGGTCACAGAGATTGCCAGGCAACTGAAAGATGCAGGCCGGGAGCCGGAGGCAGCATCACTGTTGCTCCGGCAACGCACAACCCATCCAATGTTAGGGACATTGGATACTGCCCTGGCAGCCGTGAGGTATTGGTTTAAAAAATAAAATTGAATATTTATTTCCCCATGAAAGGTATAAGCATGATAATGAATGAATAAGACAATCATATCTGTCATATACATGTATTATATAAGTATATCTTCTTGAACTATAATTTATAGTCACAGAATTAATAGCAAAGATTGTTGAATTTGAATTAATAGCAAAGATTGAGTGCTGAAATCCCATTTCGCATAGACTTGTTGTGATCACAATCACACCATTTCTATGACAAGTTCACTATCGGCCAATCAAATCATTTCAGTAGCTTAAAACTGTTATTGCATATTTGCTATTGCTGAGGTTTTAACGTAATCAGGCCCTGAATGGCTGGAAAATTTTCACAACACAATCATGAAGTATTAAAGGTACATATGTAACTCACAGTTGAATCTGCCCAAGTCAATTCTTTTGGACCACGGAAATATGTTTAACTTTGCTGTTTTTAAGTTAAGAGTGACTTGTGAACAGCTTGTGAACATTTCTTACACGGTAAGTAATCACCAATGAACATATTATTTAATTAAAGGGTCACCAGTCGTTCTTAAAGTTGCTCATAACTTACGAACAGCTTTATGACACAGCCCCCAGTTGTCTCGGCCTGTAAATTGGCTAGTATGTTCGGCCATCACAGCAGTCAAACTCGTTTACCTTTATTTCAAGATTGGGTTAAGAAAAATAGCTCTTGAGATCGAGTGCTATCATGGAAAGAGTACAAGGTCTAATCCAAAAGTCATTTGATATAGCACCTTTCTTTTTGGTGCACACACACTACAAGAATCTTTTAATTTCTGTTTAAATGCAGTCTTTGTAGATTTATGCTGGAATTAATTTATTGTGGAATAAGAATTATGTAAATGGATAATGAATTTAAGTGCTTGATTTATTCATCTCTTGCTTTCTTTCATGTAGAAGCAGTTTTGTTTGTCATGTATTTAAGTGACAGTACCATTACTTGTTAATTATCTTTAGGGCAATGACTTAAAATAGTGAATCTTTTTGTACATCTGACCCCCCCCCTTTGTTCTTCTTACTTTATGAACTTTTCATATGAACTAGAAAACAGAGACGAATATTTTCAAGAAATTCCTGCCTATCGTTGATCAGACATGAATAATTTATGGAATTGCCCTTTAATTTGATTGTAAAGTCAGTTCAAGTGTAAAATCAGTAGGCCGTTTTTTCTTTTCTTTATGCATTCCTGTATTGAGATCTTGCCAAATAAAACTTTAAATGATAACTATCAATGCATAATATTGTTTTCACTATTTTTTGTTATCTATCATTATTGACACTGTTGATATTTAATATCAGTAAGCTTGTATTGAGCTGTTTTGAGATGAAGGGATCCATGATTTTTTTTTTTTTTTTTGGGGGGGTCTTTTATACAATTATATTCATTTACTTAATTGATGGGATATGAGGTAAAAGTTGAAATGCAGCTGACAATTTGGAAAATTTAAAAGGGGTGCCAGTATATTCCAGTGGCAATGAAGAGGGTCATGGTGACCAGTCAACATGGAATATACGCCCACTTATCTTACGGATGTTAAAGAAGGACCAATCAAGTTCAATAAAAAAAAACACAAAAACATTTAAAAAATAAAGTAAAATAACATCTTTTAAAGTATGCTTACCACTACAATAAAAAGAAATTAAAAATAAAGTAAATAACATCTTCAAATTATGCTTACCACTACAATAAAAAATAGAAAAATAAAGTGAAACAAACTTTAAAACAGAATGTAATTTTTAGGCATTTGTGTGCTTGAGAAGATGAATGAGTACTTTCTACCCCACATCACAATGACATCCTTCATTTCACCAATTTAAATTAAATCTATTACAATATTTAACACACTTTCAGAACTTCATGAATTTCTTATTTTTATTTGTTTCTGTTCAAAATTTTCCCTTTTCTTTCAAAACAACTTAAATCCATGCTGATGGATTTCTATCTAAGGATAATGCCCCGAAGGAAATTCTCAGTTGATTGCCTGGATAATTGATATTCATGAATTTCTGAGTAATTATAATGAGATTATTTTAAGGAAATTGGTTCAGCTTAGCAGATAGATGGATTTTGGATTTGTTTTGGATTATGTGTTTTTTCTCAATTCTCTATCATTTTAATAAGTATTCATGCATATTTCATGGACTGGAAGTGCAATGATCGTGAGAACAACCTACTTTATAGAAATGATGAAGATTATATCTAACCATGTGTTTCAATATCGCATGCAGTCTAATATTTATCCCAGGATAAAATTGCATGTGATTATAAATTCAAGAGAAAATCCTTGTTCATGCCAATTCCATTTTACCCATTGTATTCAGGTTAAGAAGTGTGGAGTATTATAAACAAGAAGTATACTGTAAGCCTTTTAATGCCATTAAATATATATATGTACATCAATTGAATTGCCTTTGGCTGCACCTGTACTGTACTATGAATAAAAATGGGGAGAGGTTTGCCAGGGAGCTGTAATGGTATCTTCTGGGAGCGAGAAGAGTGCTAGCTTGTTGCATTTTTTATTACTCTTTTTTTTTCTTTCTGGTTCATTTATTTCTAGGTCCTCCTTTGGGCCTTTTAAAAGGGAGCTGTAATGGTGTCTTCTGGGAGTAAGAGGAGTGCTAGCATTGTTTTATTACTTTTTTGTTAAATTTGTTTCTGGTTCATTCATTTCTGGGTCCTCCCTTGGGCCTTTTAAAAACTATAATGCTGTGAAGAAAACTAATCCAATATTTGACTGGAAATAAAAAAGTTAACAATAATTTTGCCATCCAATGGGAACTACTTTAGTTACAAGGTTCAGCAGCCAGTCAAAATCTTACCACTTAAGGGCAAAATCAGCTACTAGTATATAGTATTATTTTTTGCTTTAAGATCAAGACACATGTCCAGTATTGATTTTAAAGATAATCACTATTTTGTTTCTGTATCACATTTGAGGAGTGTATTGTTTTATAGAAATACTGAAGCTCCAAATTCTGTAAATTGGATTATATATCGTGAAAAAAATTGGCAATATTTAAAACGTTGAACAGCATTCTGGGTCGTTTTTTATTTCATCAATTGAATACAATTTCAGGATCAAAGTTTGTAATTTTATCTGAAAAATAAACATATTACAAAAGATTAAGATGGTGTAGCATAGTGTAAATACTGTGATGAAGATGGTGTGGTATAGTGTGAATACTGTAATGAAGAAAGATGAAAATGGCGTGGTATAGTGTGAATACTGTGACAAAGAGAGATGAAGATGGTGTGGTATAGTGTGAATACTGTGATGAAGAGAGATGAAGATGGTGGGGTATAGTGTGAATACTGTGACAAAGAGAGATGAAGATGGTGTGGTATAGTGTGAATACTGTGATGAAGATAGATGAAGATGGTGTGGTTAAGTGTGAATACTGTGACAAAGAGAGATGAAGATGGTGGGGTATAGTGTGAATACTGTGACAAAGAGAGATGAAGATGGTGGGTATAGTGTGAATACTGTAATGAAGAAAGATGAAGATGGTGGGGTATAGTGTGAATACTGTGACGAAGAGAGATGAAGATGGTGGGGTATAGTGTGAATACTGTGACAAAGAGAGATGAAGATGGTGTGGTATAGTGTGAATACTGTGACGAAGAGAGATGAAGATGGTGGGGTATAGTGTGAATACTGTGACAAAGAGAGATGAAGATGGTGTGGTATAGTGTGAATACTGTGACGAAGAGAGATGAAGATGGTGGGGTATAGTGTGAATACTGTGACAAAGAGAGATGAAGATGGTATGGTATAGTGTGAATACTGTGACGAAGAGAGATGAAGATGGTGTGGTATAGTGTGAATACTGTGACAAAGAGAGATGAAGATGGTGGGGTATAGTGTGAATACTGTAATGAAGAAAGATGAAGATGGTGTGGTTAAGTGTGAATACTGTGACAAAGAGAGATGAAGATGGTGGGGTATAGTGTGAATACTGTAATGAAGAAAGATGAAAATGGCGTGGTATAGTGTGAATACTGTGACGAAGAGAGATGAAGATGGTGTGGTATAGTGTGAATACTGTGATGAAGATAGATGAATATGGCGTGGTATAGTGTGAATACTGTGACGAAGAGAGATGAAGATGGTGTGGTTAAGTGTGAATACTGTGACAAAGAGAGATGAAGATGGTGGGGTATAGTGTGAATACTGTGATGAAGATGGTGTGGTATAGTGTGAATACTGTGATGAAGAAAGATGAAGATGGCGTGGTATAGTGTGAATACTGTGACGAAGAGAGATGAAGATGGTGGGGTATAGTGAAATACTGTGATGAAGATGGTATGGTATAGTGTGAATACTGTGACGAAGAGAGATGAAGATGGTGTGGTATAGTGTGAATACTGTAATGAAGAAAGATGAAAATGGCGTGGTATAGTGTGAATACTGTGACGAAGAGAGATGAAGATGGTGTGGTATAGTGTGAATACTGTGACGAAGAGAGATGAAGATGGTGGGGTATAGTGTGACAAAGAGAGATGAAGATGGTGTGGTATACAGGGGCAGATATAGCTTTTGCTCCAAGGAGGGGGTTTGACCGAGAAATTTGTTAAGCAAAAAAAGGCTTTACTACAAAATGAATGTCATTTTAGTACCGAGATATTTCACGAGCAAAAAAAAGGGGGGAAAGCGAAGTTTTCATTACCAAATGAAGGTCATTTTGATACCGAAATTTTCTTTTAAACAAGCCTGGCAAAGATAAGGGTTCATTTTAAAAAGAAGGCAATTTGGGGTTGGCTCCGAAATGTAAGTTATTACTCTTTTTTACTTGACAGCCCAATGGGGGTGGGGATTAACTCCCCTAAATCCCTATAGATCTGCTACAGGTATAATGTTGATACTCCTGACTAAAAATCAATTACTGAGTTTGGTCCTGATTAGGGTACTTTTCAACACGTTTTTATTAAGATTCGGATAAGAGCCTATATAATTTTAAAATCAAAGTGGGATTAACCTCTATGGCTTTCACAAATTAAATTTGATGTATGACATAATGTTATCAATCATTATTTTTTTAGATGTAATATGCAAAAATTAGAAAGGTTGCGGCAGGCTTAATGGCAATTAACGTTTACCTTTCCAAATTGGAATCGCCGCGACAACACGGCCATTTTCTGCCGTGCTAATAAATCTGTTTTATGCATTCGCACGTTAGTCGTATGGGAATAATTGACGTTTTAAATCCTTTATCGCCTGCAAAGTGGTGGCTAAGTGGCCTTAAAATTGGCAAATAAAAGAGGAAGCTCTTGTCGGGTAACACTGATGCGGCCAGACGCTTGGTCATGCTGTGAGATGGAGAGATTGGGAATCGTACGACTCATTCTGATTATCGAGTAATTATTTAATGTTCCCCGGCACAGCACAGTTAGTGATTCGAGGTCAAGCTTTTATGTTGTAATCAATTTAGATGAATTATTTGTTGAACTATCGTGTCAAGGTTGTAACAAGAATACCAGGATGATAATTCTGTGGCGGCGGCGCACGAAGAAGGATGGTGAATATGGGAGATAGAAAACGTAGGCCTACCGGTGTATTGCGCGCGGAAAAGGTTAAACCTAATAGAAAAATCGCGAAGTATAGTAGGCTGGTAGGGTATTTTATGAAGTTATTTCTTTTCCGAATGGCTGGTTGCTACTCATTTATTTTCTTCAGCCTTGCCTATATGCATGTAGGGCCTATACCCATTTTGCAGACAGCAACATTTTGCACGCAATCAAATGGGGATCTTGGCCAAATTTAACTATGCCGTTGCTAGGGGCGGGTCAGGGGGCAACGGACAGAAATCTTGTTAACTATCACTATGCCCGTTGCCCTTGGTAACCACCTTAGGTTATTTTGCGGGCATGGTCAAATACATCACCCCACTTTTGACCAATCAGAGGAATGGATTATTCGGCATTCTTAAAGAGAGGTTTATGACTGATTATATTGCGATTCTTTGATAACATAATTGATGGGGTTTTGTTTAACCAGCATTTAATCCATTATGGTATGGTGGAATAGCATATTCATCAAAATCTAGCGAAAATGAAAACTGTGGTTGCGGCATCAAATAAAAAAAGGAGAGTAATAGAGAGTGAGTATGTGACACCATCGGCTCCCTGAGTGCGTACTATGTGTACAGATGTTTGATGAAAATAACAGAATATTTAACCCCAAAACGTTTGTACGCTCATCACGATCTGGTTCTCTTTTAATTCTAAAAGCTTTACCTTTCTGCGGGGGAGGGGGGGGGGAGTGCCTAGACATGCCCTATTTTGTTGAATAATCTTCATGAACGGATGATCGAGACTGAAAAATTGTGTTGACGATATGACAAAAAGAGACAAAGAGATGAGTCTTTCAAAAATCTTCTCAACCCTTCATGTAGTTCTTGATTTAACACTGAGCAGAGTGGATTTGGTGTCTTCGGCTTTATATCATTTATCATCATTTTCATTAATTAGTGTAATGGATGGAACAACTAGGTCGTCGTCATGGATGGTCGGCATATGGAATTAAATCAATGATACGTTAAAATGTTAAAAACTAATTTCTTAGATCAGCCTGAATTCACGATCATCATCATTTTCATTGATTAGTGTAATGGATGGTACAACTAGGTCGTCGTCATGGATGGTCGGCATATGGAATGAAATCAATGATACGTTAAAATGTTAAAAACTGATTTCTTAGATCAGCCTGAATTCACGATCATTTTATGAACATGATAAAGCCCCCAAACAGTGCACAAATGCGCAGCCCATAGCACCATTGAAAGCCATGCATACATCCTTGCAACAGCAAAGTTAATTTTAATAAACAGTGCGTCCCATTTTGCATTCTTTGTGTAGAATTTCTCACTGATCCCTGGAAATAGGGTGGACTGAGATTGACACGTGAGTTTCTGCACAAATCGCTTCTGATATGTCTCAATATTAATTGTTCTTTATTTACCATGCGTGAACGATTTACTAGGCTGTTGGTTTCAAATTAGAGATGAGACTCCAATCTTACCATGAGTATCAAATTTATAGTAAAAACATTTTTAATGATTATGAAATCTATTTCTAAACGGGTTTCTCTTTTTGGGGACGCACTGTATAGAGGAAATAAAACAAGCATAACGCTGAAAATTTCAATCAAATAGGATGTAGAATAAAAAGTATAAGACCATTTCGCATATTTCACAAAACGGTTATATGCTCATCCCGGACCCGTTTCATGAAAGAGTAACAGGTAACTTTATCTCTTTGGCAATACCGTGGTAATAAGGTTCAGCATCCAATCGCAATCGTTGTTTCCCTGGTATTCCATGGCTATTTTCTTTTTTTTTTAGTTGTAAGGCTTTATGAAAAAGATAGTTTTACAAATGTGACAATTGATGGCATCATTAACTTTTGATTTTTTTGTATTCCATTAGGCCTATGAAATATTACGGAAAAAAGTTCCCTTAATTATGTTAAAAGTAATGTAAGAAAAGATATGATTCCTCTCTATGTTTCAATTGTAACATATTGTGCCTCATACCAATGAGAATGTTCCTAATTATCAATTCTCACATTGAACAATCCTTAATAAAACGATTTTCAACTCAATTATTAGCATATCATGTTGGGAAAAAGAAGAGAAAATTTCATGCATATTCGTATTTATTTCCGATTTTTATTACGAATTTCTTTGGAATGAATCTTGAATTTGTTTTCTGTTTATTCAAATCGGCATGTTGCAGCAGCGGACTTTAACTTTCAATTTGCAATTAGTGTTATCAATTTTCTATAAGTTTAATGCTGAATCGACCTAATCGGAGTTAGTGGTTAGAATACGAAGCGAAATGAATTATACAGTATAATCTCCAAAGGCAAACACTTAGATTAGAATCTGTGGTTATTTTAAAAAGCAGTGTGTTCATGAGGCAATGCATCGTCTGTGCCAATGCCTAGGTATTATGTTCTCTCGACTGATTGCGAAATAATCCTTCATGTAAGTGTTGTGAATTAATAATTAGATGTTAGGAAACGGAATGATGTTGAAATTAATGATGATGTACTCATCATCAGCATCATCATCATCATCCTCACCATCACAACCACAACCACACTACCATCATCATCACCGTCACGTCACCACTCGACCCTACAAAATCTTGCGTGGTTCGTATGATGTTCTTACGACGTTCGTATCGCCGTATTTCGAAGAGGGGGTTTCGTTCGACGTGAACAATTTCTTTGACAAAACCATCGACCAAGCTGCGAATTAACGAATAGTCTGCGAACACTGGTTTTGTACTGCATTCTTGAAAAGGTCTTACGAATTTACGCGTAACCTTTTTCCTGATTTTTTGTGGTTATGAGATAGTTGGTGTTTCAACATAAATTAGTGAGGATGAATTTCGCAACACCGCCCAAAAATCAAATTTTGACAATATATTTGATTTGACTTAATTTATTAATTTCCTCGTTCCCATAACAAAAGAATATACAAGTGTAATAACATTTTCTCAGCATAACATAACAATAATTATATGACATAACTAATAACTTATGTATGCATATACCTGATAAATTTCCTTTTTTTTATTATTAAAACATATCGCAGAAAAAAATATATAGGTATATCGACAAAATACATTTTGAAATGTGGGAGACCTTTATCTTAAGATTAGAGCTTGAAAATCAAGGAAAGTGGAAAGAAAACCAGACAAACAGTGCAATAAAAGAGACTTATCTTTTATTGCACAAAATCGCAGGAATATTACAAAAACAAGTAGATAGGAAAAGAAAAATTCAAATGAGAAAGTTATAATCATAATGTTGATAAAAGTGCAAGAGTGCCAGAGTGCAGGTGAGGCGGGGGGGGGGGGGGTCTTATCGGTTGGTACAAAACCAATATATAAGTCAAGTGAACGTGTTATAAGTCAAGAGAATGAGTTATAAGTCAATGGAACGAGTCATAAGTCGATGGAATAAGAGAATTGCACTTCTCTACAGAACAGCTTTGATTGAATAACCTAAGGTGATGAATTATTCCATAAATCTGCACCGTAATGTCTATAATTGATTTGTGTGCTATAAATGAAATTTTGCAGAGTTTCGTGTGGGATAGGAGTGGATGGTGTGTTTGAGTGTGAACATAGTTTTGAAGGGAATGGAAATTACCCCCTTTTTCTATTTGAATATGAAGTTTGCAGCTTGAAATGTCTTTATATCTGAAATCGTTATTGTTCTTAATCTAGAAAAATAAAGGACTGCATCTAGCAGTTATACAAGTGCGTGCTAACATCAGGAGAGCTTTATGAAATAATTTGGCGGACTTTTCATCCGACAAGTCCTGTGTTATCCGACAGTTTCCATAGCGACCGGTGATGAATCCAGGTCGAGCACAATGGGATGTGAAGACTGTTTTGTATTGGGGAGGGGGCGCTCGTTAATTTAAAGATGTACAACCTCCCCCCCCTATATATGGAAAGTTTTGGATCCGCCCCTGATATAGCAACAACTGCTTCTATATAAGTAATCAAATTCGAGGGGGGGGGGGTGAATACGAAAAATGTCAACTTGATGAAATCTCCCGATCGAGGAATAAACATGGAGAAAGATCGGATTTCAACGTTAGCTGATAACAGCGGCGTAATATGCCAACAATTCATAGGGGGCAGACATGGCGTGGGTGAAATTCCTTTTAAAAAAGCTGCGAGCAAGCAGAGCAATTGAGCTTTAAAAATTGTCCTTTTTAATACGGAAATTTTAGTAGTGATTGTGATGTGACGTATAATGGTACAATCACACATTTCTTTCCTTTGCTCCTTTTTTTTCTTGATCATTAAACCTGTTGGCAATCCATGGCCCCAACCTTCATATGTACACCAGTATCTGATAGGGATCAAAACGGATGAGAATCCGATAAAGCACATAACAACAAGTCATGCTTAAAGTTGTTTGTATTTTTCGGATAACTCCCTGAACAGATATACGGAAAAAGGGGAATTCCATTGCAGTAACTTCCTGAGTAACTTACTGCATTTCATTAATTCAATGCAGACATAATTTACAGTTTTTCATGAATAAATTCATTAACTGAAAGGGAATTGATAGAGATATCACCTCTGTGAATTTAGCAGATGAAAAGCAATCCCATACAGTATTTATGCCCAGTATTCAATTCATAAATTGTACGTAGTCAGTTACTTCCAAGTGATATTCTACGATAGTATTTCGATATAGCATGTTTAAAAATGAATTATGTATGGAGAGTGTGTTGATTGCTTTATCAAATATTCCTAAACTGTTTACCGTGCATTTTTAAGCTCATCATCCGAAGGGTTTATTTTTTAATATTAGAATTTAATATATTTTTTTCATTAATTCGTTGATTGAATTTATGAATACCATTTTCTTTGGGATAAAGATTCTAGATTTAACGATAATCGAATGTCTCTGATAAATCATTGAACGAAATAGTATACAATTGATGGAGTGATGGAGTATAATCTTATTGCTAATTACTGGGCTACTCCCCAGGGAGTGGATATTGTGCATGATATGGCTGGTAAAACAGACTCCAATGACCTCTGACGTATTATGGAAATTATTTGATCTTATGTGTCAAAGCAATCAGTTAGGAGCCATTTCAGGTGACATAATTTTTTGGCTAACTCGTTCCATCGACTTAAGAGTCAAGTCCACCCCAGAAAATATGTTGATTTGAATAAATAAAGAAACATCAAACTAGCATAACACTGAAAATGCATTGAAATCGGATGTAAAATAAGAAATTTATAACATTTTAAAGTTTCGCTTATTTTTCACAAAACAGTGATATGCACAACTCAGTGACATGCAAATGAGACAGTCGATGATGTCCCTCACTCACTATTCCTTTTGTTTTTATTGTTTGAATTATACAATATTTCATTTATTTTACAGATTTAACAATAACGGCCAACTTGGCTGAACCGTAAAGTAATAAACATTTCTAATTCCACATACAAGGTATTCAGGAAGAAATCAATCGCTGTGTCACTTGACAATGAGGAGGAAAATAAAATATTTCATAGTATGAAATACAAAAGAAATAGTGAGTGAGTGATGTCATCTATTCCTTCATTTGCATACCGACCGGGATGTGTGTATAACTGTTTTGTGAAATTAAGCGAAACTTTAACATGTCATTACTTTCTTACTTAACATCCGATTTTGATGAAGCTTTCAGTGTTGTACTTGTTGGATTATTCTCTTTTTATTCAAATCAACTTTTTGTTGCAGTGGACTTGTCCTTTAATAAGACAGTCCCTCGACTTTTACATAGGTCCTGGGAATGATTTGTTATTCGAGGGAATTAGTTATAAGTCATGGGAACGGGTTATGAGTCGAGGGAACGAGCTTTAAGTGGAGGGAGCGAGATATAATCCAGGGAACGAGATATAAGTCAAGTGAACGTGTTATAAGTCAAGGAAATGAGTTATAAGTCAATGGAACGAGTTTTAAGTCGAGGGAACGAGTCATAAGTCGATGGAATAAGTTAGTAACTCCTATATAACGAGTAAGGGGGGAAAACGTGGCATGTCACATTAGCACTCTACCAAATATTGGGTGAAATGCTCCATGAGGGTAATTATATATCCAACCAACATTTGGGCATTTCATTTGGACATTTTTATTTATCCAGTGTGATTAAAGTTTTGCCCATATGCGAATTTCGAAACCAAACGTCTGTGCCCGAAACTAGTTCACGGGGCGAAATTGCGCATTATAGGCCTATGTCAATCGCAAGATCTTTTTCGAAATTGGGTAAAGAATGAAAATAATATCTTTAAGTCAAAATATAGGCACTGGATAACTGATATGTAAACCGATTTCAGAGTCGCATGCAATGTCTAAATATCGTAATAAGCGCTGTATAAAATACCCTAATTATTATTATTAATTTTTAATCAAAGTGCATTCGCTCTATACTCATATCTCTTGTTTCCAATAACGGTTGATTTTCTTTGCAGACAGACCAATTATTTGCTATCTTTGCTGGATGCAGCGTAAATAAGTATTAATAACTACCCCAACAGGTTACCTATATCTCTTGATAATATGGCTTGACAGTGATTCCCCACTGAGCAATTAATAGGCAAGTGACTATTAATGACACTTTGCACGTATTATGAGAACATAACCTCGTAATAATTATCAAGAGGTTTTTTTTTTACACAAAGTCATGATATCATAATTTCGTATGATCAAAATATATGATGCGATTTACTTGGTCTTTCCAATGTCTCTTTTTACCCATTAATATTTAAGTAGAATGGGTAAGAATAGCTGCGCTGTGTCTCGAATGATCGATTTTTTTGCATTTTATGTGGGATAATGTCTGAGATGAAGGCAAGAGGGAGAAAGAGAGAGAGGGGGGGGAGGGTAGGTAATAGAAAGAGAGGATGAGTGAGAGATAGAGGGGGGGGGAATGAAAAGGAGGGAGGGGCGACCTTGAGAGATGGTGGGTGGGGACACTTGAGAGCCAGAGCTGGGAGAATCATGATTAGAACTGCATGGTTTTGTCAATTTTTCCAGATTGATTTGTCAGACAAATTACTATACAAGTCAATAACAAATGCATTATTGACGACCTGTTTTTATACCGATAATGTCGCAGCAACGCATAATGTCGCAGATTGTAACATTATGCCAAGAGCGTTCAACTCATAATGTCACAGTCAACGCATAATGTCGTAGTTTTTCTACGAAACGCATAACGTCGTAGTATAACGTCGTAGAGATGGTTTGCACTTTTTCCCGGGGGGGGGGGGGTGATTTATTCTGCCCCATTCCGCTACGTACCACCATGTTACCATTATATGCTCCCCTCTCCCCCAGGGTAAATCGGTATAGGACCTATCGCTTTTTAAAATTATTATTCGTACGGTACATTCCGAGTTACAATACGAAATATAATTCCTTTCTTAAAATGTCATAAACAACGATAAAATATTACATTTTTAAAAAGTGACCAATCTTCATCATAATGAATTCAATACTAACCCCCCCCCCCCTGCATTTGCGCCTGTCCCTTCAAACACACTTTCAAAAACGTTCAGATGACAGAGCTTGAACAAATTACTGAGAACAAAAAATCTTATATCAATATCTGCAACTCTATTCCTGAATAAGATACCGATGCGACATTTTGCGTTAAGATTTGCGACGTTATGCGTTAGTAATTTGAACTACGACATTATGAGTTGACAGTGAGATTATGCCAAATCATCCAACTCATAATGTCGCAATTGCGCCATTATCGGTTGTAACACGGCCTTCACATGAAATAGGATCGCATCCCCACTTTCACTTATAAATCACTAGATTAAAAAACTAAACTAGATGATTGCTTGTCACGTGCCGATTTTTTTTTCGGGATGATACAATTAGGGCTTCAGATATCCATGTTTGTCAAACGAAGCAAACGCTCAAAGGAGAGAACAATCGCACATTCAGCCCACACAATCCTGATATATTGAAGGTGGGGTAAGATGAAACATCCGTACATTGACTGATCCAGCTTCTGGAGTTTCTTTCCCGCGCTTTTGACGCCTGCAGCGCTATTGAAAAGAAGGAGATTTGAAGTCAGCTAGCTGCAATTAACCTTAGAGCTTCGGTGATATTCTATGCGCCGACGTGAGTAGTACTACAGTAATTGCTGTCACATCCCGTTCAGAGTTCGCCAAGCGTGAGTGGATAACATTTTTCGTCTACTTTAGATGTGAAACTACTTTATGATGTTACTCCTGACAAGTGAGAAGAAAGTAATGGATATGAAACCATTGAGATTCTCTGTTAATTGGTAAGTAGAGATAAATCGTAAAACCGTATTTTATTCTGATAATTTATTCTTAATCATTTATTTTGGGAAATAATTTACTTTAAAGGCATGTTCACTCATTTTCCATTCACCTCGCATGCGTGCAGCAAAAGTTGGAACTATTTCTTGCGGAGGGGTTTTTACGCTGTGGCTGGATTCGAACCCTTGACCCACTGTTTCAAAGATGACAGTCAGAAGCAGGCAGCTCACAACGCTCCAGCACGATAAACGATAATAGCAGAAATATACTTTAAGTCCATGGCAGAGACGAATGCAAGATTTTGCTCAAGGGGGATATTTTTGTACAGGAAAAATTTGACAAGCAAAGAAAAAAAAGGGTCCTCACTTCGTATGCATTAGATATTCCCCTAAAACATATTTTGTGCCTCTCAAATGGGAGGGGGGACGCATGTGCCCATACCAGGATTCGCCACTAGTCCACGGACGCCCCCTTGTAAAGGAAGACACTTTGATGCACCAGAATACTTTTTTCGAGGTGGGTTAGGTGGGAAAGACGACCAAAAGTGGTGTCATAACTTTCTCGATGGAATTGTATGCAAGGTTCGGATATTTTAATCATCATGTAGAGTTACTTTGCCTAAACCTGTCGTTTTAATACACTTTTTCCCTTCTCTTCACCTTTCTCCCTATTTTCTCATTTTTTGCTTCCTTTTTTCTCCCCCCTTTTTTGTGTGTGGGGTCAAAACTTGAAAAATTATAGGGTTGTATTCGCCCTCTGGGCTGCCACCCCGAAGAAAACGAACACCTCGCTCGTATCACCGGGCGTTTTATATGTGAGGCCTATGATTATAAAGACTGTTCTTTTGTAATTTTGTGAAATTAGATTTGGGGAGGTTTCGATTTTTAAACGTTACACTTCTCTTTCTCTGACCTTTCTTTTTCTCACTTATTACAAAGATTCTGTAGTAGCCACTAAATACTGAAAAAAAATTGAACCACTGTCTTACAGATTTTCCCCTCCATTTCATTAAAGACGTAGTCCGTCGGGAGGGGTGGTGAAGGAGTTCAGAAAATTGAAGTCATCCAATAATGCATCAATACGGGAGGATTCAAACCCTATGGAGAAGTGAAGATGGAGTGTTACACGATTATACTGTTACGTAATATCCAAAGAGAATGAAACAACCAGCAATCAAATCACTATAAGCATTACAATTGCTGTTAATGAAGGCATGCATGCGTGTTTGTTTAGTTACGTTTTTTGATATGTGGAAAACAGGGCGGGGAAAACCACGGAATTAAAGATTTCAGAATTCGCTGATATTCAGAGAAAACGCATTTGTTATTTTAGATACAAAAAAAATCCAGTGAAAATCATGAAAGTAAATGCAACACCGTGTATAAATGATGTGATGAATATGATGATGAATATGATGATGATGATGATAAACGACAAAAATCTGTGTATTATTCAGATGCAGGGGTTTAGCCTTTCCCGAGCTTTATCTGTATTGAAACTTTATACGTTTTCTATATTATTATACATTTTATTGAATTCGGATTATGATTTGAGATCACCGAAGAAAATGGAATAGGTATTTCAAAAAGCATAAGCGAAAATCCCAGGGGAGACATGGGACACGTCCCCCACCCCCAACAAGGTAGGGGACACAATATCAAATGTCCCCCTACTATTTTTGACCTTTTATGATAGAAAGAAATATCATTCAAAATCTAAATAAAACGTATATTGGACAAGATGAACTTTCAATTTTGGTGAAAACCCTTTTTTTGCTTGTCAAATTTTTCAGACCTTGGTCACCATACTTTATGGGAGAGATTTCCGCCAGTGTCAGAAAGCAAAAAAAAAAAAAAAAAAACAAAAAAAATGGTGGGAGAGACGTTTGCGTGAATATTCCGAAACACTTCATTTAATTATGACACATTATATTGCTGTGTTTTCTGTAGAGCGTTTACCGACTTACTGAATGAGCAAGCCTTACGTGCAATATGAACACGAATGATTGTCAGATGTGTTATAATTGAAGAGGGATTCGATTTCCATTTTGGTAAACAGATATTTATATTTCCTATTATTGAAAGAAAAAGAAAATCATTAAAAAGAAAAAAATAGATTATGGCCATCCGTAAGATTACATTTGAAGAAAAAACAAAACATTTATGAGACAACAGGCATGCATCAGAGTAAAACGATTCAGCTTTACTGGCCTTTGCATTTTCGCAATTTGTCGAAATATTTTTAACTTAACAATTTTTTAAAAGATTAGATATTGACGTTTTTTATGATAATGTCAAATACCCCTTCAGTATTCATCATTAAATGTAGGGACTTCTAATGTTTGATAATCCATTAGCTTGTAACTGTTGCCATTTTATAGCTTGCCAGTCTCTCTCTCTCTCTCTCTCTCTCTGACTTTAAGGTTACTTCTCAACAAGCGGCGTAATGAGACAAAAATAAACAAATAAACAAAAATAGATAAATCCCCAAAATGGAGGGGCACAACAACTTTTTAAAATGAAAATTAATTCTGATTTTTTGAAAGAGTATTAAGAAAAAACATAACACCTTACTCTTTTTCTTTTCTCTTTCCCTTTTTTTTCTTTGGCATATCGATTTCATAGTCTCTCATCCACCTTGAATTCATTCTTCTCCTCCTTCCTTCCGTGTTACCTTCTATATTTAATATCACTGTGGATTTTATACCAGAAACACTTGATCCTGTATTCAATATGTCCAAAAACAGGTGTGTATTTCTTGGTCGATGTTATATGTCTTTGACTGGAATACTTCATGTGTCAAAAAACACCTGCCGTTTCCGCGGTATTATACAAAAAAAAATTCTGAAGGCCTGGTCCCACTGGCCGACGGACACAAAACTTACTCATAACGGATACAGCGGACATGCAAAATTTCGGGATGGCTCTATCCGTTCTCATCCGTTCCAGACAATGGACAAAATGGATGAACAATGAAATAACAGTGGACGGATGCTCGATGGATAAGCTGTAGAGCGTAAAGAGTACGTATGCAAAGAGTACACGGATACATAACGTTTTCATACGGATTGCAAGATTACATTATTTTATACAACGCTCCATACGTTGTGTTTCCAAAAACGCTTTACATTGTACTTATCATTACCCCGGTTGCAGAATTCACAACTGTATTTCCACATATAAAATGCAACATCTCCACTCCCTGGGGAGTATCCTGGCCAAGCAACCGCTTATTTATCGGTGCACACATGCCAATCTAAATATACTGACGTCCACATCCTACCAGGTACCCATTTAACACCGGGGTGGAGAGAGGTAAACGTGGATAAGTGCCCTGCCAAATGAAATTAATTAGCGCAGGGTGGGAATTGAACTCTAGAACATTGGTTTGAAAGTCACGTGACTGAACCACTACACCATGACACCTCTTATAATATTTATAAGTCACAATTTATGAGCCACCTTTTAAAGCTTCGATTATGACGCTATTGTTAAAACTGCTGCTTTGTCAGTAATGTAGAAATTCAGCATGAAATAATACATAAATTATGATGATAGTAAAAAAATAATGTAATAACAATGATAGCCATAATGTAAATAATGACGGTGATGGTGAATTTGTGATAATAATGATATTGCTGCCGTCTACTACTGCAGATGATGCTACTTCTGCTACTACGACTGCTGCTACTTGTACTTCTACTACTACTCCTACTACTACTGCTACTACTACTACTATACTACTACTATTATTACTACTACTACTACAACTACTGCAGATGATGCTACTGCTGCTGCTGCTACCACTACTACTAATACTACTATTACTACTACTACTACTACTACTATACACTCAGAAATAAAGGTTCAAAATTGAACCCCGAAAGGTTGATGCAAAATCAGCACCATATATGGGTTCAAAAATTGAACCCCTGATTTGGGGTTCAAAAATTGAACCCTGCGGTTGGGTTTATTTTTTGCACCCTGCGGGTTCAAAACTGCATCCCTAGGGGTTCAATTTAAAATCTGTGGGTGCAGTTTTGAACCCGCAGGGTACAAAAATGAACCCCAACCGCAGGGTTCAATTTTTGAACCCATAGGGTGCTGATTTTGCATCAACCTTCCGGGGTTCAATTTTGAACCTTTGTTTCTGAGTGACTACTACTACTACTACTACTACTACTACTACTACTACTACTACTACTACTACTACTACTACTACTTCTACTATTACTATACTGCTCATTGTAAGGAAAGCAGTATTAATTAGTTGGGTATATTCTATTGGTGATTTCTATTTTAAGGGCCTTTTATATCCCACACCAGACTTTCGTTATGACCCCGCGGTGAAACCAGGGCGTGCGCTTAACTGAACTCCTGTTTTTTTTAATGCCTGCTTTTAATGAGTAAGTAATAAAACAACATTAGTATATGCTATACAGGTTATTAACACCCAATTGGGGGTGAAAATTGTGAAACTCGTTATTCTGCCGATGCTATTATCTTTTAAAATAAGTAATAAAAGCTGCAATAAAAGACTATACAGTGTTAATATATACCTCTTACGATTAAATTTTGATTAACCTTTCAAATCGGTCATTTCTCATCCTGGTTCAGTTCAATATCTTGCTTTTACGTAATTGATTGAAAAACGAAGTAACAACCCCGGGGGTGAATCCAGGATTTTCCAAGGGCGAGGGAGCATTTTTGTACAGAAAAAAGGTCTTTACTCCCACGCAATGGTGATTTATGTCAGGAAACAATTGACAAGCAGAAAAAAGGTTCTCCCCTGCATGCGTATGCAAGACATATTCCCTAATTCCCCCAGCATATATTTTGTTATGGCTCTCAAAAGGGGGGGGGGAGGAGGCACAGGTCAGATGTGCCCCTACCTATAGATCTAACACTGAGCATACCAGCAAAGAAAGTGCTTGTCAAATCTGCAATTCCATATCTAGCCTGAGGATATATTATCTCATTAGTTTCGTAAACTCTATCTATGTTCGCCATCATGAGCTCGTTATTTTGATAGTGTGTTTGATATTGAATAAAACTTGTATCCCACTAAAAACCCCTAGCTCTATGGGCTCCCACAGATGTTTTAAAAACTACGGGTTCCAAATAAGGGTGAAAGAAAGGTTCTAATAAGGAAGGACCTTTTTTTCTAAGAGTAAATAGGCCTATATAGTCATGGTGTACCCATGTGACTAAAACGATGGTAATCATAGTTAAAAATAGTTTCAATACTTTCCGAAATTGGGCCTCATAATCATTATAATATGATACTGACATTGATACATTTTAAATAAAATCTACATAGATTTAACGATGAACCTTTTCAAAATGAATACATTTCTTTTCAAAATGACAAGAGTCATTTCTGACCAAGATATTGTTATAGGTGACCAGTCACCCCGAAAACTATCTTGAAATAGCAAAAATAGTAATATTGTCTCTAAACTGCCCCCGCCCCCCCCAACGGAAATATATATATATATATATATATATCTGAATGAGTATTTGGCTAACGACATGGGTGCGTTTCAGTGGAACCCATAGCTAATAACTGTCGAGCTATTATCGTCATTATCATCATTTGGACCATGACTTTGCACTCTTCTTCAAGAACTCTTCCACTTCAGAGACAACGACCTGCACTTCCGTGCAGAGGGACTTGTTCCAGAGAGTATTAGCGCTATTACAAAAGAGGACCGTGCTTTTTACAAGGTCCTGTGACGCAGGCATATACATGTAGACTTAAATACTAAGTTCTATAATCGGCCTTTAGATTAAAACAGATACCATGCAGCCTGTACCTATAAGATATTCTAGAGGTGAAGAGATCATGACTTATGGTCTTGGTCTTCGTTCAGACCAGTTCCAAGAAGTTTGAAGTGCTTCTGGGGTGACATACATGTATCTTTTTGTGTTGTTGTTGCTTCGGCTTTCAAATCCACCTCAGTGAAAGGAACTCTTCCACTTCAGAGACAACGACCTACAAGTTCCGTGCCGGTGTGCCAGACACCCGGGGGGGGGGGGGGCACTTCCATTCACTAGTGGATACCATGCGCGACCATAGGGTCTCGAAAAGTACCCTAAACACGTAATTTCCATATTCAGAAAATGCACCCCTTAACAAGTATTGGCGTGTGAAACCCTACCCTTAACAAGTATTGGAAACAAAACGATACTCTTAGCAAATATTCCCTGAAATGAACTCCTAAACAAGTACAGGAATATTTTATTGTTACGGGTCCTTCGGTCGTCGGCTTACCTTATTTGGTTTAATACGACCCCACTTTCTACACCTCACGCAAATCGAACTCTAAACACGAAGTGTTTGGGCAAAAAGGACATCCTTTATAAAACATTTTAATTTTGTTTTATCATCCCCGCAAATTCGACCCTAAACACGTAATTTTCCTAGTGAAATAGATACCCTTTTTTCGTTATTTTTGTGTTTTTGACACCCTTATCACGTTACGTACGTAACGTGCCCTAACGTGTTTTTTTGGTCGCGCATGGTATCCACTCGTCAAAGTAAGTGCCCCCCCCCCCCCCGGGGCCAGACAACAGTGGAGTATTAGCGCTATTACAAAGAGAGGACATCTTGCTTTTACAAGGTCCTGTGACGCAGGCATATACATGTAGACTCAAATACTAAGTTCTATAATCGGCCTTTAGATTAAAACAGATACCATGCAGCCTGTACCTATAAGATATTCTAGAGGTGAAGAGATCATGACTTATGGTCTTGGTCTTCGTTCAGACCAGTTCCAAGAAGTTTGAAGTGCTTCTGGGGTGACATACATGTATCTTTTTGTGTTGTTGTTGCTTCGGCTTTCAAATCCACCTCAGTGAAATACTGTTTTGAATCAATGAAGAAAAATCCACAATCATAATCATACCTTTTTAAATTTTATCACAATCGGATATAAGATATAAAGAGAGATTTTATTTATCACCACTTAGTTTGACTTTTTGTTTTTCATTGTTTAAATTATACAATATTTCAATTTTTGCAGAATCGGCAATAAGAAACCCGCTCTTGATTGAACCATGAAATATGAAAACAATGGTAATTCCACATGTTCAGGAGGTGAAATTCTATGTTTCACATGACAATGGGGAGAAAATGTAATATTTCATATAATAAATTACAAAATATCGAAATAGTGAGTACATGATGTCATCAGTCCCCCTATTTGCATACCGATTAGGATGTGCATATAAAAGTTTTGTTATATTAAGCGAATCTACAGAATGTCGACCTTTCAAATTTTACATCAGATTTTGATGAAATTTTCAATGTTATGCTTGGTATTTTTGTTCTTTTTATTCAAATCGTCTTTTTGATGGGTGAACTTACCCTTTAAGAATGTGAAATGAATATACTTGAGCCTTTGCGTGTGAATACTCCTTCGTGATATACCTAAGAATATAATTCTACTTATATACGTAGATCTGCATGCGCCCTTCTTATGATAATAACTTGAACCACTCCTTGTTTAAGTCGCCGTTAAGCAAATTATCTACATAATCTTTTTCTCGACACAAATTATCTACATAATCTTTTTCTCGACACAAATTATCTACATAATCTTTTTCTCGACACAAATTATCTACATAATCTTTTTCTCGACACAAATTATCTACATAATCTTTTTCTCGACACAAATTATCTACATAATCTTTTTCTCTACACATTATCAGTCTATGAAAGTACACTCTAAAAAATGAAGTGCTAATTCAGCTCTTAAAGAGCGTGTATAGTGACTGCACTTCGGAGTGCTGATTTGTCTAGTTCAAATTTGAACGAGAAAAATCAGCACTCCGAAGTGCAGTCACTATACACGCTCTTTAAGAGCTGAATTAGCACTTCATTTTTCAGAGTGTAGGAAACTCCACTTGGGGTGCACACACACCCTCACACACATCCCCCCACACACACAGTAAAAAAAAATCATACAACGCTGTTTACTATATGAACCTTACAGTAACTGTTTAAACAGTTTAAACAAGTGTTTGAATCTTAAGGAACAAAGTTTAATTTCCAATATCTAATTTTCAATTAATTAAACATGATTGTAAAACGGTTAAACAAATACTGTAAGGATCATATACTAAACAGCGTTGTATAAAATTTTAAACAGCGTTTTTACTGTGCACGTCACCTAACATGTTCTTTACCACTTGCATGTCAGGAGCGAGGTCAAAACGTGTTGATTACACAATAGAAAGTACATCAGTGAGCATCAATTTATTTAATTATTCGGACTGGCAGTGTTTCGAATAATACTTGATAATACGTAATTATTGTCCTCGTCACACTCATTATACGCATGTTTTGATTTTATTGATTGACGCAACTAATTCTGTCTCGGAACGGAGCTGAGAAAAGTATAATTTTACTTTGAAGAAGTATAAATGAAAAATGTGAGTAAAGACGGATAGGAGGAAGCAGAATATGGCAGCCAGTTTTACTTTTTTAGCCTATTTTACCAATTCCAATGCTTGTTGTCACACTTTCTCACACAGTGATATCACAAATTCGAATTAGTCATGTAACAGTGATAATATCACTGTTACATGACTAATTTGAATCAGATTAAAGAGTTGCGTTAGCGATTTAAGAACGAGAACAGAAATCAAACAAAGTGGCCATCCAAGTGTCTGTAGGGCCTATGTATGAATTAAATCATGTGCAACTAAGGATTCGGCAGGAATTGTGTATTGATGAGAAATAAACAAAATGTAAACTAAGCATGACATTCGAGCAATTTATCTTTTTCCCACTTACTGATAATACGCTGTCCCACATGTGCCTTCAATCTGTGTTGATGATCATATTTCGGCTTAGACTTCACAAAGGTGTACACTTTCTAAATATTGAAATCAGTGTTAACTGCAACTACTTTCATTTATCTTTATAGGTGAAATGGCTTGCCAATTGAGCTTGTTGGAACTGTTCCGAGGATACACCGCATGGCCCGTATTCTGAAGTCAGGTTTAACTTAGACCATGGTCTAACTCTGTGATAATAAATAAAAGATTATTTTTATATCGTATATTTCTTATGTTTATTAATTTGTTTCCTTTTGCTTTCATAATGAAGAAAATACTTCAGTTATCATTTCCCGACAATTATGAACAATTTGGGTGTCATATGAGTTAATAAAATTGAGTGTGTACTGTTAGGGATTTTTACCCCAAGTGGCTTTCCATAGTTAAACCACAACTTCAAATTAAAACATGAGTTCAGAATACGGGTATAAAGTTAGTCCACCGCGCTATTCACAAACGGTGGACTAATCAACGGACTAACTTTATCACCCGGGGTTAAATTTAACCCACGGCTGAGTTATACCCCGGTGCTAACTTTAGTCCATGGATTAAAATGACGTCAAATGACGCATTTAATACCCCGGGTAAGTCGACCTTTGTGTGAAGGGCCCGCTGGTAGAGCAGTTTCTTAATTAAAGTCAGCCAGGAATATTTTGTTGATTCCACTATTAACGTTCAATCCTGATAATTCATTTTTCCATTTTCTCACACAATTATTTTTTCAACTCCATTTGCCTGATTCTGGCCATGTAGACTGTTCAATGAATGAGATAATTTTACATTCAGTTTTTCTTTGGACCCGGACTTTGGACTAAAAGTTTGGCGCTCGAATTCAGGATTAAAAAAAACAAAGTAGAGTACATTCTAACAGTAATGGTGCCACTGATTTTCGACCTCAATTCATCCACTGTAATCTAAGCAGGGGACAATGGGAGGGATGGGTTGCTAGCGGCGACAGATCGCATTTTTCGTTTGTCTGAAAAGATAGCAATATACAATATGTAGTGAATTCTGATTAATACCTTCTAACTCATATATATATATATATATATACATATATATATACATATATATATATACACACACACACATATATATATTGTATAAGGAATAGTCACCCGAAACATTGATAACCATCTGAGAACGTCTGACTGAAAATTGAATAAAAAAAGAAGAAGATTTAAAAGAAGAATTAAATTTTATGGTTTGGTTTATGCGTTGCATGATCAAATGACAATATCTAGGTATGATGATGAATGTAATACAAACTATAGAGATCATAATTATGTCGTATAGGGATAACCCGTTTCAGACTGACTATGGATAGTCTGTTCTTCCCCGACGTCCCTGAAATTAAATGAATGTAATAAATATTACGATTTCTATGACTATCATATATAATTCAATATGAAACAATATAAAATGTACAAGTATTTTGATGGTCATACTTGGGAAATTGGCTGCGGCTTGCATATATAGTTACGCCCTTCATTCTGATATATTCTCTTTATATTTCTCTTCCACTTGCCACAAAATGATCGTCTAACAACGAAGTCATCTGTCTTAATTTTAATCTTACACCCATGAATGAGCATATAATCAATATTGTTTCTGTTGTCATTCCTTTAGTCATTCCTTTAGATTTTTTTTTAAGATAACTCTTCAAGCGAACACCTATTGTGACATTTAGACTGAATCTGAAATTCTTTTAATGGTATAAGGTATACCTCAAGGAACTGTCTTAGGCCCATTATTATTAAGTAGTGGGCTATGCGGTTATGCCACATCGCATCCTTCAGGCGTGTATGATATACTTCCGGAATTGGTTAGGTCTCTAAAATCCCGGGATAATCATTTAAGTACAAACTAAAAATTATTGTGCTGTACGGGAATTGAAAGGATATTTTTTTCAACTAAACTCAAACTTCTATTCCTTTAACAGTAACAATAAAAAGACCGATATACTTAAAATTTATATATAAATGACAGCCCTTGAATCTTTTTCTAAATTTTCACATCAGAAGGAATGGCTCTCTCTCTCTTCTTCTTCTTGTTCCATTTCTCATTCTACAAACGATCTCATTCATGTAAAACTTGATCGATATGTTTTGTTTGCAGTGGAAAATCTGTCAAATTTCATCTTCTGAAAACGAACTCTGTTTGCATGAGACGCATCCAATAATTACCCATCAGAGCAAAATGAACTTCTTTGCAATCAACTCTATCGACATCGGATACACTTTAGACAAAAGCATCAGCTCAGTTTCCAATTTATGAGTGGTACTGTTGATTCCAGCAATGTAATTATTTCTGCAGACACTCATTTCGTGTCCATTGAATGGCATAATGCAGGAAATTTTCATAAATTTGTGCACATTTTTATCTTATAATAACTCTCTCTTTCTCCCCCTTTTCTCAGCCTCATCATCGACCATCAACATGTTTGACATCCATTCTCCTCTTCTTAATGTCACAGGTCGCAGAAACCTGCGGAACAGGAAGATTTGACATTTGTTGAGCAGAAAATGTGAAAAAATGAAATTATTTGTTGAATACACAACCAGTCACAATTCTTTGACTACCTGTTTCAACCAGAGAACAACAGATTCGGTCTACCGAATCTATTGTTATCTGGTTGAAACAGCTAGGTAGTCAAAGAATTATGACTGGTATTGTATTATGTCAGAATCTATCTCATGGTTAAACTTTCGTTTTCAAAACATTAACATTTTCGATGGCTCACCTTGCTAGCTCGCGACTTTTTGAGAGATTTTCCCACATAATATATACCATGTATACGTTGTGCCCCGACTGCGTATTCCACTGCCTCGAGTAGTGCAACATTGAAATGCAGTGACCATGGTGACGCATTGTGATTATTCATTGCAAAATCAGTGATAACTGATGGGACTAAATGTCAAGGATTAGTCATGAAAAGCATGCCAAAAGATCACTTTATCATGTCAACTTCTACAGAGTGGGTAAAAAAAACTTGACACCTCACAAATCCCCTGTTTGAGGAAAAGTATGTCATAATGCATAGCCATTATATATGTTTGGAAAGAGTGTCTTTAATTCTCCCATATAATACCACATATAATTATGTTGTAAGTCTTCACACCTGGATAATCGATAGATATTTATTGCAGTGATGTAAATTCAGACTTGCGCCAAAGTAAGGCAAGAACTGCAATGAATGAATCCAGATGCCAATGAGTTCAAAATTCTACACGAGTTGCAAGCATATTTGCTATTCCATTTTCGATGAAATTAACTTCAGAATTGATATTAAAATGTGTTTATTAAACGATTGAAATGTCAATTGCTAAAAAGGTGTGTTGAAATGGATTTTAATGCAACACTTGTAGGATTATAACATCATTCAGGGGCGTCGATCCATTTTTCAGAGGGGGGGGGGGCAAAATCTTGAGGCAAGTTCAAAAGGCGCTCGATCACACAAAACAAACTCACCCCCACACATAGGGCTATATGTATATACACCCACACGCACACACATACACACACACACACACACACACACACACACACATATATATATATATATATATATATATATACCTGTTTAAATGACTCATGTGAGATAAATATCTCACTAACAAAATAATGCGAGAGCGAAAAGCGAGCTGAATATTTTTAGTATATTGACCTAAAAAAAGGGGAAAAAGGTACCTGTTTAGGACTTTTTAATTGCAGTCTCTCATGAGGAAGATACATATCTCACTACACAGATAATGCGAGTGCCGAGAGCGAGCTGAAATTTCTTTATATTCTGACCTGAAAGCTTGATATCTAAGCATTTTCGGTACTAATGATTAAAATGGGTATCTTAAAGCACAACTTTTGATATTTCGATCTGAAAAATGGCAGTTTAATGGACATTTGTAATAAAGAACAAGAAATATATTCAACAAAAGATTATTGCAAAGCGAAGCGGGGGTTCTTTTGAGGTTTAGATCTGAAAACGGGACATTCTATTCACCTATTTTAATCATGAAAAGTATGGGATTTTGCTACAAAATTGATGCGAGCGTGAAGCGCGAGCTGAAATTTTTCTATTCCAATCTGGAAAGCGGACATTTTGAGCACGATTTTAAATAAAGGACGAGTTCTGTATCTCGATCTTGCTTGCTGATTTATACAATCTTATTTCATTTGTGCACATGCAGAATAATTGGGGGCAAAATGACATTCCCCCTCCCCCAATATTTTGATTGGTGGATCGATCGCCCCCCCCTGCCCCCCATGATCGACGCCTCTGACATCATTGACATCTGGGTTCATTCATTGAAGTCATGCCATAATTTGGCGCTAATCAAAATTTACATCGCTGCAACGTGTGCAAAGAATACCTCTTGGTCATCCAAGCATAACACGTACCACATAAATATGGTATCAAATTATTTGGGAGAAGATATTCCTTCGGACCATATATAATAATTTTGTGTTCATGGCATATTTTTTCCCTCAAATTAGTGATTCGTGAGGTGTCAAGTTTTTTTTATCACACGGCATAAATGAGGCATTTACTTGAATCAAAACATAAGAAAAACTGACATTTAAGAATTTATATTTGAAAATATTGATTATAAAATGTTTAACATTTATTGCAAAAGATCGTTTATATATATATATATCAACATGAAGATTGACGGTCCTATGTTTATAGAGATTATTTATTCATTACACTGCAAAAACTCCGGTGTTGATATCTATCTATATATTTCCACACCAGAGAAATGTTAAACAACACCGTTTTGGTATTGGTCTAACACCAGATAGGTGTTTATACAACACCAATTAGTTTTAAAACAGCATCGGTTTGATTCTAAACTGGTGTTGTTTCAATACTTCTCTGATGTGGACATAAAGATTCCGGACTGTTGGTAAATCAACACCGGAGTTTTTGCAGTGTACGTGCCTGTCTTATCAACTTTTCCTGAGACTTGACTTTCATTTTGACCTCAGCCAACTGATGTTTCTTTTCTGCCATCTTGTTTATTAGCGGAACGGATTCAAATTTTATTTGCCACAGTAGTAAGTGTGATTGATTCAGAGGTTAAGTGACCTGTCTTGAGGAGATATCACCATGTATAATCAATCCGATCCAATCTACCGCCGAGTAAAAGGAGATTTAGTCACTGATGAAATGCCCAATTAGAATGAGTAACCTGAATTAAATGGAATGAAAAATACATATGTGTATATACAGGTCCATACATCCATATTTTCTACAAGTTGGACGTTCTACTGATTCTACATGCCTACCCACCCACCTGTCGACATGCAAACATCACATGTGGGAGCATTTCATGAAACTGATAGTGGCTGTCACTGACAACTGCTCAAATCTGCTAGGATTCTTGCATCCGATTGGCTCATAAAAAAGTCGTAAAAAATAATATTTGCTTCTTGAAATAGTCCCACAATGTCTGTGCAACCACGACGAATGCCACGCGAGGTATGAGAGGGAATATTTGGAATAAAGCACCTGAAAAGAAACCAGAACATTTGTGATGATGTACGAACACGACTGCCTCGTCCACTGTCCACCAGCTTGGAAACTTAAGATTTGACAAATATTTTCTTTCTTCATAGCTTACCTCTAAGGCTCTATATTCTCTTTGCGATTTTTAGAGACTTAAATTGCAAAGACGTCGCCAAAATAAAATTTTCTTCGGTGTATTCAAGAAGACGTCTCTACGACTTAGAGACGTCCCCCGACAAGGTGATAAGCACTTTGTCGAAGAGTCGAGGGGATGTTGCTGCAAACGTCTCCTAAAATCGCAGCGACGTCTCAAAGAGTTTTCTTAGATGCAGCGACTTCTTAGATACTTTCTAGCAACAACTCCGCGACTGTCGGGCAAAGTGCTTGTCACCTGGTCTACTTAGAGACGTCGCAAAGGCGTTTTCTTGGCAAGATCGAAGAAATTTTAATCTTGGAGACGTCTCCAAATCTGTAGTCTCTGCTTGTTTGCAAAGACCTCTCCTTTGGTGAGATAGGGCTTTTAAGTAGGTCTCAACCGTCTCTCTGTTCTCCCGCCTGTCTCTGTGACGTCACTATAAGAGGTTTATATTTCGCAGAGACTGCAACTGATGGAGATGTCTCGGAGACGACGCAGATAGATCGCGGGAGACTGGAAACGGTCTCCCAAAAGTCTTTTGAATAATCGAAAATGTTCGATTTTTGATTGCGAGTTACTCCTCTGAGATTTTAAATTTTTTGATGTCTCAGAGACGTCACGGACTAGCTGCAGGCCTATTGGGATACCACCTTCAGAATCCGGATCATTATTGGAGGGAATATAGTACTTGACGTTCAGTTTGCGTACATTATATTTGGCGATGATGTATGGGAGAATGAGTCTTAACAGAAATATAACTTGTGTTCGAACTCGAAATCTAGAGGAGGATATTTTTATAATCTCTTTATTATTACCATTCACCTAGAGTTGACAGAGTTGACATATCCCATGTAAATAGATTCTATGTTCATTTACAAGATGTTCATAATTTTAAATATATATATTATTTGTACTTGATTTCAGAATGATTGGTGCCTGCATCCACCATGGCTACCACTGATCTCGTAACCTGGTTCCCCACGGTAAACTCGACAGAACCATCATCAGTAACAGAGCCTGTCATCATACACAAAGCTCAGAGGACCTTCGTTGCTTGCCTCTTCTGCCTTATCGGCGGCGTCGGGTTAACCGGAAATAGCCTCGTTTTCATCGCCGTCGCCATGTCTCGACGGCTTCAGACTCCGACCAACGTTTTTGTCGTCAGCCTTAGCTTATCCGATTTCCTCACGTGCCTCGGGTTGCCTTTCCAAGCTGTTGCGATTCTCAGCGAGCGTGGATGGCCATTGGCGGGTGGACTTTGCGCAATGGTCGGTGGATCAGCCATGATGTCCTTGACATGTGGAGTCGTCACGCTTGCTCTCATTGCTACAAACCGTTTCACTCTCATCACCCGCTCAAAGAGAACGTACACCACGTTATTCTCCAAAAAGCGGAACTTGATCTACGTAATGATATCCTGGCTGTACCCTTTCCTTGCATTCGTTGTTCCTCAGCTGGTGGGGTTTGGGAGGCTCGGATACGATTCTTACTTCAAATTGTGCGTATGGGACACATCGGACGCGCATGCGCACATCTACGAAATCCTGGCTGCCATCACAATTTTCATCGCTACCACAATCATAACCACGTCTTACGTCACAATATACATTTTCATTCGGCTGCACGTATCTGTCATGAAAAACCATGTCGATGCCAACCGAGGCGGTCAGTCAGTGAAGATCAACCAAGTCACAGTGGCAGCCAATAGCTTAAACAATACCAACAACAATGACGCGTCCGCTATGGAAACAGGAACCCGTGGGGATCGGCCAAGGATCAAAGTTACCAAAAGAGAAATTGATATCACCAAGAATCTCTTCTACATAGTGTGCTTCTTCTTTTTCTGTATCATACCCTATGGATTCGTGCTGGCGCTTACTAACCTTGGCGTATTCACTTGGTACGCAGGTGTCATGTTCGTGGCGAACAGTGCTGTCAACCCCTTCATATACGCAAGTAAGCATCCAGTGTTTAAGGAGGTGTTCATGTGTATGCTGACATTCAGGCTTTCCGCTATCCCAGAACCGTTGCCATGGGTACAGTCACTATTTCGCGCTGTTCCCGAACATTAATGACTCGTAGCATCAATCAGCAAGGTGAAAGCCTTGGCAAGGGCACTTCCAATGAGTAGTGGACACCATGCGTGACCAAAAAAAAGAAGACGTGAAATGGATCTCCTTTTCTTTTCAAGATAGGGCACGTTACGTACGTAACGTATTAAGGGTGACAAAAACACTAAGATAATGAAAAAAGTGTAATATATTTCGCTATGAAAACTGCGTATTAACGGCCCAATTTGCGAGGGAATAAAAAGACGAAAATACTTAATAAAGGGTGTACTTTTGCCCCAACACTACGTATTTAGGGTCCGATTTAAGCGTGGGGTCGTACCAAACCCAATGAAAGTAAAGGTAAACTTGAAGACGACGTCCGTGACATAACAAAATATCGTTGTACTTGATTAGTACGGGAGGAGGGGGGGGGGGGGGTTCACACGCCAATACTTAATGAGGGGTGCATTTTCAGAGCATCGAAAATGCTTATTTAGGGTACTTTTCGAAACCCGATGTTCATGTATGGTATCCACTCGTAAATGGTAGTCCCCCCCCGGGGGGGGGGGGGGATAAAAGCAGCATTAAATCAGGACACTACATGTGTTTCTACGAAAAAAAAAAAATAAAGGACTACAAAACCAGGAAGAGTTGCATCCAATGGCAATGTCATTAATTTGCGAGGTTTTCGAAGATTAATGACTTGTGTTCAGCTCATTATATCATAACACCACATGCGTCCATATACGAAAATACAACAGAAATATGAATAAAGGAACAAAAAATGATGACCAGCAAACATCCAATGATATGGTCACTGTTTGGCGATGTTCCCGAACATTAATGACTTCTAGCATGCAATGAAAAAAAATCATCATTAAATCAGAACACCTCATGTGACCCTACAAAACTAAAAATATAAGAAAGGAGACAGAACATTTTACCTGTAAGTCTTTAGTGAGAAATGTGTGTCGTTTGGTCATGCATATCTTAGGTGCTCTCTATAGTTAAAAAAGTTATTTTTTAAATCGTTTTTTACCCTTTGGCAGTGACATCAAAGGTCACTTAATTTGTATTGGATTTGGAGTGAAAATACGAATGTTTTACCATTATGAAGGATTTAGGAGGAAAGGACAGGGTTTTACACACATAAAAAATAAATTTCACTTTTAAAAGATTGAAATTTACTCACCAACAAGTTAAAGGAATCATCATAATTATAGTGAAATTTTATTTGTTTTTGTTCACAATCTCTACGGAGTGAATTATTTACTCGATATTTCAAAGAGAGTTCATTGGTGATGGACGATTTAAAAAAAATCCAAACACCGATGCTTATTCTGAACTCGGAATTGATTCAAACTCTATAGTATTAGATGAAATAGATAGCCAAAAGTGACTGTATAGTGGTTTATTACGTCAGTACATTTGGTGCTCGATTAATTCATAAATGTCTGGGAATAATTACTGCAATATTGTTGACTGTATCGGCTTCCCATATCATTTTGAGCACTGAGTTAAATCATAGTCTGAGTCAAACTGGACTTCAGACTATACCGGGACAGTGGCGTTAATCGTTATTTAATTGTATTCATTGTGATGGTGATAGGGCTATATATACACCCTCGCTTACTTTAAGATTAATGATCACTGTTTTCCTTGTTATTTGCAATCACCCCACCTCCACGAAAAGGAGAAGTAATTTTATTTGTTTACTACTCTTCTTGCACAGTGATAAAGTTGTAAAAAAATGTATTCAACAAAAGATAATTGAAAATTTTGGAAACTGGACGCGATTCTTCGTGAATGTGTGTTTCCTGCGTGGGTATACGTAGGAAGTGGGATGGGTTATATAATGAAATGTCATTTCGACGTTAATGTATAATGTTTTGATGCATTGTAACGTTGAAATGACGTGTAATTAATATCATTGTGATCACTGTTTTAAGTCTAATGCGTCTCCATGAAAATGCGCCTAGATACCTAAGTAAGTTGGGCTTGTACCAACTGGGCTCCGTAACACAAAGATTAGCGATCAATCGCTAAATGAACTGACCAATCAAGATCAAGTTTACACGCAAATTTGGGGCAAAATACTGACCAGGAACCAATGAGAATTGTTCTTTCATATTTGCAATTCATCGCAAACCTTTGTGTTACGGAGCCCACATCGGGTTATCGCGTATTAACCGACCATTTAGGTCAGGTGCAATAACCCGATGTTTATTTTTATTTTTTTATAAGGTCGGGTAAACTGGTCCCGATGTCTCGGGAATCAATTTAAGGAACCCTTTTCTCGAATGGTCTGGTTACGCGATTGTTCGATGTGAGGGCACAATTCAGCTATACCTGTACATGGAAACGCAAACATGAATTTATTTTGTAATTATATATATATATATACATGTACAACAGCTTTGGCAACTCTTGTATATTATGTTGTGGAATAAATAAATCAAGAGAACAATATTTATACACACAAATATTATATACGTATATGCTATATGATTATTTCAAAATTCAAGATTTTGAATATATGAGTTAGTAGCATTTCCATTTATTTGAAGCAGGATAAAAGAGCATCGTATACATTAAATGCCTTGCATAGGTGCCGCGGCCTGGATCGAACCCAGGACTTTTTTATGTATATAGCCAGGCGCCTTCGACTACTCGGCCACGGCACCTCCACAAATACATTGCTAAATACAATCGATTCAAATCAATGAATTTTCTGTAGAAGTTTCTTCTTGATGCATATAATTATCATCAATGTTATTTATAATTATGTATTGGAAGATGTCTGACATTGTGTTTTATTGTAACATTCATGAACAAATTATGTTAACTTTATGAGTTGTCTAGATATCTGTAAAGACATCAAAGTTCTATTTGTTATATATATTTTATTTTGTATATGAATTGAAGTTGTCAATAAAAACTACTCAATAAAAAAAAGAATATTAGTGGAGGTGCCGTGGCCGAGTGGTCTAAGGCGCCTGGCTATACATAGAAAATCCTTGGTTCGATCCCCGGCCGCGGCACCTATGCCCGTGAGCAAAGTATTTAATGTACAATGCTCTTTTATCCTGCCTTCAAATAAATGGAAATGCTATATGCATTATTGGTAACTTGGTGTGCACTTGTTAAAAAAGAAGAAAAAAAAAGAAAAGAATATTGAGTCACCTAACATTTTATTTCATTACTTTTGATACTCTGCTCCAACCTCTTACGGCCATTGGTGATAATCCGATGGACCGGAAGGGGTGGGTGGCTCCATGTCTCCCTTCGAATTTATATGTGTATATATATATTTCTTAAATTTATATATAACTTTTTTACCGAAGCCTATGAGAAGGGCCAATAAGAAATCATCGCGCGTTATACTCGTGCCTATATATAGGCCTATACACTCTAAATTACAGGGATTTAAAATAAGTCCACAGTTAGGGACCAATCGAGTTCGGATCAGTTTGAATCCTTAAGATTCATTTTTATAAATCTCGAAAGATTTAAATTTAAATCATTTGAGATTTAAATTGAAGTCTTTAGGATTAAAATTAAATCCAGGAATCGATTGGTCCCTAGGTAGGCCTACAGTCCATCTGGACTTATTTTAAATCCCTGTAATTTAGAGTGTACAGTATACGCTTGTTCAAGAACGGCTACACCTCAATCTATCGGAAAAAATTCTAACCTATAATTTATAAAAATATGCTTCGAGAGCGAAAGCAGACCTTTCTTGTTTAGATAGTAATAAACATAATAAATGTCTTAATTATCATAGTTCATATAGCTCCCTTTTTCGAGATACAAAGCGCTTTGAAAAACCACCCCTGGCAAGGAAATAATACATTAACAAATTTCAAATCTGTGACAGTTTTGTTCTATATTAATCCAGTCACATGATCGGAATATTAAAAAAGGTCTTCAAGTTTTGTTTGAATTGATCCAATGTTGGTGACGACGAAATTGAAAGGAATGTAAAGATGCAGGAATTATTGATTCCTCCCAATCAAATAAATCACTCTTATGTACATGCGTGACATATGTGATTATGTTTGATTTATGACTGAATTTTGTACAATAATTGAATTTGTTGTATACACGACTGAGGCTTATTGATTTAATTCATTTTGAGTTCCTGGCTAGGTTATTTGACCCAGTGAAGTACACGGATGAAGAAGGATGAAGAGACAAAGAGACAATAAATCAGTATAATACATCCGTGAATGAAGTTACCAACATTACCTTCTTTGTCTATTAGCGACCAATTCATATACAGTTTGTGTTCATCTCATGAAAAGACTGATTAAGATTATTAATAAGCAAGATAAGGAGAATAGCTCGGGAACTTTTTTTCCATCGGGACTTTTTGTCCCAATGCATTAAAAAAAATTCTAAAGAAGAAAGTAACAGAAACAGCGCCATTTTTGTTCGTAGATTGACGTAAGGGAGAGACCCAGGAGGCTTTTAGCATAAGTTGCTAGGAAACTTCACCTTCCTTTGAAATCACATCCCCCTCGAGGTCTCTCATCTTATGAGGTTGTTACACCCGAACATAATTATCAACCAGCCTTTATGAAACTGATATACTGTTAGTTTTAAGATCAGGGGTCCGTTGCAGAAAGAGTTGCGTTTGAACGCAGGTCACAAAATCAATCGCAAGTCCCAAATGCACGCTGTTGAAAATCAAGTTGCGCATGATTTTTAGAGTTGTGATTGATTGGAACTCTTTCTGCAACGGGCCCCAGTTGTCTATGCCAACGAACGTAGGCCATATGGCAAGCCGTTTTCTTCTTAAATAAACAAACAAAATGCACACCAAGCTACCAATAATGCGTAAAGCATTTCTATTTAATTGAAAGGCAGGATAAAAGACCATATAGGTGCCGTACGTGGCCGGGATCGAACCCTAGACTTTCTATGTATATAGCCAGACGCATTAGACCGATCGGCCACGGCACCTCCAATCAATCAATTTGTGTGTATTAATGATCAGTCCCCTCCATATCCAACCTGTTATACAATCTGCGCATTATGAAGTCATTGGTTAAACTTTTTTTATGTACATTATTTACAATGCATAATGTCACTTGAATTTGTTTGATGGATGTGGAAATAAAATAAAATGAAAAAAAACATATGTATTTTGCTTTGTATGTATTTGAACTGTATCTAATATTAATCCAATTGATTTGGGCAACTTTTTTATGTTCATTAATTTCGGGCACTTTTCGCATAAATTTAAGAATATAAGTTTCACACAAGATAAGTATAAGCAACATTTTCCCATTTTAACTCAATATAGAAATGTACTCTGTGAGGTGTTACCCCTATTAAAATGGCCGTGTACCGCCCCTGATCACGCTTGGTGGAAATATCATTTCACATTGTCATTGATAAAAATCAATGCAAACATCCTCGGATGTCACAGCATTATGAGCTTACACAGATGTGACGGATTAATGATCTTATTTTACTTGTTGTGCAAGCTGATGATGGGAAGTGGTCAGACTGTATATATGATCTATTATTCAACTTACTCTGTTTGCATTGAGAATAGAAAGAAGTCTCACACCCCTATTAAAATGCCCATGCTCCGCCCCTGATCACGCTTCGTGGAAAAATCAGTTCACATTCTCATAATTTGATAAAAATCAATGCAAACATCCTCGGATGTCACAGCATTATGAGCTAACATAGATGTGACGGATTAATGATCTTGTCTTACTTGTTGCGCAAGCTGATGATGGGAAGTGGTCAGACTGTATATATAAAGGGGTCGACATGATCTATTATTCTACTTATTCTGTTTGCATTGAGAATAGAAAGAAGTCTCACACAGGTTATGAGGTGTTACCCCTATTAAAATGCCCATGCTCCGCCCCTGATCACGCTTCGTGGAAAAATCAGTTCACATTCTCATAATTTGATAAAAATCAATGCAAACATCCTCGGATGTCACTGCATTACTGAGCTAACACAGATGTGACGGATCAATGATCTTATTTTACTTGTTGTGCAAGCTGATGATGGGAAGTGGTCAGACTGTATATATAAAGGGGTCGACATGATCTATTATTCTACTTACAGAAGTAAAAGATAAATGTATCAACAGAACTTAATAATATTCATGTATAGAAAATATATCAAAAAGCGATATATGAAAACATTAATTAAAACAAAATAAAATAAAAATAGGGGTCAAAGGCATGGAGTAATAACACGGGGAAGGGGGTGGGGAAGTGGGCGAAAAAAGAGTGAGAAGAAGGAAGAAAGGAGGCAGAAGAAGTATAAAAATTAGGTATTTTTTGCTGTGTAACTATATTTATCATGATGATACTCTTAACTTGAAAAAGTATGACGTCATATTTTAGGTCGTCTGATTCCCCCCCATGCCCCTCACCAGAAAGAGAGAGGGGGGTCGGGACTGAGATAATGTTGTGTTTGGGTATACATATATGTTTTTAACTTACTTTTTATCATTCTTGTGTTTTATTCTATTTATTTCTATAGAAGTGGGGTGGATACCTCACTTCCAATGCTATAGAACATTACTGAATAGGGTTCCTGCTCTTTTGACTTTTGGGAATAGGCATAAGGGCTCAACTTAAAAAAAATAATCAATAAACGACATGTCATGATACTCTATGTGTTATCTATAAGTCAATCGAAATGTCGGTTTTTATACGCGTTTTTGAAGTTATGGCATTTTAGCAATCCCTTCGCACACGTCTTTTATAACGCAGAGAATCTTGTCAAAAGCCCTTCATACCAAATCAGCCTTTGTCGAAAATATGTAAATCAAAACAACAGTGCGTTCTGGACATATTCTGGACAAACGACATATTTGCATTTTTTGTCCGGTCAGAATCTTAAAGGGGAAGTTCACCCTGAAGAAAAGTTTGTTGTAAAAATTGCAGAAAAAATATATAACATATTGGCAAAGGTTTGAGGAAAATACTTTCATGATTAAGAAAGTTATTAGAATTTTAAGTATGGGATTTATGACGTCATAAACATGCAGTTGCCCAATGTAATATGAAATGCATGAATTTCACTTTTTTAATGGTTCCTGATGACTTTTTTTTCATGATCGGGTGTGAAATGATTCGTCTATTGATATACAAAAGGTACAGTGAAAACCATTTTCAATTTTCTGAGAAAATGACTGTTGATTTTTTTTACCATTCGCTATGTAGGAATGCTGCTCGCATAATTTGACGTCAAAAATCAAATAGTAAAAATGCTAACAATTTTTTTAATTCTTTAATAATTTTGATTGAGGGATTTTTCTCAAACTTTCGGCAATATTTGTTACTATTTTTTCTGCTTATTTTTAAAATTGACTTTTTGTCATGGTGAACTTCCCCTTTAAAACGATGTGCTGTTCCGGTCCACCAACTTTCGACAATGACCTCTAATATAATGTGATTTGACGAGCATTTTCAATAGGTTCTGAACGTTGCAGAAAGAGACTGTGAAGTGGATGCTAAGAAACAAGTTTGGTAGGCCTACCTGTAACGGGGCATAGCAGCCAGTCAAAAAGCAGCATTTACATGGTAAATTATTACATTTATTATTTTTGTGACATTATATTCTCCATGCTATTTGATTAATATTATAATTTTGTCACTTTCAATGTGTATGAAATCTTTTAATTTCACAACACAAAATGCAAAAAATTCTTAATGACAAGATAAGTCGCTTCATTCCCTAGCTTTTGAGTTTATCCAAAAATGTTTAAGCGTACTGCCCCCTTCCCCTAGCAAAGTATTTCTGCGGAAGACCATGTTCTGATTGATACCGGACTCGGTCGGGACTCGGTTTCGGAAGGCCGGACTCGGTCTCGGACTCGGACTGACAGGACTTGGGACACATCACTGGGGGTGTCCGGTTCCACAGCCATGGGGAAATAAAAAAAATATGAAGCAGGCAACGAATTGAAATGAATGGAAAAACAATGAAATATGATGTTATTTACTGATTATAATTATGTAAACCTCTATCGCATAATTAGAATTTCATTTCAACAAACTAAATTTCTGTGGCTCGTTTCGCTCTTTGACGACTTTTGACAAATTATCCCACATTTGCTATGTTGTTCCCCTCAAAATATTTGATTTATTACGCAACTACGTTGAAGTAATGTGTTGTGTAAAATGTTATATACATACACTCGATTTGATTAAAAAATATTGGCCATCTGTAAGGTTTAAGATGGCTTAATATCAAAATGTTCGGGGGCTCAACCCCCGGGATCCCGGTTACACTTCGTAATTCCGAAACATATAAATTGCCTATACCTCGATGTTCCTTAATCCGAAAACGTAAAAGGGTTCGTTAATCCGAACATTTGTGGCGTTATTCCGAAGGTTCGATAATCCAAAAACAAAATAAGGTTCAATGTTCCGAAGGTTCGTTAGTCTGAAAACGAAAAAAAGGTTCGTTGTTCCGAAGGTTCTTTAATCCGAAAACGAAATAAGGTTCGTTAATCATTAGGTTTTCGGACTAACGAACCTTCGAAATTACGAACCTCACTTTGTTTTCGGACTAACGAATCTTCGGAATTACGAACCTCATTTCGTTTTCAGATTTACGAACCTTCGGCATATCGGAACCTTCGGAATAACGAAGCTTCGGAATGAAGAATGTATGCGGGGACCCCACCCACATAGCACTACCGCACAGATGGGAGGGTTTCGACCATGGCCCCTAAAGTTCTACAACCAAGAACAAAGTGTAAGATATGATGTTATTTTTCTGAATATCATGTCAAACTCTATCTCAAAGTGAGATTCTCATGAAAAGGTATTTTCACACTCGCTCAGGACTTATATCAAGCAATGTTTTGCCACACGCGTCATGCTGTGCCCCTCTTTTTTTATATATGTATTTTTTTATCATTCATCACGCTATTGCTGCACAAAACTTTGTGCTAATGCTGGCACACAATTATCGTTTTAAAAAATCATGTTCATGGTGGCGTACAAACCAAGAAAAGAAAAGAAAAAATATTGTCTGAATATTCAGTCAAAATCTATCACAAAATTGTTTTTTATGATAAAAATGTCGAAATTTTCGCTTGCTCGAAACCATATCTGACCCCCTCAAAATCTTTCCCTCATTACGCCACTGCCTGTTCATACCATGATATATGCCCCCCCCCGGCCACTGACTCCTGTTACGCCCCTGAACCCTCGTCACGTCAAGAAAGCTGAACACGCTCATACATACCTCAGTCGTGCCTTGTAGTCGCAATACCCTGAAGTCCTCCGCCAAAAAGTATTATTGGGGATGACGAGAGTGGTGGTATTACTTATGGTTTGGGGGTTTTTGGTTTCGATAACAAATTCATGAGCATACTGAATAGAAGGCAGGATTTGCATATTATTCTACATTTTGACTGTATTAAGGTGTATACACCTTAATACAGTCTAACATTACTTTAGTTAGAGTAGAGACTCAGGAGATTATATCCTCTTTGCGCACAATGTAATCTCATTTACCCGATATAGGTACTTTCTTGGGGATAATTTTTTTTAATGTTTAATATAAATTGTATTTTAAAATGTACCTTTCACTTTAAAGAATATTGGGCAAAAATGCTCCATGAGGGTAATTATGTGTCCAACCAAAATCGGGCATTTAAAAAAAAATTTATCCAGTGTGATGAAAATTCTGCCCATGATTCTAAAGTAATTACTGCTTATTTTTTGTTAAGCTTACTGGACATAATGCTTCCCGCATTGTATAAAATCTGCCCAAAATTGGTTGGACAGATAATTACCCTCGTGCTGGTTAAAATTTTATCAATTTCTTTTACAGTTATTTTTTCGTCAAATGCTCTGCATAATTTATGACATACAATTTATGATAAAGCGAATAAAGTTTTGCGATCGTTGGTATGCACATGTAGGCCGGTCTGTATATCAAAGTCGTACATTAAAAGGCAAAGTCAATGCTTAGACAAAAGGAAAAAATAGCTAGCAGCATGTTGAATGTTTCATTAAAATCATATGTAAATTAAAAAGTTAAGATATTTTGAACTTTGATCGACATCGCTTGATAAATGCATCCAGTGGCCCATCCCTTGATCAGGGGGTTGTCGTCAGAAAAAATAATAAGAAGAAAATGACAAGCAAAAAAAAAAAAAAAAAAGCATTACTCCCGAATTCTCGTTGTTTTGGGGCAGTAACCTTATTTTTTTATATACTGATTTCCGAGGGGGTGCTGCCTATGGTAAAAAAAAATACACAGCACCCCAGCGACCTAGCTTCCCAAGGCCATGATAAAGTCTACAAAAATATTATGTAAGAAGCAGGCGCGCCGGAACACTTTCAGTTTTTTGGGGGGCAAAATCCTGAAGGGGGCACAATATTTTTGACAGCGTGAGATACCGAAGCGATCGAGCGGGAGAGGCTGTGGGTGGGACCCCCCCCCCCCGGTAAGGACTTTGTGTAAAAATGGAGTATAAAAGTTGCATTGCTAAGAGCATCCAAAAATAAATTTCTTGAGAATTAAACAGTCTTGGAGTTTTTTTTTTGCTCCTTCTGTTTCCTCCCTTCTGACCCATGATCAGGGTCCCCTGTTCCAGCAAATGACGAGCCTTACTGCAAACGAAATTGTTTCAAACCAATGTAATTAGGCCTTTTAAAGACTTTAGACAAAACATGACCGTACGCAGCCGCGTGGGCCGCCGATCGAGAGGGCAAAATTTACCAAAAGTGTGAACGAAATCCTTCAATTTTATTCTAGAAAATGCAAAAGCACCCCATCACAAACCCCTCGCTCTTAAGTTTGTTCGAAAATTTTGGTCTTGCAGCCCCACCCACTCCCGGATTGTTTTGTTTTAGTTTTGCAAACGTCCATGAATAACAAAGCTGGGATGAACCAGAGAACATAGCTGCCATCTCGATTTGATTAGTAACAGGTAATGGGAAGAAGCTTTGGAATCTAAAATACATAAGTGCTATATCATTATGAGCTGAAATAGTATCAGACAAAACGCCTTCCAATCATGGCAATGAAAAGGAATAGAGGAAAATACGGGGCTGTGAAAATATCTTAAGATATTTTTTTATAGTAGAGCAGTACTGTAGCGCTTATTTTTTCTTTTATATTCTTTATTTACATTTTTATTGATATCTCGGATAATATGAGTCCGGTCAAGAAGACACTTTCACAGATGATTTTATTTTTTTCATGTCTAAACATCTCAAAGTTGCTTTCGAGTGGGATTCACCATTTTCACAAAAATTATAATCCTCTACACATGATTATTCTGTGTGTAATTTTCTGATAACATGTCTATATTGAGTTGAAATGACCTTGATATTTTCTTTAGAGCACTGACTTGTTATCACTGTATGAACTCAATTTATATTTAGTTGAAAATAAAATATTTGAAACAAGTTTCTCGAGATGTTATGGTTTCTGGGCTTGACAGCTATGACATATGGAGGCGCGATAGCTCAGTCGGTAGAGCGGGGGATTCGTATTCCGGTGACCCGGGTTCGATTCCCACTTGGTGCGCCAGTGCCCTTTGGTAAGGCATTATCTTCAGTACCAGGTCCTTCGGAGAGGACCTTAAGCCGTCGGTCCTCTGGTTGCTTGCTTACAAGCATTCATGCTTTCTTAGCAATCAGGTAAAAATCACCACCAATCAATCACCAATAGATTCCATATGTTGCTCGAGTAACTAGTGTTCACGCGCGTTAGTGATATCGGGTCCGGTTTGAGCGTTTCTGGGCGACCGCGCGTTTGTTAGACGACACAGCCAGCATCATAGAGTTATAAACCTAATCATTGGTGGACCACTATTTGCCATTTGCTTTTAGTCTGAAATGTATTCATTAAAAGGTTAAACGTTATCACACTGTAATAAGATGGAAAAGGGGCTTATCAAAGGTATGCTTCACAGAGGAACTGTTCGTCAAAAGACGCGAGGCTTACTATGATAATGTATTTGCCCCGTCAGGGGCAAAATTTTTTATTTTTGACAATGGAAATGACAATTTTCAGGCAGAAAAGTGCCTTCGTTTACTTTTGTCCTTAAATAATTTATCATTTTTCTACTTTCAGGGGGACACATTGGGGGGGGGGCAAAATCTTGTTTTGCCCCCCCAAAATTTTATTTGGGGGGGCAAGTGCCCCCCTGCCCCCCCACTTCCGGCGCCCTTGGTAAGAAGATATGAATAAAACCACAAAAGAGATGTATTATACATGTATATAAAAAATAGGTCTATGTAAAAATGACAAAAAAGTAATTATGAATACATTTCGTACGTTGCTACATTATTTTGACCGGCGTAAGTGTGAAGTTGATTGCCTATAGGTGAAAATGAAACCATGATTAAACACAGAATTTCTTATTCGACTCGTACTTTGTGAAATTAAATGACGGTTGCTATATTACCAAACCAAACGAAAATGATTTTAATGATGATTTCGCTTTTTCCAATGATCATAGAAATGAACATGTAAATGGTGAAAATGAAACGCGAGAAAAATGCTGGAGCATAATTTGCTGGTATTTGAATGCTACATTATCTAAGGGAATGATATCCTTTAGAAATTGGCCGGGGGAACCTCTCTTATACGATCATGACGATGGTGAATAAAAATCATCCTGACACTACCCAAGCTGTTGAAAAGTTAACTGTTTCCTCCCCCTTAATTTTGCAATTTTTATTCGCTTTTCATCGTAAGCATGTGCATAACCAGTTAGAGGAAAATACAAACAAACAAACAAACAAACAAACAAACAGAATACCACTTTTTTATTCGTTTTTTTTTATTAGAGCACAGTGTTCACCTTCTTTGATATACTTATTTCATTGATATACTTATTTCATTTAGGACAATTTATGTTTAAATTTGACAAAAACACACTTCCACGTGTATTTGATTCTATGTTTCCTCTTAATCGGTCTTTTCATAATTACCCTACTAGGCAATCTAACGAATTTCATTTACCCCGTTTTAGAACTGTATTGGCAAAGAGGACATTTATGTTCGATGGTCCTAGATTTTGGAACTCCCTCGACATTAACATAAAAAACAGCCCTTCCATACATTCTTTTAAAAGAAAACTGAAAAACTTCTTACTTCAATCCTACCGAGGTCTTCATTACTAATTCCCGCTCGTTATCATCTCCTCTCAGACTTCAAGTTACGTTTTTGTCTTTATCATTTTGTTTTATCCTCTCTTTTCGGTCGTAATTTGTCCTGATTCTATTTTACGTTTATTCTACTTTTGTCGTCCTGTTTTGTTTTTTCTTTTTATTTTTATTATTTCTTCGTTTTGTCTTGTTCTGTGAGTTATCCTGTTCTTTTTCATCTATTCTGTAAATCTTCGTAGGCAAATAGCAACCATTGCGTCTCTCTCTCTCTCTCTCCTCTATTCTCTTCCTTTAGGGGGGTTCACATTATACAAGCGATGCTTTTGAGTGAATCCCCCATTTCCACAGATACTTTTCTTTCCAAAGTATTATAATTTTTTCTATAAAATATTTTGTATTTTTTATATGTTATTATCATTAATGTATTGTAAATATTTGTTAAAATGTATAAAAATGATTTGTATATTTGCTATTTCTGTTGGAAATAAAATCTGAATCTGAATCTGAATCTGATATATTTTATATTGATAAACATATAATGTCTCAGTCATAATTACAAAACCTCAATCGTAGAGGGGGTATGACAATTTACTTGTCAACGCATATTAAATTTCAAAATGTTTCAAAATGTTTTTCATGTTACAGATGGGCAATCAGAATATGATCTGGGAATGGGGGAATTGAAAGAAGTATTTCTGAGACTGAAATGTGCAATGCTTTGCAATGCACACAGAGAATTTCAATACAAACAATTACAAGGGGCTGTATTATAATAATTAATACCAGCACGTGAACTGAAAAAAAAAGTTCATATGCTGACCTGAACACGGGATCACGTTTTATAAGATAATGATGAATCTCTCACTAAATAAATTAATGAGAGTGTGAAGCGCGATTTTATTACTTACTTTTTTTTAAAATTCATATTGACCTTAAAAGAGGACATTTTAATAATGCTTGGCATGTTGGTAAAGTAATTGATCAAATACGCTTAATGCAGGCGCAAAGCGCAAGCCGAAATATTAATCTTGATTTTGTGATCTGTATTTTGTAAATTTTACTCCTCCTCTCATTTCTTGACCTTTCTTCATTCTTTTCTTCTTTCTCCTTATTATCTAATTTGCTCTTCCTTCGGTTATTTCTTCTTCTTCTTCTTCCTTTTCACCCCCTCCTTTTGCATTGTGTAGCAAAGTTCACTTCAGCTCTGTGTATCCGCCTATTTCTAAGTTTCCATTTCCGTCATTTATTTATTTCGAACATGAGCTATGATAACGGCTTTTAATAGGTTCCTACATTTTTCTTTTCTTGCCATCTTTCTGTCATTTCTTAATTCTTCCTCTCTTTATGTCCTCTTCCATTTCCTTCATTTCATTCTATTTTCATTTAGTACGTGGTCTGTGCATTTATTCCCTTGCTTTCTTTTCCACACCTTCCCTTTTTTTTCTCCCACTATTTTCCCTAAAGTTAGGAGTTGGCTTTAATTATTTTTCATTTTTAGTATTCATCGAAAATCCTTTTCTTTTCCTTCTCATTATCGCTCCCTCTCCCTCTCTCTAGTCTAGTCTCTTCATTCCTTTTCTTTCCTCTCCCCCTGTTCATTTGTTTCTTATTTTTCTCTCTCCCTCCCTTTTCATCCTCTCTACTCTTCCATTTCTTCTTGGAGGAGGGCAATGCCGTACCTGGCATTTTCGTCAGGGGGGGGGGGGCTGATAATAATTGCCCAAATATCAACTTCACAGTTTTTAATTTTCGAGCGAGCGAAGCGAGCGAACATTTTTTTCAATTATTATTTAGCCTTTTTACATGATGTGAAACGTGCAGAAATTATACATTCGGTCATAAAATTACCAATACACGAGGATATTTAGGCAGCTCGCAGTCCTTGTTGCCCTGCATTTTGCAGCCCAGCCCCCCCTCCCATACACGTTTGGATGTGTAGGTCTGGCAGTGGCACTGAAGGTGGGAAAGGTTACCCAGGGGTTGCCCAATAAAACAGTGATTTTTTATGTTTTGTAGTAGTATTTATTAAAAACATTCAGTTCAAAATCATACATACAATAGTATATTAACAAAACATTGTTCACAAAGTCAAATAAATAATTATTCATAATACAAAAAAAGAATTGTGCACACAAAAATATACAGAATATAACATTCGAATCATCAAGAACAAAATAGTTATAACAAAAGAATTTATAGCGACGCTATTGAACTGAATGAGTAAACGAAGTAAAGCCCTCCCATTCCAACTGCCCCCCCCCACATCCCATCCAAGCCCAGGAAGCGCGGCCTGCTTCCCTCCCCTCAACCCTAGCTACCCTCCATTTCAGTCTACATTCTGAGCCACAAGCATGATCTAACTTGTGCACCTGAATCTTCACTCCAAATGCAAAAGAGCCACCCCGGCCCCCAAACACACCCCTCCCAGAGAGAGATAAGAGACTAGTCCATATCCCCGAGAGCGCGCCATAGCTCCCTCTGCAGCGAACAGCATTATATTTATTTTTTATTGATTTTTTTAAATTTTCACCCCACAAGGAACCACAATGCACCCCCAAAGATACAAAGCCCACCCCAAAATGACCGCCCCGAACCCCTCCAAGAGGAGTGCGACCATAGGACCAGACCATCTCCCTCGCAATTAGAGTGTTTAATAACTGTATGCTTGAACTTTCTTAGCCCCAGCATCCCTAGAAAATAAACTTGTCCCATTTTCTGAAATGGTTTGTTAATAGACCTCTCTGTTCAGCTAGTTTTCTTTCTTCAAGTCTATCTTCTTGTATATTTGCTATCGGGCGATTGCATTTCATTGTCGAAATTAATCTTTTTTTGTGTGTATATCATTCCAGAAATGAAATGCATTGGAGCGTGATCGATATATTTCTAATCAAGAAGTAATTGCCATGTTTACATTGAAATACTTGTTTTGTTCCCCTTTGAAGGTGTTTACATTGTATTCCCAATTCTGCTCATTTGGAGACGTTATAAAAGAGGTATTTGACATTGAAATCAATTAAAAATCATAATATAAATATAGTAATTGCGAGCGCGAAGCGCGAGCTAAATTTTTTTCTAAAAATTTAGACCTAAAGCGATACATTTTGTGCATTTGATTATGAATAGGATGGGTATATTTCTTAATAAATTATGCGAGCGCAAAGCGCGAGCTAATTTTTTTTAACTGGACACTAGTCATTCTAAGCAGTTTTAGAGGATGGGTATCTAAACAGTCAGGCGGGTGCGAAGCGCGAGCTAAAACTTTTGATATTCCGACTTAAGAACTTGATATTCTAAGCGCTTTTAGTAACCATGAACAAATTGGTTTCTAATTACTGAATAATAAATTGATGCGAGCGCGAAGAGCGAGCTAAAAATTTGAGATATTCCCCTCTGAAAAGTGGACATTCTAAGCACCTTAAGAAAAAACTATGATCAAGATGGTAGTTAAAAACGATTACTTGGTGTGAGCGTGAAGCGCGAGCTGAAAATTCTTGATATTTCGACCTGAAAACTTTACATTCTGAGCACTTCATTTAATTATGAACAAAATGGAATTTTATGCGAGTGCGAAGCTCGAGCTAAAAGTTTTGATTTTCTGACCTAAGAACTTGGCTCACCCGGCTCGTGTCCGTGCCCCCCCCCTTTGAGAGCCACAAGTAAAAAAAATCGTGGATTGTCCCTTATTCTTTTCTTCGTCAAATTCCTAGGGAAAATGCCCCCCCTTTTTGGAAATCCTGGATCCGCCCCTGCACCCACTCATTAATCACTAAAAGAATAACCGTTCACAACCATATCATATATCCTATAAGTGTTAGATGAATTACGTCTTTATCAAACATAATGGAATAAAATTATTCTAACTGAAAGATCAGAAAAAAATAGGGTAAAGTTTGGAGAAAAAAAATTGTATAACGTTATAAAAGAAAAATGAACACAGAAACATGTTATCTGAATTTGGACGTTTAAAGTGCAAATATGTGTGCCGATTAATGAAATTGAAAATGGTATTTTGGGTGAAATTAAACGATCAGTTCGTCGTTGCGAAATTAAATGACAACTTTGGGCCATTAATTTGAACGAATTTCTCCCTAAATTGAATCTCTACCAAATTCAAAGGAATGATATAGAACGGAATCAAATGATGAATAAATGAAAATGAACCATGTGTGCAGAGGTTTGACAAAATATTTCGAATTTGAAAGTCCTTTCATTGATTTAATGCAACCCTGATGAAAAAGGACGGGAAAAACTATAATATATTTTCGACATTTTTCATTTATATTCCGACCTGAATACCGGACATTCTAAACACTTCATTTAAAGGTATTGTTTAACTTTGTGAGCAGCCGATTTAAAAAATTCTCAAATCAAGATGAAACATGTGTACAAGTGCATGTATTAGAACTAATAAACCCTGAAAACAACCATTATTGAGAATGAAAAGCTAAAACTACAAGGCAAACCCCGATTTTGTAAATAGGTGTCTTATAGACACCTAAATAGTACACATAAGTGTATGGGATGAAATTAAGATGGTGTTTCAATATTTCAATCTTTGAAGCACTAAATAATTATTTTCGAGCGCAATTTTTTCTGGGCTTCATTTTTGTAACATATCACAGACACAGGTGACAAGTGTGACCTTCTAGCTCAGATTTTTAAAAAGTCAAACCAATGTTAACCAATCATTTTAACTATGAACAGGATGGATATACTTAAACAGTTATTATATGTGAGCACGAAGCGCGAGCTGAAATTTTTTGATATTCCGGCCTATACAGTGTGTATAAAAAAGGGACAGTTTTGAAAAGTCTATAAGAAATTGTTTCAAATTATTATATCAATGTTTTGATGTTAATAGATGCTCTGAAATCTTATCTTTGAAATGCAATTAAAAAAAATAAATATTGTTCATGCTTGAGCAAACACGGGACGTTTTTGTCGGGGGTTCAAAAAGAGGCTTGCGCCATAATGGCAGAATATGAGTAATATGGTGATCAGACTTCTTGCTAATCAGCAGACTTCCTCTTAACCTTTTCATTATCTGTGCCATTATTTTCGAATTATATTGTCAAATTTTATTAACAGATTTATTTATTTGCTTGAATTATTTTGTTATTTCATTTAAACATCTTTTACCTTTGAATTTTCCTTCATAAGTAAGAAAAGAAGACTTTTTGTCAACCCAAGCAAGAAGATTTGCATTATTAATTAGGAAAACTCATAATTATTCAAATCCTTTTATTATGTAAAACAAATTATATTATGGTAATTTTAAAAGTCATGAATCCATTTTCAAGGGCATTATGAAAGATTTCTGCCTAAATGAGACAGAAAATCGTGTACAACTCTTGAACGCACACACAGGTCACGGAGTGACCCTGACTGCAAACATGCAGCTGACTGTGTTACAACCTAGGGGTGATACATTTTCACAATAGGGGTGATCAAACTCACTGGAGGGACTTCAATTCACTTGTAACAAAGAAATGTGTACTACAGTACTCCTGTTGAATGATCTGATGAAAATTATATGAGTTTCACATTCATTTGAACGGGAGGACAAGATTATTGTATACATCGGGTGCATTATTATGCATAAATCATACTACCGTTGCGACCCTAGCTGCCCGGCCGATGGTTCAGGCATGACCAGGCGCGCCGGAACACTTTCAGTTTTGGGGGGGGCAAAATCCTGAAGGGGGCACAATATTTTTGACAGCGTGAGATACCGAAGCGATCGAGCGGGAGAGGCTATGGGACCCCCCCCCCACGGTAAGGATTTTGTGTAAAAATGGAGTATAAAAGTTGCGTTTCTAAGTGCATTCAAAAATAAATGTCTTGAGAATTAAACAGTCTTGGAGTTCTTCTTTTTGCTCCTTCTGTTTCCTCCCTTCTGACCCAGCCTGGTGTTTCTTCATGACCAGGGTCGCAGTTCCAGCAAATTACGAGCCTTATTGCAAACGAAATTGTTTCAAACCAATGTAATATAGGCCTTTTAAAGACTTTAAGATGACAAACATGACCGTACGCAGCCGGGGCCGCCGATCGAGAGGGCAAAATTCACAAAATTCACCAGAAGTGTGCACGAAATCCTTCAATTTTATTCTAGAAAATGCAAAAGCTCCCCCATCACAAATCCCCTCGCTCTTACGTTTCTTCGAAAACTTAGGTCTTGCAGCCCCACCCACTCCCGGGTTTTTTTATTTTTGCAAACGTCCATGAATAACAAAAGCTGGGATGAACCAGAGAACATAGCTGCCATCTCGATCTGATTAGTAACAGGTAATGGGAAGAAGTTTTGGAATCTAAAATACATAAGTGCTATATATGAGCTGAAATAGTATCAGACAAAACGCCTTCCAATCATGCCAATGAAAAGGAATAGAGGAAAATACGGGGCTGTGAAAATATCTTAAGATTTTTTTTTTTTTATAGTAGAGCAGTATACTGTAACGCTTATTTTTTTCTTTTATATTCTTTACATTTTTATTCATATCTCGGATAATATGAGTCCGGTCAAGAAGACACTTTCACAGATGATTTTATTTTTTACATGCTAAACATTATCTCTAAGTTGCTTTCGAGTGGGATTCACCATTTTTACAAATCATAAATTATAATCCTCTACACATGATTATTCTGAGTGTAATTTTCTGATAACATGTCTATATTGAGTTGAAATAACCTTGGTAGTTTCTTTAGGGCACTGAATTGTTATTATCATTTGATGGCGTCACCTGTGCCTGGGAGGCGAAAAGCGAACTGAATCACTATGATCCACAGGTCTCTCCTCCCGATATAACTGATTGGGGGGGGGGGATACAGGTGGACCTCGACACCGGGGTTTCCCCCTACTCTTATACGAATAGTGCAGTGGGTTCTTAACGTGCAAAGGTGGTGACTTTCCTCTACACGGGGCCTCCATTTAACGTCCTATCCGAGGGACGGAGTGTTTTCCATTGAAACATAGCCTGCATCTATGAAACATGGGAGAGACGTTTACACACAACGCACTGACTTCAGTCATCCGCCCAGGGTGGACTCGAACCTACGATCTTTGGTTCGACTTCGACGGGCAGACGCGTTACCGACTGAGCCAACACCGCTCTCTTGTTATCACTGTATTAACTCAATTTATATTTAGTTGAAAATGAAATAATTGAAACAAGTTTCTCGAGATGTTATGGTTTCTGGGCTTGACAGCTATGACATAGATTCCATATCTTGCTCGAGTAACTAGTGTTCACGCGCGTTAGTGATATCGTGTCCGGTACGGTACGGTCTGAGCGTTTCTGTTAGACGACACAGCCAGCATCATAGAATTACAAACCTATATCATTGGTGGACCACTATCAATTTGCCATTCGCTTTTAGTCTGAAATGTATTCATTAAAATGTTAAACGTTATCACACTGTAATAAGATGGAAAAGGTGCTTATCAAAGCTATGTTTCACAGAGGAACTGTTCGTCAAAAGATGCGAGGCTTACTATGATAATGTATTTGCCCCGTCAGGGGCAAAATTTTTTCATTTTTGACAATGGAAATGACAATTTTCAGGCAGAAAAGTGCCTTCATTTACTTTTGTCCTTAAATAATTTATCATTTTTCATCTTTCAGGGGGGCATGTTGGGGGGGGCAAAATCTCGTTTTGCCCCCCAAAATTTTATTTGGGGGGGCAAGTGCCCCCCTGCCCCCCCCGCTTCCGGCGCCCTTGGGCATGACGATCCTGAGTGACGTCACCGATATAGACCTCAAATGCCAGGAGAGCCTATTCGACAACTAACTTCATCTAGTAAAAACACGTATTGAAGATATCCAATGGGAAAATGGCTTTCATTTTCATGACATATACACTCCATTCTTCAATAAATCTTTCACCCCGTCGTTAACTGCCCATTCATTCTCGAGCAGTGGGGGGAATGAATACAGAGTGTCTCAAAGTTTGTGTGAAAAAGGTGCATTTTCCATAGAACTTCTGCCAAAAAGCATGGCGTAAGGAAAAGATTAGCCCCAAAACACGCATAGATGAGTTAATCAAATGGGATGAATCATAAAAATCAGTGAAATATAGTTTCTCTTGTACTCATTTCTGAATACCCCGACTCGATACGATTAATTTTTCCCCCTCTCCATCAACTTTTAAGAAAAAGGGTGCATATTTTCATAAAAATATCATGTGTTATATCGACGGACGCCCGTGCGTACGAGCAAGAGGAAGCCAAATGTCTCGTATTTTTCATAATGTTATTGATTCCTTGACCAAGATTTAATTAAATTATGCTTGACAAGACAAACAGTAAGGAATTCATGTCTTTCAACATGTTTAGTGGCAATGGTGTATTGAGTCAATTTTGAAGGAGCTACATGCATGTAGATATGGCAGATCGGGTAAAATGTATTAGAAAGTCGCGAGCGAGCGAAGCGAGACCGCAAATATTCCCACTTTTTTATTACGATATATCAAATTTTGTGATAGATTTAGACACAATATTCAGAAAATAATGTCATATTTTACCTTTTATCTTCCCTTTTATTTTCTTGGTCATTATTTTTTTATTGAGGGGGGGGGGCATCCCCGAGGCCCCCCATCTGTATGGCACTATTCAAAAGGCACCATAATCTTTGTAGCACACAATGAAAGGATTTGAAAAAAAATACACCACTATCCCATACTTCGTTTGAAAAAAAAGTTTTTGCTTGAAGAAGGAATATTCAAAGCTAAAAGAGAACATATTAATCCTAAATCTCGCGGAGTATTTTGATTCTTGTCATTCCCAGGGGGGGGGGGCGTTATGGGGGTAAAGGCCCATTCGGTACGTCCCCGCCCCCATGTAGCTAGCTAGCTAGCTAGGTATGCTAAGCGCTAGGCGATCGTGGTGCGGTGGTATAAAAGAAAAAAAAAGTCACTCGTCAGGGAGGAGGTAACATTTCCGGCTTCTCACTCCAGTAATAATCATCATTTTACAAGTTATAATTCAGGTAAGACTGAAGATTATCACATTTTAGTGTTCTGAATAGTATGCGAGTTAATTTTCTGCGGCCTATTGGTAGTTTTATGGCAAGTATATACAGTGTAAAAACTAAAAAACGAAGGCTATAAGCTCTGGCACCCGGTAAAAAAGTGAGCCCAGTCCCTTGTGCTCGATTTTATGTAGTGTTGTTATTAATAGTTTTACGTTAATGATTAGGCCTCACGTTAGATCCCTATTCCTTTTTTCGGCAGCAGTTTAGCATAATAATATTGTTTCGTGTAAGGCATTCATTCATATTAATGAGAATAAATTGCAAGGTAACACTAACAAGTAATATTGACGTAAGACAGTTTGCAGCCGTCTGTTTCTAAATTCTAATTCGAGGAGTTTTTTAACATTTTTAAAATGTTTTTCCTTGTACACAGGTGGCTCGTTATCATGCAGCCGCCATTAGGGGGTTAATGCAAAATCCCCCCGACGGGGTTCATTGATTTTTGTCTTTAATTCATAAAAATATATAAAAGGAACTGGACTAAAATCAAGATTAATATTCTGTTTTGGCCTGAATTGCACCAAAACAGGGGAAAAAAACTTAAAAGGAAAACAACATTGACTTAAGTTACTTCGGCTGTCGCACAACTCCCACTCCCTGGTTTATCTGAATTTAATGCATAAACATATGGCTATTGAGTCCCTGTACAGATCGAGTTTGAACTTCGGTCTCTGTAATTGGTGAGTGGAGCCAACAGAGTTTAGCGGAACAACCAATATACAGAGACCGAATTCAGCTTTTGGTCTAAAATGGCAATTGCTGTTACTGTCGACTGTGGCCTGTGTTCTTGGCGAATCGCTGCAGAGTGCAGCTGAGCTATGCCAGGCAATGGCAGTGGGCTAACTCGGCCTGGGGTGCTCCGCCGCACCACCTCTATTGGGGCCTTGATTATGTCAAGTCTCACAGCTAGTACCCTGACCAAGACATGCTGTTTGGCGACAGAGTTTCTGTAGTCTCACAGGGGAAGCAGTCGTTTCGCGTTTGTGAGTTGGAATAAAAATCAAAATTGATTCTCCAGTTGAATACAGCATAAATTCTACATTTTCCGAGATCTGAAAGGCAAACATAGTTTTACAAGCCAGTGCAACACATTTATCAAACACAGTACATGGTAATTCATCAGAAGAAAGTCCCGATATCAACACCCAAATCCCATTTAAGTCACTCATCCTACAACAGCATTGTGTGCAATTGGGAAAATATACATTTCTCATTTCCCCATCCGTCATTCCAAGTATCGCGAATTCATGCAATTTTATTATGGGATAATTCATTTGGAATAGACATCAGAATTAATAGATCAGGGTCCTGTTAACACAAAACATAAGAATTGATGATGGAGGGACATTTATGATTGTTTTTTTTATTAATTACTGTAGATTGTAGGGTGGCAGCGGTGGGATGATAGATGTTAGAATGAATAAATCAGGGCCCTTTTAATCTATTAATCTTTTAATCTCAAAAACCACCCATTTGGATGAAACTCTGCTCGTGAAGCATTCTGGTAAGGAAGTCTCGATTGCCTCTATCAAGGCAAATTGGCAATTTTGTTTGGTCTCGATAAACATATTTGAATAATTAAAAAGTCTGAATGACATTTTTTCCCGAGGATAGGCCTATAAAGCGTCATTGGTTCTTTCACCATACAATATGTAGTTTATTAAAGAAGAAATTACACTGATGATGCTACAGCTATCATTTGAGGCGGAGGCATCAAAATGGGGGGGGTATTTACACCCTCATTTAAAAAATAGGAGGGGTAATCCATACTAAAGTCTGAAGTTTTAATTATATTAGTTTTATTCTTACAAACAATATTATCTAATAAGGCTTAAAGTAATGATACTGAGCGTAAATCGCAAGATATTTTTCTTAGATTTTGACCTACATTTGAAATGGAACATTCTTAAGAATTTTCGTAATCATGAAAATGATTTTCTTGTCTTGTCTTCCCATTGTTGCCAACAATAATAAAAGTTGATTATTATGGGGAAGCTGTTTCACAAGCTCTGCTTTCTCAAGGTTTCCTCCACATGACAGTTTTTATTTTTACATGATCATTTCCAATTATTTTGCTACTTTCATGAATGTATTGCTTTATTTTCATGTAATTATTGTATCCTTTCCATGATGATATTGACATGAAAATATGTATTTACAGTACTTAACCGTGATTTTGGAAATAGATCAAATGAAATGAAATGAATGAGGAAGATCGGTATCATCCCCCTAATCTGCTCCATGTATATATTGCAAAGTGTTCAACATCAGCTCACTCTTAAATGTTATTTCCTACATAGATTAAATTCTGTATAGTGATTGGTTCAAGTAGCATCATGTGACCAAATATATTTCAGCTATGATACCTCGATATATTTTTCACTATACCAATATTCTTACGTCATTATTTCAGAAAACTGGATATTTAGCTAAACTCTTGTGTGCAATTGTCAGCGAGCTGTCTCTCCCGGGCAAGTCCCGTGATGTGTCGGCGCAGGCAATAATTTACGTTCTGCTGAGCGCGGTAGCTTGGGGAAAAGTAAGTCATTCAACGCAAGTAGGCCCTAACCGGACTCCGCAAGATCAGCGCATAGATTTTGGTTCTGAATTATTAAAAGTAGGATATAAAACAAATAGATCAGGCGTTTCCTTCAAAAGCATAGTGGGAATTATTAATCCTCGGTTGGACGGGCAAAACTACTATGGCCATGTGTCATGAGGTCGCCCACCAAAAACGGTGGTGCTGTTTATATTTAGGTTAATTTGTAGCATTGTTTCAAAATGTTTGCCAAACTATGGAAGCTACGCCAACAAATTTTGTATCATTATAAAGCAGAAGTCATGAACTAATAATCAAGAAAGTGTCATTGCTCTTGGATTTAAATAGAACTTGAGTTACATCTTCACAGACAGAGCACCAGGGGTGGTGCCAGAAGCAGTGCCACCCATACAAAGTCAATGGGTATTTTCAATATGTTGTGCTATTTGGGGTATTAAAAAATATTAATATTTTTGTGAAAACTTGACTTCCAACTACAAATTTGGTATTGATTTGCATTGTGCGAAAAAAAAACAGATTATGAGATTTCTACTTTTCTTTAGGACAAAAGTGATATACATGTACATGTATGGTATTGTTACAGATCTTTGAGGTATTAAATGACATAGATTATTAAAGACATTCAGACCAACAATATGTGAAGAATCTTAGAAGCATTATTTGATGCTCTAATGCTATCATAATTTCTTTATAATTGTTCTACATGTACATGTATACCTTATATTTGATGAAAACATCAGATATACCCACCAAGTAATGGTTATGCTGGCAATAATAACATACACAATAGGATATTTCTTCATCCTCCCATTGGTACATTTATAAGTTCAGGTTGATTATGAAGTGTTTCTTGACCATAAACCCAAACCCAATATAATTATGCATGTACATTGTTAGAAAGTTCTTACTCTGTTCTGTACAGAAATATAATAATTTTGATCATAGGGGACTATAAAAACAAATTGTTATGATCACAAATAGGAAATTGAAAAAAAAAATTGTTAATACTTTTCTATTCAACACAATATAACATTCATGCTTTACACCTAATGCCATTTATAAGTGCATATTTGGGTTCATTTAGTAATTTCCTTGCAGAAAATATAAACACTTTTGCTATCATAGGGTGTACATGTACCTATATACTTAATAGTGAGATAGGGATAGGGACTTATGAAGTTAAAAAGGTGACCCCAAAGCATGCAAAAATCACCATGTAACCTTATTACACATGACCCTATAGTATTTAATTGCCGGACCAACCTTGGATAAATGATTCTACTATACTTTCTTTGAGCCTGATATCTGTATTGTACTTAAAGAAAGCACCAACATGATTCGACATACTTGTACTACTCCAATCATTATTTACATGCAGGTCTCAATTAGACTAATAAAAATAATATCAATACTAAAAATCCTGAGCTTGTTTATTCAGGGAAAAGCTTTTGATGACCATGTGCATCTCTCACTTTTTATTTCCTCATTGTAAGTTTTGCTTTCCAACCTTGTTCATCTGTATTTACACAAGTTAAAGGTGACATTGATTGCATATAAAGTGTTGACAAGTATCTGGGATTCACAAACAGGAAAAAAGAGACATTTTAAAATCAATTTTCTAATCCTAATTCAATTGTTTTTTTTTATATTTGATTTGCAATTAAAAATTGATCTTTTAATCACAATATGATTTTTTTGCATCATGTGTTGATAGAAAAATTTCAAGAACTGTGATCCTGATTACAAATCAATTGCAATTTTTTTTATAATAATGATTACTAGTATTTGCTGATTGCTGTGCATGTGAAGAAGCCTTTGCGATTTAGATATCATTTGCTTCCTAGACACCGTTCTGTTTATACTTTCTAAAACTGGTTTACTGGAAACCTATTCAGGAAACCAGTTTGGAAGATCGCTTTGCTAGCATTCCCATTTGATCACCTGAAAGTGGTTTTCAAAACTACTTCAGGTAAAGTAGTCTTGTTGCTATGGAAACACTCAGAGTCTGGTGACATTTTTTCGTGCAAAATTTGAAACCGCAGCGTAGGCATTCCAAATACAGTACATGTATGTGGAGTAGCACACTCAAAATGTGTGAAGATCGCTTTCCGAAAAACAAATGTGTCCTCACTTACGCTAAAACCAGTTTAACGAGGCAAAGCAATCTTCAAAACTACATTGCGAGGTGGTTTTCTGAACCAGTTTTAATAGAAGATTGCTTCGACAGTTCTCATTACACGTAACTACATGTAGTCTCCACTATAAAAAAAGTTAGTTTCCAGTAAACTAGTTTTAGGAAGGTAGTGAGGATGGTGTCCTATTTGGGAGTAGGTTTTGGAAGTAAATAATTATTTTTTTGCCTGCTGCATGCTGTACATTCAGTTCGCACGTACTGATCTACGTATTTTTTTGAAAGCATTTTTAAAAGCGAAAGTTCAAAAATTGTAATATTTTACATCAGATTTTAATGAAATTTTCAATGTTTTTGTTTGATATTTTGCCCCTTGGGACAAACTTGGCCCTTTAGTTTGCTCCATGTACATGATGCATGTATGCACTCGTGAACTAATAAACATTAAAGCTTGTATTTTTGTTTGATGTTTGAAGATTGGAAGGAGTGTCTGCCAAACCTCCAATTCTATAATAAGGCCTACTAATGCTTCAGCTGGGTACATTTGTTCATAAAATTGAAATGCAAATCACCTATTGTATTTCAACAAGTACAGTGAAATTTCAATTCATACAGTACTGTATGACTTGAAATTTTACTCTACAAAATAAATGACATAAATTTGATAGGTGAGTTGCATTTCAATTTTATGATTTTAGCAAGGCAGTTATCGAAATCATAATAAAAATTCTGACATAATGTAAAATGTTGCTTTGAATGTTTGACCAACCTGGAAATTGGTTTTAATAAAATATCTCAGTAGAAAATTAATTGATCAAAACAAAGGACAGTTTTGTAAATTTTACATGTATTCTGCACATGATCTAAACTTGTATAAAAATGTGGGTTTTCAAATTCACTGACAAAGCAAATTTGTGATTTGATGATTCCTTTTGAAGTACATGTATTGTTTTCATTGCATTTCCTTAAAGGGGAATCCTACCCACATAAAGGCTTGCTTTTATAAGGAAGGAAAAACCAGACAAGTTGATAGGTGAAAGTTTGAACAATATTGGATAAACAACAAGAAAGTTATGAATTTTTAAAAGTTGTAAATATTGGTAATCACTATACCCATGGAGACTTCAAATTGGCCGCATATGGGATGTCATAGTGATGTAAGGCAAGGACTACTCTTCCATGTACTCCAATACATATTATGGCTAAAATGTCATTTTTCCCAAAAGTTTTATTCAAAATTATATTTTTCTTTCATGAGGACATAAAACAATATACTACCTAGGTTATATTTAGATTACTGCCCCAGGAGAATGAGTACTTAGGAGAAAACCACAAATCCCTGATAATAAAGTACATGGCCTATAGGAAAGTTGTCCTTGCCCCTTGTCATAATTTACTTACCCAGTTGCCAATTTGAAATCTACATAGTATTAGTGATCTCAATTTTAAAGAAGCTATAATTTTCTTATTGCTTGTCCGATTTCTTTCAAACTTTCACCATTCTGTTTAATTTATTTTTCTTCCAAACACAACATTTTATGGCCAAGGCTGGATTCCCCTTTAAGCAACGAGTTTGTATGTTGATATTTGACAGTAGCCCAAATACATGTAAAAGCCACAGTTCCAAAAGTGGACAGTGCAGCCAATTTCCAAATTTGATGTACATGTACTACATGTATTCTTATCACCTGGTCCGTGCCATGTCTCCAATAGAATGTGATGTCCACCAAGTGCCATGTCCATGTAGGAAAAAGCTTTTAAATGCTTTCATTTGAAAAGTGTTTTGTAGTGAACATTTTCCTAATTTCTGGACAGTTGCTCATGAGAAATATATACAAAACGGCTAATATTGAACTTGATCATCTTGACGGCAAGGAGAACCTTCATTTTAGCTCTTGTTGTGTACGTGTATAATACTTTTAATACAAAAGTCAATTAATATGTGCAAGGCTGCATAACTTTTTGTTCCATTGTGGTATAAAGTTAAAGTACAATAATTTTTGGCTAAATTTGGTATACTCTAGAGGGGGAAGTGGTACAGTTTGTTGAAGTGAAAATACATGTAGGTTACATGCTTCAAAACCAAATTAGTTTCTTGAAATAAGCTGCACAGAAAGGACCCCAAATCTTCCTTCCTGATTTCGCGGAGAATTTGTTGCAAAACTTTGCTGACAGCACAAGAGGGATGCAAATTTGACTAGTTAGTCATTATTAAGAAATCCAGAAATGACTATCTTTACCCCCACTATTAGGATTTGTGAGTTGATAAAGAGATACATGTAAATAGTTTCCTCAAATTAAATTTATTTGCAACTGAAATCTACAAACTGTGTGAGGGCCAGCTGGGCATGATGTCACATTGAGTCAGCTATAATATCTTGTAATTTTGTTGTGGATGCCATGATTTTATGGGCAGGTCCAAGCTATTGTCCCCTCTGAAGCCAAAATTAAATCTTTGCCTAAATCTAGCATATTGTATGTCATTTTAAAGCTTATACTCTGATTTTTTTGCCTATTTTTTTTTTCTTCTGAAAACGTAAAGTTAATGAATGCCAAGGTCACGATTCCAAGAAATCATTAATTAGCGTGACGTACGGGACATCATATTTTTTGATCTGCAGATAATGCAAATTATATATTTGAAAATATTTCTGTGGGGACATGTTGTGCTAAGTTCATGCAAACATTTGAGAAAAAAATGATTTTGAAAACTAATTGATTAAGTTAATTATCTGGTGTCCAACAGGCAGTGTCCCGTACGTCACGATTTAGCATATGTTTTTTTAGATTCTAATTTTAAAAGAAAAAGTTGAACATTTTTCTTCAAACTTTGGAGAGTTCTAATTACTATACATCCAAAAATTAAAGTGAATTTACTGAATTAATTTCATTTTGAATTATATTAGCTAATCAAGTTTTGTGACGTACAGGACAAATGTGTGACGTATGGGTCACACCATAGGATACATGTATCTATGTAATTTTAATTAGGGTTATTTTTCAATAAGGAGCAAAGATAATGTAAATTGAGATAAATAATATATCAGTGGTTGAGTATTGGTAAAAGGCTGATAATAAAGTTACAATTTGTAATATGTTTTGTTTAATCATATACTATAATAGAAATACATGTATATATAAATCATACTAATCCATGTAAAACTTACTTACTTTGGTTTACATCCAGTTAATTATAAATTTTTATGAAATTTCAATTTCCCCATTTGTTTAACACATGGAATCATTTGCAAGACATCTTTCATAATATTTATAAGGTCGTAAAGTGTTTGCTGTGTTTTTGTTTCAGTGTGTGCTATTAAAGAAATATATATCAATCATGATAATTCATGTAAAAATTAACTTACTTTGGTTTGCATCAAGTTAATTATAAATTTTGATGAAATTTCACTTTCCCCATTCGTTTACACATGGACAAATGTCCCATACGTCACATGTCCCGTACGTCACAGCGCGGTTGTTTATATTTTGAGCTCTTACATAATAACACCAATGAGTTCTATCATTTCATTCATGGCTAATGAAACTTGATAAGATACAATATGAAAACATGATAATGAGAGATTTCCAGCTTATTCCAATTCACAGAGTTTTAATGACAAACTTTAAAAAAAAAATCAGCGTCACAGTGCATATTAATTGAAATATTACGTCGTTAATGAAATTGTAGATCACTAATTTTTTTCATGAATAAAGAGAGCGTGACTGACCTTCCAAAATCCATAAACGATTCTCTGTTGTGCATTTATTTCTTATGTTACACAACTTTAAAGTCTCTAAATGTCCTGTACAATGTACGTCACAAGTCAAATAGCTTGGACCTGCCCGTACATGTATGTAAGTGTTTGTTGACTAAAATTAATGTACCTTTTCTGTTTATACTCTGTCATAGAAAATACATGTTAGTCTTTTTGAACAAGTTTTATTGGGCTTAAAAGCCTTGAGTTGTTTTTTAAATTTCTTTGCGTTTATCAACTTTGCAGTAACTCTTGTTTTTGTTTATATTCAGTGGTCAGTTTAAAATTCAGTGTTTTGTATGCTAGAATGCATAACTTTTTGGTCCATTAAACAGTGGTATCTAATTAACCTACATACAGAATAATCACGGTGCTATTCTGCCTAATGAAAGGGCACTCAAAACAGCTTTTGTATTTTTTGACAACAATGACTTCAAAGTACATGTGTGTATTTCAATAATCAGCCATTGTACAGGTACATTGTTTACTGGGATGTGGGCATGGCTGCTTCTGTTGGTACTTGAAATAAAGACCGGGGACCCAGTTTCATATACTTGTAACAAATGCATCATTTCTAGAACAATTTTACTATCAGCCAATCAAATTGATGGATCTCAATAGCTTTAAACTGCTATTGCAACTTTGCTATTGAACAAGTTTTATGAAACTGGGCCCCTATGCATGTACATGTACATGTATTTATAGCTTTTACTTTATGCTGTTACTGTATGTGCAATGCATAGAATTTACAAGCAACTGGTTGTTGAAGGAGATGGATCGCAGCCATTTCAATTTGCATCAAAAATATCACTAAAGTTTTTTATTATTTCGTTTTTTAATTGAAATTTTTTGTTGGATTAGCATTTCATTTTCAATAGAATTTTATTACTTTACGAATTTGATATGAAAAGGATATTGAACATGTAATAAATTAAATCCCATGATACAACAGGGATTGCATCTCATGTACTCTATCAGTGTTTTATTTTGGACATTTAATACAAACAGCTTAAACTGAAAAACAGACCCGAAGAGAAATATGTATACCTCGAGAATGGATTTTACTGATATCATCATCATGCCTCTCAATTTGTACAAACTAAAATGAACATGAATTACAGATAAGAAGGAATCACCAAATCAAAATCAATGTATAAGCCAATTGTAAACATTGGACAATTAGAGGTTGTTTTTAATGGTGCACCCAAATTCAAAGAAGAGCAATTTTAACAAATACTACGAATACGAAGTGGAGCGTTGTGGCCCAGTGGATTAGTCTTCGGACTTTGAAACAGAGGGTCGTGGGTTCGAATCCCAGCCATGGCATAATTTCCTTTAGCAAGAAACTGATCCACAGTGTGCTGCACTCAACCCATGTGAGGTACATGTAAATGGGTACTGGTAGGAAGTAATTCCTTGAAAAGCTGTGTGCGCTATGAACGCCTAGCTTAGCCAGGTAATATAGGAGCGCCTTGAGCACCTAACAAGGTGGATATGTGCGCAATATAAATACCCTATATTAATATTATTATTATACAACTTGGAATGTGGGGCGATCGGCTTAAAAATTCTTTCAATTATTGGCCTACATGTACATGTACCTTAAAGGTCAAGCCCACCCCAGGAAAATGCTGACTTGAATAAATAGAGAAAAATCAAACTAGCATAGTACTGAAAACTTTATCAAAATCGGATGTAAAATAAGACAGTTATGACATTTAAAGTTTCGCTTATTTTTCACAAAACAGTGATATGCACAACTAGGGGAGTCAGTTGATGATGTCCATCTCTCACTTTTTCTTTTTTTTTTAATTGTTTGAATTATACAATATTTCAATTTTTATAGATTTGACAATAAGGACCAACTTGACTGAACCATATAGTATTAAACAAGGCTAATTCCACATGTACAGGGAGGAATTAATTGTTGTTTCACTTGACAATGAGGAGAAAATTAAATTTTTTCATATTTCATATAATAAGATACAAAAGAAATAGTGAATGGATAACATCTAATGCCCTTTTTACACAGGATTTTCTTAACCCCGGACTATCGCTAACCCCGTACTATCCTTAACCCCGTACTATTTTTTTCCTTTTCACACATGCCAAATTGTTATTGCTAACCCCGGATAAGGAATGCTTGCTTTTTACACACGAAACTCGCTAACCCCGGACTAGTGGATTTTGTCGATCATTCGTAGTACAAGTACTTCACTCGTACACTTTTTACACACAAAGCGCGCTACAATTTCCTTAACCCCGTACTATTTAGCCCCACCTATAGTACGGGGTTAAGCTTAGCCCACTTTCGTTTTACACATGCGATCTTAACCCCGTACTATTGCTCTTAGCACCGCAATTGGTGGGATAACCCTGCTTTTTTGCAGGGCCAAATAATCCCGTACTATAGGTGGGGTTACCCCACTTTGCAAAAACGCTGTGTAAAACGAAAGTGGGCTAAGCTTAACCCCGTACTATAGGTGGGGCTAAATTGCCATTTAGCCCCACCAATAGTACGGGGTTAAGGAAATTTTAGCCTGTCTAAAAAGGGTAATAGTTTCCTAATTTGCATACCAGCAAGAATGTGCATACATGTATAACTGTTTTGTGAAATTAAGCGAAACTTTAAAAACTTTCTTATTTCACATCTGATTTTGATAAAGTTTTCAGCACTATGCTAGTTTGATTTTTCTCTACATGTATTTATTCAAGTCAGCATTTTCCTGGGGTGGACTTGACCTTTAATTGAAATACATACATGCTGTACATGTACAGTTGTACCCTATCATACATGTACATTCTGCATAATTTACATACACTGTACATGTTGCTTTTCAAATTCTTAAAAGATACAGAGACTTGAGAATTATCCTGAAAATAATTCCACTATGGGTACCACACACTGTTCTTTCTTTCACTGTCCACAGCATGTCCTACATGTATGTACAGATCTCTAGTTTCGACACTTGTTCTGTCTTTTCTTGAGCAGGCAAATGCAATGCATTGGATTAACACGATCAGTGATGGGAATTGATGCTCAATCTTCCTCGATTGAATTGTCTCTCTTCGCTGATACTTCCTGGTTGTGAGTTAGCCACTATAAATAGAATAACTTTCTCACACATTCATGTGTGTTGTTGAGAGATTGCAGGTTAAATTAAAGGGAATTTTTCCCTGGCGTGGAAGTTGGTTTGAATAAAAAAGTATAAAAGCAGACCCTGTACATACGGTACATGTACATGTGGAGTTGGCAAAAATCTAATATGGATCTATCATTCTATGGATAATATGGAATCTAATAATGGTATAGAGATTTACAGTTTGTACAGTGTATTTGATTCTCCTTTGTTATAAAACATACGGAGCCAACTTTGAATAGTGCTATTTTCATTCTTAATTTATACATTTTTTGTACTTGTACAGTGTACATGTACATGTATTTGAAATAATTTTGTTTCTTTATTTTATTTTTGGTTGCGCATAGATACTGTACCTGTTAATTTTCTCTGAAATCTAGTAGGACCATGTACACTGTAATTCTCTGGGATTCATCAATCCAACGACCACCAGAAATATTTTGATAGCCAATGTGTTTTGATAGAAAAACAACTAATAGCAAACTGGCAGTTGAAATCATTTTTTGTATCTATGCTGATAATAAGATGATGAGTGTGCACACATCAGACGCAGGTCACGTACAAGTGCAGTATAGATTCATAGAGGAGACCTGTATCAAAACCCATTGGGAGATTTCAGCCTGTCACAGACTGTCGGTATCTCCATTCCGTAATGAGCGATTATTGCTTTCCCCTGAATCAATGCGCAAAGTAAAGTGAGGTCAGCTCATGTATTGATTTCTGGCTTGAAGAAAAACCTCATGATTTCTATATTGCAAGCCAACAGTTGGTGGAGATACATGTACGTATGGGCCTGTGGTATTTCTTTATTGTGATATGAAAGATGTATTATCATTAAATTTTTGTGTGATACACTGAAACCTGGCTGTAAAATACCATCTCTTTTAGCCAATATGGATTACATGTAGTATGTAATTATAATTTTTTGAATATTTTCATTTTGTCTATCTTGTTGGACAATTTACGCTAACTTAAAAAAAAGAAATAATGATAATATCCATGTGATGGCAAATATGTTTGGCAATTAGCATCACAATTGAAGGTCAGTCACCTTGTTATTTCATACAAGTACAGTGTACACTTAAAGGGGAAGTTCACCCAGATATGTTGTTTGTTGGATATTAATGGCGACCAGTCATATTTGACTATTACCGCCAACTCGTTAGGCCTAAATCTTCTTTCTTTTCTTTGACCCATCCTTTAAAATCATTCCTCTCCTTCTTTCTCTGTTTTTTTTTCTAATTCTTATTATTATAAAGACTATTGTATCTTTACAGGTTACCACATGATCCCGTCCCTTCTAACGACACCATCCAGACATCGTCCTGTCTCTCCGGTGTAGACAGGGGGCTCCCTTTGGGATACTCTATATAGTCTTGAAACTTGGAAAAGAAATAGAGAAATAAACTGTTAAAGAATCTTTTCCCTCGAAATGATCTCACATATACCAATCAAATACATGTATGTCCGTTTTTTTTTGTAAAGAAAAAAGATAAAATTTGATATGGGGAGATTTGGATGTTTCGAAAAAAATTTATTGTAAAAATAGTTGAAAATGTAATAAAAAGTATTGGTTAAGGTTTGAGAAAAATCCATCTAAGAACAAAGTTTTATGATAATTTTATTTATTTGATTTGTGACATCATATCCAAGCAGCTTTCCTGTATACCGTTTGGTAAAAAAATCAATCAAAATTGATATGTCATTTTCTCAGGAAATTGAAAATTATTGTTTTTATTGTTTCTTGAGTATGTCAGTGTACAAATCATTTCATACCTGCCCCTAAAATGAAAAATAAGAGATCACGAACCATAATAAAAATGAAATTTATGCATTTTAATACAGGACATGTATACATTAAAGTGCAGCTGCTCGTTTATGACATCACAAATTAAAATTTGAAATTCCAATAACTTTTTTGAAATCTTAAATAGATTTTCCTCAAACATTCATCAATATTTTTTTCTTATTCTCCGCTATTTTACAGCAAAGTTTTTGTCAGGGTGATATTTTCCCTTTAAAATCCTCATCTAGGGCAATGTCAATGAGCATGTGCATACTGGATGAAGCTATTTATCCCAGACTTTGTCAGAAACCTGGTTTATTTGATGCTCGGTTTGATACATTTATATACATTGTCTATTAATTGTTATCTTCTTTTCCTCCTCAATTTCAAATAGATTGGTTTGATGACCACAAGCTGTGTCTGGAAGCCTGAAACTCTGCCACATCCTCATTACATTCCAGGGAAACGGGGGAGGGAGCATCGGGGGAGACAGAGGCAGGGAGGAGCTGGACTGATACAGGAGAGGGAGAAAGAGGGAGATCAGGACGGGGAGAGGAGTCGGAGGAGGAGGAGGAGACAGCGAGCTGGGCTCATGAGTGACGGAGGTGACGGTGGAAGAGCAAGCCATCTGGAGTTTGATGCGGTGATAACCATTGCAGACGTGCAATAGGCAGCATGTCAAATGTAAGATTCCTTTCATATCATTTTTTTTCTTCTCATGCTCTATGTTCATAATATTATTTTGGCAAATCATAAAAAAAAATAATCATTTATTTAATGTGGATTTGATAACTTGTCGTTGTGCATGTATTGTAAATATTTGTGTGCCCCACCCCCCCTCTTATGGAGTAATGATATTGGTGTTATTCTTTGGTGTTAGTTTTTAGCTATTTTATAATCGTTAAAGGTACAATAGAAATGGGTCATGCTATACAGTATTGTGTATATGAGGAAGTATTGCAATAGACATCGGAACACATCAAAGATGTTTGAATTTGATTAATTTTCTTTTTTTTTATCAAATTTTCTTTTGTTCAATTGTTTTCTGGTATGCTTAAATTTGTTTCCCTCAGTTGAAGAATTGGTTGTTTTACTATGGGAACTCCACTTATCATTTTTCAATTAGAAGTTTTAGGCTTATTCTAGTACCCAAAATCCCAATCGGATGAAATTGAACATTACATACGTAGAACTCTGTTTGCAAGGAGGAAATAACATTGACAGCTGTACACGTAGCACTGGCCCAAAATGATTTTAATTGTGTTTGGCAATGATATGCATAACAAGGGTGAAATACTTTTATACTATAAAATTGGATCTTACTTTAAATTACAATTTATGTGCTATACAATACATGCATTCCATTATTTACAGTATTCATCTGTTGAGAATGCTCTGTAATAAAATTGTTGTATGAGATACATCAGCCTCCAATGTATTGGAATTTATAACTCCCAAGTGATTAATAAACACGCCAAGTAGTGGGGCATATCATGTACTCTACGAGATCTCTTTTAATTAGATATTGGCCCCATAAACTATCCAATTACACCTCATGAACCGAAACGTTGCTTGAAATCAGATTGCCTAGTGAGTGATAAGCCAATAATCATCCTAGCGTTGCAATAATATTTCTGTCTTCAAGGTTGCCAATTTGCCTGCCTCAAGGATGGGAGATGTCTCCTTATCTTGTTCAAGTACTGCCCTAAATATTAGTGGTATTATCATGCTGAGTAATTCATACTCCTTCATCTCCAAAACATACTGGGCGAAGTACATGTCCCAGGCATACACTCACAGTCACAAGCAAAGTATTTTTCAATATTTCATACATGTATGTATTCAAAAGGATACTGAAAGTAATATTACACATACAGCTGTTCTTCTCCTTCCTCTTCATTTTATCCTCCTCCTCTTTCTTCTTTCTTCTTCTTCATTCTTCCTTCTTCATCCTCCTTTCTTTCTTTCTTCTTCTTCTTCCTCTTCTTCTTCTTCTTCTTCTTCTCCTCCTTCTTCTACTTCTTTGTCTTATTCTTCTCCTCCTCCCCCTTCTCCTTCTCCTCCTCCCTCCTCTTCCTTTTACTTGTCCTCCTTCTCCTTAAGAGGGGGAAGATTCATAACTTCTCCAACTCGCCAAATTATGTTCATGGAGCGATTTGAAGTTTTTATGTCCTCATTACATTCATTTAATACATTTTTGCGTTTTAATTTTTTTGCTTTCTTCTCTTGCAGTCACATACGAGTAGTATGACCTGGTTACCAGGGACAGAGTGTCTAGCTAGGTTTGAATTCAAAGGAACAACAGCTGATGACCTCTCCTTCAGGAAGGGGGAGGTTATCACTATCATCAAAGCAACAAAGGTAAACAATCCTTTTAAAATAATCTTTTAAAATAAAACCATTCAAAACCCATTTTCTTTCCTTATGAAGAAGTTTAGCTATAGTGAAAAAGTTGGACCACCATTCTTGAAATTATTGCTCAGACCATGTAGTTTATGATTCATGTATACATGACATGTACATGTATTAGGCAGCTGTTTTGATGTCATATCACAATACTAAAAAAGAGGATGGATTTAAAAAAAACATTTAAATTTCTTCTATTTTATTGCTTTTGTTATTAGTCACCTTTTCAAATTTAGGATGAACCTCCCCTTGAAAAGTGACATTGGCCAAAATTATTTTCCCTCTCTCAAAATTGGTCTTGGACTTGTCTTTAATACATGTAGGAGCCAAGAAAATCTATACATGTAGTAGGTTTTAATTGATCAAGCTACATGTATGTCTTGCAAATTTACATCCTTATTTGGATACTCCAATGCTTCAGGAAGTCAAGTGACAATGTACGTGTCAAAACATTGCTAGAAAAGTATGAATTCATATCCTGTTGAATTCCTTTCTTGACTAACATTTGTAATATGTCATTTGTTTCAATTCAGGTCAGTTTATGAGTATCTTGTGTTGCTGCTGAAGTTTTTGCTTTAAACAATGACACATAATTTACTGTAACTCAAAAGGTAATACCCAGTGTAATAGTATAGCAGGGCGTAATGAGCCAAACATTTTGAGGGACCAGATCCGCCAGAAAAGATGTACATGAATCCAGAGCAAAATTTTTGAAAAGATGAAAGTGAGCGAAGCGAGCGAGTACAAATTTTTACTTTTTTATTACAAAAATTTAATTTAGTGATACATTTCAATTACAAATAATATTCAGAATACAATATCTTTTCTCTTTTCCCTTTTTGAAACTTTTAGGGGGTTCATGACCCCTCCACCCCATCTGCTCTGAGTAGCCTGAATAGCCCATGTAATTCCAAATTTGTAATTTCTCTGAAAAACTGATGAGTATGTACATACAGGTGCATGTATACTGTTATATTGCTGTGACAAGGAAGTACTTTTCATTGCAGGAAGACATGAGATCACTGATTTGGCATGAGTTGTTTGGTTTTGATTATTCTTCACAAATCCCCAGACCAATCTTTGCTTGTAATGCTATGATTAATCATATAATCTACATACAGTTGAGGCCAAAAGTTTACATACACCCATGGAATTCAGTGTTATTTGTTCGCCTGCCAAACATTGTACAATTTAATATTTCTTCAGAAATATAAATACTACCATGACAAATTTGGTATCAAATGAAAGAGCGTATTAAGCTCTTTTGCATGATTGGGATGCCATTGGGATCAAAGTACATGTATATTTCAGGTGGAATTCTTTTTGAAGAAAACAAGTAATATTCATACCAAATGTAGTCTATTGTTTGTTATTATATTTTAAAATGTTCATCATTTCATAGAAATATATAAATGTCAAATCTGTGATTTATAATATTACATGTTCTATCATGATATGTCACTACTAAACAAAAAAGTGGAATTTGAAATATCTGTGTTGAGAAGTACATGTAACTAGCACAAATATAAAATGTTTTTGTCAAGTTTTTGTCTCACCTGCATAGCAGAGTGAGACTAAAGGCGCCGCTTTTCCGACGGCGGCGGCGTCAACATCAAATGTTAACCTAGGGTGAAGTTTTTGAAATGACATAACTTACAAAGTATATGGACCTAGTTCATGAAACTTGGCCATAAGGTTAATCAAGTATTACTGAACATCCTATTAGAGTTTCATGTCACATGACCAAGGTCAAAGGCCATTTAGGGTCAATGAACTTTGGCCGATTTGGGGGTATCTGTTGAATAACAATCAAAACAATTTTTGGATCTGATTCATGACACTTGGACATAATAGTAATCAAGTATCACTGAACATCCTGTGCAAGTTTCAGGTCACATGATCAAGGTCAAAGGTCATTTAGGGTCAATAAACTTTGGCTGAATTGAGGGTATTTGTTGAATTACATGTACCATCATAACTTTGAAAGAATGTTGGTCTAGTTCATAAAACTAGGACATAAGAGTTATCAAGTATCACTGAACATCCTGTGCGAATTTTAGGTCACATGACCAAGGTCAAAGGTCAGTGAACTTTGGCCATAATGGGGGTATCTGTTGAATTACCATCATAACTTTGCAAGCTTATTTGACTTTTGAAACTTGGACATAATAGTAATCAAGTATCACTGATTATCCTGTGCAAGTTTCAGGTCACATGATCAAGGTCAAAGGTCATGTGAGGTCAATGAATTTTGGTAAGTGTATTGGGTGATTTCAAGTTCAGTGTTGACCTTTTGGTGTTGGTGTTGGGTCAATTTTTACACAATTATAACACCAAACATAAAATGAGGATGGTCCCAAAAAGTCACTCACTAGTTGTAGAGATGTCAATATTGTGATCTGGATCAGTTTTACAAGCTCTGAATAGGTTTTGGAGCTACATGTAGGAAAAGCAACCGAAATTTCAACACTAACACCAACACCAAGGCCAACACCGAACTTGAAATCACCCATTGGTCTAGTTCATAAAACGTGGAAATAAGAGTAACCAAGTATCACTGAACATCTTGTGCGAGTTATAGTAGTTTTCAAAGTCAGCACTTCTGCTATGTTGAATCGTGTGATGCAGGTGAGACGGCCAGAGACATTCCACTTGTTATTTTTAATTAAAAGTATGAAGATTTCTGGAGAAAAATAACACCTATTTGTTCAACTCCTGGTGACAAAGCAATGTCATGAAGGGGCATGACATACTCATTTGTTTGATATCAAATTCGTCATGATAGCACAAATATCTTATAAGATACAGTAAATTTTATGATGTTTGGCAAGTGTCAGCTTATCTTTTAATTTCCTGGGTGTATGTAAACTTCTGGCCTCAAGTATACACACATAAATATTAGGTGGTCTGTCATTTATGACAGATCACCTCTTAATTTCGTCAGAATTTTTTTATTTTTATTCTTTTTAATGGCAAGGTTTTTGTCGCCAAATTATCTCGAGTTTGACAAAATTAATTTCATTGAAGTTTATACCATACATAGGGTCTCTTATGGCAACGTCAAAATTTGCTTTTTGATGTCATCAGGTCATGATGACGTCATCTAGGCGCCATTTTGTAAAATCACATTATCAATCATATCTCCATTATCAATTATCAAAAATCGATCAAATTAACATCAAATCAACTTCAGGTCAAGGGTCATCAGGTCATGTCATCAAAGGTCACCTGGAGGTCACGATGCGCGCGTACGCGCGCGTCAAAATTTCAAAATGCTCAAAATCACTTTTTGACCAAAATAGAGTATGTTTTGGGTCATTTCAAGCATTTCAAAAATTTGCGCGCGCACATGTATGCGCGCGCGTTAAACGCGCGTAACACCTTAACGCAGTGCAAAAACACCGTTTTTTTTTACATCATTGCATTGATAATATAATTCTGAGCAATTTGATACCCAATTTAGCTCTCTACGATCAATAATACAGAAGTTAACACCCGTTAAAGTTTGCAGCACGTGTGCGCGCGAGCTCTCACTATAGGCCATATATGGGCAAAAACATGCCTATTGAAAATTCACTGTAGCTCTTTAAATAGTCCGTTGACCCCCAATTTTGCTTTCATATATCGATAGAGTATGAGTTGTAGATTCGATTTCATGTCATCATTGTCCCTAAATAATATCATGACGTCATCAAAATGGCGCCTAAACTTAAAATTTCATTTTTTCAAAAATGACGTCATCAAATTTATGCAAATTTGGTTGTAACTTCTCGAATATAGATCATTTTTCGCCCAGATTTCGATATGTTGTAGTTTAGAATGTACTCTTTCTCCTCAGTAATCATTTTTCGTTTTGAGAAACGCATCATTGCGTAAAACAGCGATGAAAAGAGGCATGTCATTTTTCCTCATTTTGCGTGTAATCTCTATGGGACATGACTTTTTCTCAAAACTAGATTCAACATTCCGCTATTTCGTGAGCCATATCTCCATTTTCTCTTGTCAGTTTTCTTTAAGCTTTTAGTATGTTGTAGCTGAGATTCTGGGCTATCGCAAGTGTGCCCTTCATTTTTTGATCAGATGCCGGGATCATGCCCGTATTTCACTTGCAAAATTGGACTTGTAATTCTCAAAATTGCTTACGTGTATTCTCTATGGGGAATATCGTGGCTTTGACTGCTTTCTAAAGGGCGCGGGTTCGAGTCCTGGGGTGAACAACATGATTTTTTTTTCACTTTTTTTTCTTTTTGCCACTTCTTACATGATCCTTTATTATAATTAAAAGGTATAAAAGTTAAAATTTAGCAAGATAAAACAGATTATAATTGTTTTTTTCATATCACATGTGTTTTGCGTGTAATCTCTATGGGACATGACTTTTTCTCAAAACTAGATTCGACATTCCGCTATTTCGTGAGCCATATCTCCATTTTTTCTTGTCAGTTTTCTTTAAGCTTTTAGTATGTTGTAGCTTAGATTCTAAGCTTTCGGAAGTGTGCATTTCATTTTTTGATCAGATGCCAGGATCATGCCCGTATTTCACTTGCAAAATTGGACTTGTAATTCTCAAATTTGCTTACGTGTAAAGTCTATGGGAAATATGCTAGCTCAATCGGTTAGGCGTCAGACTTGCATCTCATTCAATCATGCGAGCAGGGGTTCGAGTCCGCGGGTGAACATGAATTTTTTTTTCTTACTCTCTTGTGCATGATCAGTTATAACAATTCTAATAATTAATACCTAAAATATTGCAAAATAAAACAGATTATAATTACTTTTTTCGTATATTATATCTAATCATATCCATCCATCCGCTATCTGTTATAAATCTATCTATTTATCCATATATATGTCTATCTATTTACTTACTTTGTATATGTATCTGTCTATCTATCCCTCTCTCTCTGTCTAATATAACATATCTATCTGTTTTGATATGTATATCTATCCATCGTTCTATATATCCATCAATCTATCTGCCTGTCTCTATCTATCTTTATATATGTATGTCTGTCTGGCTATCTATCTATATCAATCTATTTGTCTCTATTTATCTATATGTCTGTCTGTCTGTCTGTCTATCTATGTTTTATTAATATAACCACCTATCATTTATCTCTCAATCGATCACTTGATCCATCCATCGCTCCATCCATCACTCCATCCATCTATATATATATATATATATATATAATCATCTATCTTGTATGTATCTGTTTGAAGATGTATGTCTGACGATTGTCATCACCACATCAATAATCACATTTAGCAATGGTCAAAACTGATTCTTAGGATGTCTACGATCAAGATTATGAATATATCTAAATGATTTATTTCATACATTAGCCGACACTGAATGACAAATCATGACAGACCACCTAATTCGTCCGCATGACGAATTAAATAATAATTGATTATTGAATCTGTAATGGGAGACTACTTGAGAAAGGTGAATGTTCAGCGCAATAAAGCTTATTTTCAAAATCTGATTTTTGGAGCTACTCTCAAGCAATGTACTCAGCTGGCAAGCAGTGAAAATGCCTAAACCTTGGTGTGTTTTGTAAGCTTTGGATTGGTGGTACACTGTAGATTTATCAATTTTACTTTATGGTCTGGTCAGGGTTTTTACCTATTACTATTAGTTATCAATCCAATTTTTTGTCCTTGGAGGACAAAACTTAAATTAACATAATTTCATAAAACCACTTTTGATATTCAGTGAGGATCATCATCAGCTTGCTCATGAAGACATGCAGAGAACAGTTTCACCAACATACTGCAAATCTTTATAAAATTTAAACTTCATTATTCCTTGTCCGACTTTGAATCTTGATTATAAAATATACACTGTTTCGTTTGTCTGATTTTAATTTATCTGCTCTAATACTATTATTTTCAGCTTGGAGAAGTTTTGAAAATTCAGAACTTTGTTATTCCTTGTCCAATTATAAGTTTTTCAGTGTTTTGTTTGTCTCATTTTACTTTATCAACTGTAATCCTCTTATTTTCAAGCTTGGATTACCCCTTTAATAATATGCTACAGTGATGAATGTACATTTTTGTTGAATCTTGCCAGGATCCTAATTGGTACAAGGCTAGAAATGAACAAGGTCTTGAAGGAATGATACCAGCGAACTATGTCAAGAAAAGGGAAGGAGTCAAACTACAAACCATGCCGTAAGTCTTCACCATATACCCAATGCACTACAGGAGCATGCTGCATATTAAAGATAAATGTCAGTTGTGGTAACGATTTCAAAATGAGTTCGTGCAGAGCCCAATGAAATGACCACCAAAGTGTCTGTTTGTATAAATTAAAAATATGTGCCAAAGGATTCTGGAAGAAATTGTGTAATTGCTGAGAAATTAGCAAAAAAGCACAGGATTCGGGTCAAACGTCTTGCCGACATTCAAAGCAATAATAATACACTGTCGCATGTGCGCTTATCTGTGTTGGTGATCTGCAGTGTGAACATTTTTTAGCGTAGATTTCAAGATTCCACAAAGTTCAGTTTATGCAACTTTACTAGATGTAGATCCACGATGATATAGCAATACTTGAACTTGGCTTTACTGACTTTCTTGTGAAATCAGTGTTTACTGCAACTATTTTAATTTATCTTTAAAATTTACAATCGTGGTAACTTTGCCATGTTAGTAACCACCGTGGTGACAGTGCCCTGCAACTGATCAAGGTTTCCATGATTGTTGCCATTGTGAATACAGTCCCCAGCGGGTGTTTCAGAGAGAGAAGTGTGACTTAATAAAGAGTCATGCTATGCACCAATGATAATTAACATGCATTCTCATTGATAATAAATATGAAGTGGTAGTGCACATCATCTGAGCCTGATTTGACCAGTGCTATGAAGCAAATATATTCTTGCATGCGAACAGTAATTAAGTGTTATCTTTAGTAACAATTAAAACTCATTGGCCCGTATTCTGATAGCAGGTTTAAAGTTGTGGTTTAAGTATGGGAAGCCAAAAGTATCAAAATTTTTATTAAGTTGTATGTTTCTTATGTTTAATGTGCTCTTTCCTGATTAATTGATGGTGAAGACAATCATCTATATACTTCCTAGACAATTATGAATGATTTGAGAGCCAAATGAGCTGAAGTATGCTATCTCTACTTTTAGTGATTTATGTAACAATTGGCTATCCATACTTAAACCACAACTTTAAACCTGAGTTAAAGTTAAACCTGCTATCAGAATACTGGCCTTTGAGAAATGCCTTCTGGTCTACAAACATTCTGAAATTGCGTTCTTGGATTTCAAAATTTTAATGGTATTTCATCTGATGGAAAAGAAGGAATGAGATTGTCGTGACTTCATCTGATCACTGATTTTTATGCTATTAGTTAATGTTTAACTTTAACACCCTGCAATGTAAGTGGTGATAGGTTCCTAACAAACTGGGTCACAGTAATGACAAACCTACCCAGGGCTGGATCCAGGATTTTCCAAAAGGGGGGAGGGGCACATTCTTCCGAGGAAAAATTTGACAAGCAAAAAAAAAAAATAGAAAAAATTAATGATATTTCGTCCACGAAAATTTTTGGCAAGCACGCACTTCTTTTAATGCAATTTTTACATTGCAATATTTAATTTTTGCTTCTTGAAAGGAGGGGGGGGGGGGGGCACAGCCAAGCTGTGCCCCCCCCCCTCCTCGATCCACCAGTGAACCTGCCTGTATGGTCATTTTGACCAATCTCAATGAAGTTGCCACTGTTTGTTTAATGATCTCTACATGTATTCATCCCCCCAAAAAATCTCATGTACAATACATTGTACGTTGATTGTGGTTTTTTACCTTTTCAATATGTTGATAAAATGTTCCATCAAGCTAATGTAATAATGTAATTTGTTTTTGTTTCAGATGGTTCCATGGTAAGATCACAAGGGAACAAGCAGAAGACCTTCTACAGCCTCGGGAAGATGGCCTGTTCTTGGTGCGCGAGAGTACAAACTACCCCGGCGACTACACACTCTGTGTGTGTTTCATGAGGAAGGTCGAACATTACAGGGTTATCTATGAGAAGAACAAACTCACCATCGATAGCGAAGAGTTCTTTGAAAACCTTACAAAACTTGTAGAGGTGAGTGGAAAGGAGGGTTTTTTGAGAACCTTTGAAGACTTGCAGAGGTGAGTGGATAGGTGGGTTCTTTGAGAACATCACAAGACTTGTCTAGGTTAGTGGAAAGGCAGAGCTGCCAAGTAGTACAATTTTTCGTATTTTATACGGAAATCAATTTAAATAAGGCAGTACGCTTTTTCATGATAAAATATGGGAAAAAAACAAATTAGAGAAGAAAAGGTATTGTTCGCCCCACTAAGCATCCGGGAGCTTTTGGGCGGAGATGAAAAAATGGCAGCCGTGTGTTGCTGCCCTCTATGTTCAATGAGTTGTGCTTTCATCAAGCCTTTTGGATTAGAATTTTTGATATCCTGGCGAATCAACGCGGGCGACAAGTTCCGAGCGCTTGCACGTAGATTACAAGCGCAAATCAGCGTCTCAAATTGCGATATATAGCGACTGGTAAATACGTCTGTAAGGATGATGACGTCATCCAAGATGGCCAATGAAAGGATCGAAGATGACGATGTTTCGATCATCATTTGAAAGGAATTAGCGGTAACTGCAGTCTAAGGTACGATATTTCTGAATTTTATACATTTTTCCGTAAATATGGATGCATTTTTTTTCATATTGTGACATTTTATGTACAAAAAAACGATCGGAAAATCAGGTTTCCGCCAAATATTAGATCTAACGTTACTGCTGATTTAGTACGTTGTCTGTACGTACGGGCCTCCAAGCTCTTCAGTCTCTGTATTGGTGAGCGAGCCAACGCAGTTCAGCGGAACAACCAAAATACAGAGACTTAAGCTTTTGGTCTCGTGTGGGGCGCAAATGTAAGAAGTGATCGAACTTTGCCATTATGCATGCATATTTATCTCACACGGTAAAAATACGGATGAGGTGAGTTGATAGATGAGTTCTTTTAAAATCTTACAAGGCTTTTTAGAGGGAGTGGATAGATTGGTTTGAGAACTTTACAAGACTTGTAGAGGTGAGTGGACAGATGGGCTGTTGTAGAACCCTAGAAGACCTGTAGAGGTCGGTGGATGGATGGGTTCTTTGAGAACCTTACAAGACTATTGGAGGTGAGTATATAGATGAGCTTCCTCTTATCTCTACTGATGTCTTTTAATGAAAGTGTGTTAAAGATATCATACAGCAATTGATAATGCCTTAATAGCATATTAAAAGTACAGTAGTTTCTGCTGGCATTATTGAGAATGGATTCTAATCGCTGATAAATCATGTAGCCACTCTAAGAGATTTGTTCATTAATATACATGTACATGTACATCTATTAAAATCAGATTGTATACCAAGGTCTATTAGAGTTAAAAAAAATACAGAGGTACATGTAGATCTACATGTAGCCTGAGTTTACATTTTCATTTCAGAGGAACAATTGTTTGTTCTCAAATTATGGGCCCCTTCAGTACATGTATGTCTGATATCATCTGATCTGTGACTGTGCCAATTAATATCCATTTGATTCTCTATTAATTGGAGTTGTCTGATGTATGTATAGACCATTTGAATGCAGTTTATCTTTCTTGTGGACGATACCACCAGGAAATGACCTCTGATAGCATTAGTTACAGGTTTTACGCAATCCTATGTATTTGAAATAAATTGTAAAGTACATGTAATTACTTTTGAGGTTCAGTATCACTCTCAGTAGTCACATTCAAGGCATTTTAAACACACATAGCCTTTTAAAGCCGGTTTGCAATGTCAACCACTTAGAACTTAATGTAGTGATGCTTCAATAAATCATTATTTTCCTCTTTCATTTGAAAGTTAATTTCATACTTAATGAGTGATTGAGGGATTTGATATGGGTTGTACAGCAATGTGTATGATATTAAAGTTTGCATACCTGTGTACATTAAACTATATTTAAGTTTTTGTAAATTTTGCTTCTAAAGTAAATAGTTACAAGCATTACTGTAAAAGTGAAAATTTTTGCGGATTTCGCGGCAAGATTGGCAAGCGCGAATTTATGAGCATCTATTTTAATGCATGTTTTGAGTGTTTAGATCTGTTTAGTTTTTAAGAAGATTTCTTGTCGATCCCCCAGGTCTGTTGATTAATCCTATGCACTTTGAATAGCTGTAGTCCCCCCAGTCCTTACTGAGTGCTGAGCCGTCCATACCAGGCCTGCAGTGCCTCCGTTTTGCCTTCCCTGATGTCTGCCCTGCAAAGAAAAGTTGTGCTAAATGTCACAAAAGTTTATGATTGGATCAAAACATATACATTCATTTTTGTTGCTATTGTTTGAAACATTTCTTCTCATTCAACTTTAATTGAGGTGAATTTTGGGCTTAATATGGAGATAAACTGTTTCATCTAGATTGTAAATGAAGTATGAGTTGATCTGAATAATTGTGGGCTTCATTATTCTAAATATCATGGTCTAAAATCAATATTATCTATGGCTGTGAAACTTAAGGAAGATTGACATGCTTAATACTTGATTATTAATCACATTATTAACCCTCTACCGCAGCTTTTGCTGAGCTTTAAGACACTGATCCCTGGTATCATATATTCATTTACATGTTTCATTTTATTTCCTCATAGCATTACCAAAGTGAAGCAGATGGCTTGTGTGCTAGGCTGACCAAATCAATACCAAAGAAAGGAGGACAGCTCAACCTGTCTGTCGACTCAAATGCATTTATACAGAGTAAGTTCTGCAACATAAACATACATACACAATACATGTATGTGACATATGTACATGTACAGTAAATTAATTTTTGCTTAAATTCAGATTTATTTTAATCTTGATCATCAAATAAAAATGTATATTCATGTATATATTATAAAAAGTAATTACAAAAAAGGACAAAAATGTATAGACTTCAAAAATAAGCCTCCAAATCACAAATATTGATACAAGTGTGATCAGAATGATGAAGCTACATTTTTAGGAAGAATAATGTATGTAAAAAGGAACATGCACGCATCATCACACACAGGCACACTCAAACATGCATTGTCTCACTGACAATTATTTAATAAAATTTGTGTAACAATACAATCATATATTTTTCATATAGGTAAGTACTGAAAAGGAGATACAGGATGTTCCAAAGAAAAATTAACTATTTTTTTTCTCAGTTTTTTTAAAACCAGATTGGTGAATGAATCCATTTGATCAATGGGTAATTAAAAGTGTTGACACTTGTGCTGACAGCTGGTGTTGTATAAAGTCAAATGTTTACACCAACCACAGCACCAAATTTGAATGAGGTTGGTGCTTGGATTCATTATTAGGGATTTAAAGTTTAATGTTGACAGCTTTTTGGTGTAAAGTTAATATTTACACCAACCACAGTACTCAAATTTGTGCTATGAGGTTGGCGCTTGGATTCCTTATACCATGGTCACTTTTGCTCTACGGCGGCGGTACGGTGAGTCGAAAACAGACGTTTCAACATATTTTGTACCGAATACATATAGGTGGTTTGAATTAAAATTAATAAAACTGCTGTTTTCGACTTGCCGTACGGCCGCCGTAGAGAAAATGTGACCAAAGTATTATTGGGTGATTTCAAGTTTTATGTTAAGAGCAGATGTTGGTGTAAGGCTTTTTTTTACACTAGGGGGGCGTTTCATCAATATTTTCATCCGACAAGTTATCAGACCTGACAACTTTCCGGGATTCTGATTGGTTGAGAAGCACTATTACTATAGTAACTGTTGGATAAAACAGGACTTGTCGGATAAAACGTTTGACAAGTCCTTTCATGAAACGCTCCCCAGACTTCACACCCAACTTGAAATAGGATTGGTGATTGGACTTATTTAAAGTATTGAGCTATAATGTAATTGGTGTATTTTTTTTTGGCAAAACCACTTTCACTGTTGGTAGATAGGAATCATAGGATACGGTCAAATTAATAGGCCTATGCTCTGTATCACCATGATGGATACCAAACTAGATATTAACCATTCTCTACATTGTGAGCATATGGCCATGTGTCATTATCACAATATCAATTTATTATGACGTTCCTGATGTTTTCAACCTTGCACTGCTGTTCATATTGCATTCATAATGCTTGAGTACATGTAACTAATTAATCACTATTGAATTACTTCTGTAACTCATATAACTTGCTGTAAGCAGTACTCAAGTTGTTGTTTTTCATTTGTTGTGAATAACATGCTAGTTGAGAAAGAAAGGTTTTGTTTTTGGATTTAACTTCCGAAATAACAAGTAAGAAATGTGGAAGCTTTGTGTAGTACTAACAAAAAAAAGATCTGTTGCCCTGGCATCATGGTATAATTGATAGTAATTGGCTCTGCTTTGTATATTTCATTTTTATTGAAACAGGAGAAGAGCATTTCCTTTATAACATTTGTAGTGCGACTGGTTGTTTGAGAAGTATAGTTTCTAATAGTAACTGTCAAAACAATCATAGTTCTTTCATGGAACATTCTCTATGTATCTTTGTGCTTGATTTTCTCAAAAATCTATGACTTGGGAAGCATAAAACAGGAAGTATACGTCTCAATATGTCAAGAAGAAATTTAAAGAAAAAATACAGTAAGATAAAGGAGAGAGGAAAATAGTTTTACAACCTTTCAAAGTCTTTAGGAAGAATATCATGAACTGATTTACTGCAGAGGAGTGTAATGCCCTTTTTACACAGGATTTTCTTAACCCCGGACTATCGCTAACCCGGACTATCGCTAACCCCGTACTATTTTTTTTCCTTTTCACACATGCCAATTTGTTATTGCTAACCCCGGATAAGGAATGCTTGCTTTTTACACACGAAACTCGCTAACCCCGGACTAGTGGTTTTTGTCGATCATTCGTAGTACAAGTGCTTCACTCGTACACTTTTTACACACGCTACAATTTCCTTAACCCCGTACTATAGGTAGGGCCAAATTGCCATTTAGCCCCACCTATAGTACGGGGTTAAGCTTAGCCCACTTTCGTTTTACACATGCGATCTTAACCCCGTACTATTGCTCTTAGCACCGCAATTGGTGGGATAACCCTGCTTTTTTGCAGGGCCAAATAATCCCGTACTATAGGTGGGGTTAGCCCACTTTGCAAAAACGCTGTGTAAAACGAAAGTGGGCTAAGCTTAACCCCGTACTATAGGTGGGGCTAAATTGCCATTTAGCCCCACCAATAGTACGGGGTTAAGGAAATTTTAGCCTGTCTACAAAGGGTGTAAGTAGTTTGATGCAAGATATATTCATACTGACAGCCATCTTGTGGCAATTCACAAGGAGCTTCAGAGTAGGTCTGGGCCCCGTCTTACAAAGAGTTATGACTGATCTGATCAATCGTAACCTATGGAAATCCATCAGTGTCATAATTTTTTTTGTACGAAAAATGTGCACAATGTCCTTGCATGATGCATCATAGCTAGAAAAGATTTGGAACAAACATTCATAATACATGTAGATATTGACGTTGCTGGCCGTCCATTGTTTCAATTGATCAGATCATAACTCTTTGAAAGACGGAGCCCTGGTGTTGGTTCCAAACAAGACCCTAATAAAAATGTGGTATACATCTAGTTAATCTATTCTGGAACAGTAATGTCATTATGGATAAATACATACATTTTGTTTAATCTATTGTATTTTCCTAGGTGGCTGGGCCATCAACAACAAAGACATCCATTTAGGTTCGTGTATTGGTGCTGGAAACTTCGGTGGTAAGTGAAAAATGTTTTTTAGCTATCAACAAACTGATTATTTGCCTATAGGGCATCTTCACAGCCATTCTGTAAACTAGACCTTAAAAACTTAAGATATGGTATATTGTGTAACAGGCATAATATTCCCCTCTGAAAAATAAAATCTGAAATATAGCCAAGGGTCGCAAAGTCACTGCCGAAGTTCGGGGTTACAAGCTCTTGCATAGTAAAGAAATCGAAAGTTATTTTTCAAGGCGAGTCTGCATGATAGTTTTATCATTTGACTTTAAAAAGCAGTAAAAACAGCATTAGAATGTTTTGGGGCAAAGGATTTCACATAAAATTTTTTAATAATCTGAAGAAATAAAATATTACAAAAATCGGAATTCCAATTTTAATCAGAAGAATATTAATATTAACAAAAAATAAACACTAATTAAACCTCTCTTTTAATAGAAACATCAGTATGAACTCACTTTTTTTATTCTCCTTGTTTTGTAGATGTACTGCAAGGGACATACCAAGGAAGGAAAGTAGCCATCAAGCAAGTCAAAGACAACAGTACAGCTGCACAAGCATTCCTGGCAGAAGCCTCCGTCATGACGTTAGTATTATTTATAACATGCTGTTACCATTCATGACCAAATGATTGGCTCAATCTTACCATGTGAACAGTTTTTATTTTTGCCTAACATAAAAAAAAATTTCCTGCAATCTGCAAATTACGAAAGAAGATTGCTGATCAGAATTAATATCCTATGTATTTTATTATTTTGTGTATTTATTATATATTTGTGTTTTATTAACTATTTTAATTGTCTTTTTTTAACGAAGTTTGTCTGGAACCTTTTTTGCAACCATGTACAATATGGATTCCATTTCAGCCAATTAAAAATATATTGTAACATTTTTCGGCTGTAAACATAATTTGCTTTAAATTTATAACATGTTTTTGAACAAGTTTTGTTTTAAATTTATCTATTGTTGTTACGGCATGCCCAATTTTTACAAATATGGTCTGAAAAGATGTGCAAAAGTTGAAAATAAAAAGTCGGTAAAAAAAAGTGACACAGTCTCAAAATTTTGCATGGCAGAGTAAAGGATGAAAGGGAAATGTAACCTTTGAAATTATTTAACATTGTGGTCTATTGGTTCTGGCTCTTGCCTTTGAGTAAGAGGGTCATGGGTTTGAATCTCAGCCATGGTCTTGTTTCCCTTGAGCCGCAAGAAATTTACCCGGACTGTGCTGCACTTGACCCAGGTTAAGTAAATATGTACATGTACTAGCAGAAGGGATTCCTCAAAAATCTCTTAGCAATGAAAACAGCAGCCCAGCTTAGGGGCTACCTTGAGCACCTTACAAGGTGGATATGTGTGCTACGTGTTTACCCCATATAATTTTGTTTGCTATTATTAATAACATTAATTTCATATTCTTCTGTCTTTTTTTTCCTTGCAGGACGTTAAAACATCCCAACCTGGTTCAGCTTTTAGGGGTAGTGTTAGGCAATCCTCTCTACATCGTCCTTGAGTTCATGTCAAAGGTAAGAACTGGCTCGAGGCATGAGGCGCTGGGGCTTCGTAAGATCGCATGTTTGGGATAAGATTATTTGATCTCACCCATGCCTAAAGATGTCTAACTAAAATCTGATGCCCATGTTGTGGGTTAGTGTGCCGATTGGAAAACGGTGGAGGGAAATAATTTTTATGTTTTAGAGGCTATATCTTTTTCTGGCATAATGGTGCAATGAGCAATCATGCAGTAAATCAAAAGCATTATTATTCTGCCCTATATAAAATATTCATTTTCTAATGATTCGTGAATATTGTATTTAGCTTACCTTGAGATGACTCTAAAAATGATGGTCACCCCAAAGCAGGCCCTTTGGTATTTAATATAAAGTTTCAGAAATACAGTTATGAATATCATATGTTTTCTCTTTTATTTTCAGGGTAATCTTGTGGACTATCTGAGGTCGAGAGGGAGAAATGTTATCACTCCAAGACATCTACTTAAATTTGCCAGGTAAGTGATAATTGATGTGCATTATGTACTGTGCAAATGTGTTTTTAATTGCTCCTACCTCTCAATCCCATTTCTTGATATAAAAATTGTATATTAGGAACAGAAATAATTCTACATAATGAATTTGAAATCTTAAAATGATTTTGGGTTTTTATCCTGATATATATCAAAAGATTAATTTTCAGAATTTGTGACCCACATTTGATTACCAAAGAACTGTTGGGCAGATCAACTTCAAACTTTTCCGAGTATGCATATTGGAGAGACAATGATCCTATTTTTGTTAGGGTCAAAGATTAAATAGGTCATAGGTCATCATAATCATTGAAATATCTTGTTCTCGTGATGATTGAAGATGATTGAAGCGGGTCAATTTAAAAGTTTAGTTTTTGTATGCATCTTTGAAATGATCTGATATAATTTTGAGGTCAAAGGTTACCAAGGTCGTTTTATATCAAAACACATCTTGTTCTCATGATATTCCATTTGTTATTTAACTTTAATCTTGGCTATTAAATGTATGCATATGAGAGAGGCAAAAATCTTCTTCCTTTCAAAATTGAGATCATTTGAGATTATATCAGATCATTTCAAAGACATGGTGACATGAGGTCAATGGTCACTGAGATGACTATTAACCAATCTCCTCAATTTACCTTGTGTTTGTTCATTACTCCTCCCATCCTCAGTGATGTGTGCAATGGCATGGCTTACCTTGAAGAGAAGAAATTTGTCCATCGAGACCTTGCGGCGAGGAACATCCTAGTCTCGGAACAGGATATAGCCAAGGTATCGGACTTTGGTCTATCTCAAGAGGCTACTCTCAATCAAGAAGGAGGCAAGTTCCCCATCAAGTGGACTGCACCAGAGGCTCTTAGAAAAAAGGTGAGTTCAATCACACCAGGGGGGGGGGCATGTCATAAGGGGTGTTGCAAGAAAATATTTGCGATCAATCGCAAATATTCTGTTGTAATTTTACAACTGATAGATCAACATTAGTTATAGCAAATAAGATTAGATCTCTGGTTTCAAGGAGCAGATTAGCAATCAATCACTAATTTGCAATTAACTGCAAGACATACATGTATGATTGCTTTAGGGACCAAAATTGACCTGCAATTGATCGCAAGTTTCTTGCAACACCCCAATAGAGTTGATTGTTAGTTATTGAACAATGCCAACTTAGCTTGCACATATACCATCTCAACTATACCATTGCATGGTCCCGATTTCATACTTACTGGTTAAATATGCATTGCTGCTGCAGATCAGATGCACATTTTGAGGGATTGTGCATTTTACTTTCAATAATTCTTTCTTAGATAAACATAGGGGAAAAAATTATTCTTAATATTTTTGCTAAATTCTGAGGCGTTGTTCAATGCAAATGGAAATATTCTTATTTGTGCAATGGCATGACATTTCATAATTGGTTAAAGAAAGTGTCAATCTATTCAATAATGCTACTCCTCATCAAATAGAGCATCTTTCTTGCACTTCATGTAAAATCTTGCACCACCACATTCATGCCTATTTGCTATTTGTATATTAATGACTGAACGCATGACCCGAGCATGTTTTTAGATGCTAAGTCAGCTACACATAAGGGATACACCATTTAGCGCAAGAGAGGGTCTCCAGTCACTTGCAAAATCATTTATTACTTAACAAGCAGCTTCAGACTGGGGCCCCCAAGTTTATTTTTTAGTTTTGGTACATTCCCCAAAATTGGATGTCACTATTCCAATTTGTTACTTGATTATATGAATGTGTGTGCCCTAAAACAGATGACATGAAAAAAATGACATGAAAAATATGTTTTATTGGAATTTTTTTGGGGTGATTTTGCATCAAAAGTCTATACCTCTCTTAAGCATGGAATGGGCTGAAAGTTTCTGGGTGATGTCTTTGTAATTTTTTTTCATTTCTTCTTTCTAAATTTGTATTTGTGAGGGTAAGTGTTCAAAAGGCCTATTTTTATTTTCCAAGAAATTAGTGAGGAAGGGCACTAGATATGTAATAATTGCAAAGATTTGAATTTCAGGATGCAGTGACCACTACACTATTGTAAGATAGGAATGTTGGATGATGCTCAATTGTGAATTACATTGTTGACCCTTTTGCTTTAGACAGGCTTAACCCTATCCATCCAGGGTCAGAGGGAGGGCAAAAACAGACTCCCCCCCTCAACATTTTTTGTGATAAATCCGCTGCAGGATCAAAGAGTTTGATTGTCTGAGTGTACATGTAATTCAACATTGTTCTTGTAATTTACAATTATGATATGGAAATTGTAAGTATTCAAACAATTGCTTTAATACCTGAGTGTATGATTTCCCCACCTTTTTACAGGAATTTTCTTCCATGTCTGATGTATGGAGTTATGGAATCTTTATGTGGGAGCTCTACTCATTTGGAAGAGTGCCATATCCTCGTGTGGTAAGAAATAGATTATTTAAACTCCAAGTTTGAAATAATAAAATGAGTGATAAACCTTTGTTTAGGAAGAAAGAGATTACTATAAAAGACAAGTTGAAACAAATAAATGTGAAATTCTTGTTAATATTTGTTTAAAAGTGTAAATGATTCATTTTGCAGAGAAATTTGACCGACAAAAGTATTCTGATATCAATTTCAAGTACCTTCAATTTTGCTTTTGCTTTAGTCCCTCATACATGATGTACTTCATTTGTTGCTATGTGTATATGATCTGAAAACGGAAAACAACATGGAGGAGAACTGTAGAGGTGAGAAATACCGACGGATGGAAGAGTTGAAATGAGGCCAGGGGTTGTGCTGTAGAGACCGACAAAAATGGAAAGAAAGCGTGGACGCCGTATGTGCGACAGGGCACGAATGAGAATAGTAGAAGTACAGTAGTAGCACATGTATATATTCACTTTGGACTACTGTAGCAATTATTTATTTACTTACTCTGTGTATTTTGTATTAGTATAATTTCATGTTAAATGAATCTAACTTTGAACTTTGAATGTCGCAAATACTTTTATACTTCTTACAATTGTCTTCTATTCCCATCCTTCTTGGCAGCCATTATCGGAGGTCGTTGCCCATGTTGAGAAGGGCTACAGGATGGAATCGCCTGAAGGTTGCCCAGACTATGTATACAAGGTAATGAAGGATTGTTGGGACATCACTCCGAAGAAGAGACCAACCTTCAGGCACATACGCTCTCAACTCAACCATTTCATGTCACGATGAGATTATCATCTAGCAGAAAAAGAAATGGACAATTCATGGAAATGTACTTAGGATACTTCTCCTGAAAAACTTTTGTTTCCTAGCTTTCTTTCAAATGTACAGTAAGCACGTCACATTTACAACTCACCTATTTCATGTCATGAAAAGAAAGTGATTTTTTAAGTACTTGCTTCTCCCACTTTTATTCTCTAGCTTTGTTTTTTAACCTCCATTATAAAGGTCATTACACTCACAACTCACTTGCTTCTCCTGTTATACTTTGATTTTGTTAGTCTTTAATCTACACTTTAGAAAATAATGCGGACAAGTTGGCCGTTTCATGTCACGATTAGCTTGTCATTTAGCAGAGAAAGAAATGGGCAATTGGAACATGGAATGCATGTTATCCTTATGATACTTCTAAGAAATGCTATTGTTTCATAGTGTTGTTTTTAATCTACACCAAGCACATTCACAACTCGAGCACTTTATGTTTCAATTGGATTGCCATTTAGCAGAGAAAGAAGAGGACAATTCTGATACTTCTCCAAATGCTTTTGTTTTGTAGCATTGTTTCATATCCACATGTCGAGGTGCACGCAAACACGTTATATTCACAACTCAACCATTTCATGTCACAATGAGATCGTCATATAGCACAGAAACAGATGGACAATTCATGGAATGCACTTTGCTTCTTGTGAAACGTTTGTTTCTTTGGTTTTGATTTTAATCTTTTCTGAAGATTGTCATAGAACAGATGGAAATGGACAATTCAGTGACTGAACTTATGATGCTTCTCACACAACACTTTTATTTCTCTGGTTTTTCTTCACTCAAGTACATATTTACCATCTCAACTCGACTGATTAATTCCTTCATGATTTGAGTTCATCATATAGAAAAGGAGATGGGCAGTATCATGGAATGTACAGTTATGTACTTAAGATTATGATTCTGAAATAGTATTTGTTTCCTAGTTTTGTTAATATTTTTCAGTATAGTGCATATTAAGCTTTCAAATCCACATCTGCATGTCTGAATGAGGATGAAGTTTGCAGGAACGTTGTATGAGCACTTGATCTGTCTTTTTTTATTTACAGACCGATTGAATATGTGAATTGAGAGCGATATGCTGAAACTCAAAATTGCAAAATATGTGTGGTGAGTGTGCAAAGCTTGAAACCAGTGACATCATTTTCAAACAGATCATGCTTGAATACACAATGAGGCTTTATGAATTGCAATGAGGTGAAAATAAAGGAGAAGAGTTTTCTCTTGGGAAATAGAATTTTCTCCTATTGACTTGCCAAATTGATGCACACTCCTTACATGTTTGAAACAACTATTTTTTTTTCTATAGCTGAAAGCATTTCATGTATGAAAGTGACCTCTGAACCTTTTCATTTGAAAGTCTATGGGCATTTTGATTTGGTCAGTCACTTGTATTATTCTACGATGCTTGTGTATACACTTGGCATTGTGTTCTGGAATTGATATTACTTAATAATTAATCACTATTTGACCAAGTAGTTAACAACTTGGGTAGTGAAAGCTAATACATGTAGAAAAGCTTAATATTTTAAGCGCAATTCAATTCGTATAGTGACTTTGAAGTCAGCATTCATTAAAACACCTAAGCATTCTCTGCACTTTAATACGAAGTACATGAAGATCGGCCTTCTGATTCCTTTTCTAAGTTAGGTACCTTAAAGATGTTATCTATAAGTCTTACTCTTCATTCTGTTCAAACTCTTTGAAGTTACATTTATATATTGTAAGAATGGCATAAGAATCTATGTTGCGTAGAGGAGAGTATAGTCAGCTAGTCTATTTTATTGGTTCAGCTTTTGCCAAAGTTTGATCAGAATGACCAACATTTCTTTTCCATGTTTTCATATGTATTTATTTTCATTTTGTATCTATGCAACAAATTGGTATCTAAAGAGGAAACTATTGTACTGAGTGTATCTTTCTCTCCCTCAAAAAAAAGAAGAATAAATTTCATATTGTTATTTGAGCAAAAATATTAACCCTATCTAGGCCGGGGGGGGGGGGCCTCGGAGGCCCCCCCCTCAACAAATCGCGCGATATTTTCGCCGTGCGAAATTTTTTGACTGCGCCGCTCGCTGACTTTTTACTTTCAAGTCTTGCGCAACTTTTGAGACCAATTTTGCGTCACCCGGGTATGTGGTTCCGAAATTACGCGACATAATGTAATTGCATGTCAGACCGAAAATTGCTCAAAAACGTGATTTCATGTACAAAGTCAATGCAAATTGTGTTTTCAACCAAAATTCATAAATGTATGATTATTTTTAGTTTTGCTTGTCTAAATGTATTCATTTTATGCTTTTTATGATCACAGAAGAGTCCCCAACAAATTTCATTGAAAAAAACAATGAAAAACAAAAGGTCAAAAAACAAAGAAATACATAAGAAATTGCAAAAAACAATATAATACATAAGAAAACGATTTGATATCACAATTTTTTTCATGTACACTTGCTAAAGACACCACAAAGAGTTTCTATACCAAAAATTAGTACATTTGGAGCTTTATTTAGGGAGTTAGAGGAAAAAGTATGATTTCGCATACTAATTACGCATAAATTAGCATAATCACTTAATAACAATTCGCATGAAATAAATGACTATACGATCTTGTAGATTATGTCCCAGGCAATCCGCGTGCCAATTTTCGGCGCGATTGCGCGGTCGACGGCCAAGATCTTAGGGGGGGCCTGGGAGGCCCCCCCCCCGGCCATAGGAACTCCCAAAATACCCCGGCCTAGATAGGGTTAAATCAGTGATGATCACGCAAAGAGTGCAACAATTGAATGACACATTGATTACATTTCAAGGACAATGTATCACTGAACACCGTCATTCTGAAAAAGAAAACCCTACGAAATTGCAGAGGATCACTTGCATGCTAAAATACATCAACTGATAAATCAAAATGAAAGACACAATAACACGAAAATCTCAGAATTTGTTCCAATATCATGTTTTGTAAGAAGAATCTTTAACCCTTAACATGCGATATTATTTCCCTAATTCACACAAGATGATCAATGAGCTTCCTTCTTGATATAATTCAGTTATGATGAATTTCTCTGCCATCCAGAAACATTAAACATAATACTTTCATAATGTTAAGGCACTTTTGAAAGGTACAAACATGTGTAGTTAAAGTGAACCACCAGCTATTTTTTTTAGAACAATGCTGTTCAGTGATACATGGTCATAGACACTTAATTAAATAAGCTTTCACGTTCTTAAGTGATATAACTTTTCTCAATGTAACGTATCTGGGCCTATCTCATAAAAGTTTACAACCATGGTAACTTTGCTATTTGTATCTCCCAAAATGATGGAAAATTTGATTCTGATTGGCTGCCAAGTCCTGTTACCATGGTAGTTTAATAATGGCAAACTTACCATAGTTGTAACTCTTTATAAAATTGTCTATTTTTATATTTCGTATGAAAATATGACCTTTTTTTTTGGGGGGGGGGGAAGTCTACATATTGTTTCCACTCAGTACAAACCAAAATGGACCTTGTTAAGTAGAGGCTATTGCGATTTCTTTCTTTTGTTCTTTCTCTCTCTGTAGTCTCCATGGTGTTGGGTATATTATTTACTGTTCACAAACTTGCCAGTAGAAAACGTGTAGTCCCCTGCATTAAGTTGAATGTATTTTCAAGGATTTTCTTTCTTTTCTTTTATATGTACTTCTTTGCATCATATAATCTCAGAAAATGATAAGATATAGGGTAAAAGTTGAAAGCTCAAAACAATTCTTCCATGTCTCCAAGTCGTTTTTCTGCATTATACATGTATATCTTCATTGATGAGATGCTTGTGTAGTCACATGAGCAGTCACATGTTCAATTCATGTATTTTAGAAAGTATAGACACCTTGTGACTGTACTCTATTTTAGGGGAAGTAATATGTTTTACACTTAGTTTTGTACCAGATAGTATATACATGTATCAGTGAGTAATACACATACACAGGCTGTCTGTAACGTTGTTTCGGTGTGATGTTGTACATAAGGAGAGAATTATGCCTTTTCGCTCGGAAGATTAAATGTAAAAATGCTGGCATTTTTATAAGTTATTATGTACAATGTATGTATCAAGATGTAGAATAAAAGGTTAATTGTTTCCATGTATGTAGCATAATTTCATATATAATGCTAACCCTTGTTTACTAATCGCTGTACCATTGCAATTGTGTACTCTGTATATTTCTAAGTGTTAATATAGTTGTATTTGTATGTTATTTGTATGTTGCTTGGCTTTTGTTAGCTTGTAATGTGCATAGAATTTAGTCACCAATCTTTATTTGTTGAATCAGCATTATGATCTATAAAGTGATCTTTTCCCCTTGAAACAAAATTTAATTTGTCAAAATTTGTTGCTTTATAAAATTCTTTCTCATGATATCCTCGTAAAGACAATCTTTTTAAAGAGGCCAATTACATTAAAGCTGCATCTTTTCTTTTTCAGTGAAACTTCATTGACACATTCTAACAAAAGGTCATATGAATGTACTATAATTTACAGATTTGCATAGTTATCCTGATTTATAAGGTTTCATTGCTTTCTTTAATTCACTGTTATTCTTAAGAGGTTTATGTACTATGTAGCTTGCAACTGAGGCATTAACAAATATCTCAGAGTTGGATTACAGTGTTATACAAAAAAAAAAACATCAAACAATTTTTTTTCTCTCACAAGTGTCAACACAAAGCATCTGTGGTTTCTCAATTAATAAGGCTTTACTTTTTTTGAGATGTGTTGAAATCTGATGACAGTATTAAAATATTGCTGATTGCTCCCGATCAAAAAGGGCATTTTTCTGATATTTTCAGGGAAAAGGAAAGAGAAAAGTAAAAAGTTTGCTCTTATTCTTTTTATATTTTCTCCTTTATTTGGGGGCATTCTCATTTCGTAGGTGGGGACTAATCAACAATGTTTGTACCAAATGAAGTCAGTTTTCCTCAATTTTCTCAATTACATATTTTTTTGTAATCTGCAATATTTGAATTACCAGTAATCTGCATATTTTTGCCATTTGTTATGTTAAAGTTGATAGTATAGCTATTGTCATGGCCCACACAGGAGACCAAGGCCATTATCTAATTTATGGGTAGGCCTATAGCGAATTTGTTGTGATACATGTAGGTTGGTATACTATACTAATAAGTATGAGTGGCTACCACCATATTTACAGAAATTGGCATTTGTATGACAGTGTACGGTCGTTATTTTATTGAAAATAACATATTATTTAACTTGAGCAGTTATCTACATGTATACATGAACAGTCTATGAAGAGCTTGAATCACAGTAACAGAGAGTTCAAGGGGTGTTGCAAGAAAATATCAGCAATTAATTGCAAATTTGTAAGTGCAAGACGTGTGAATATTTGGGACCCAAAAAAGACAGTAAGTTTTGTAATGTTCTTGCAATATCATTTTTCAAATAGATTGTGAAATGCACAAAGTAAACTTGAGCAATGCAGTTCACAGGTTCTGTTTATGCTCAAATTAAAGAGGCTCAGTGACTATTAGATCAGAAATTGAGAGAGCCTGCGATAAGCATAATATTCATTGATGGCAAAGTAAAGTGTGTTTTGTTCTAATCGTGTTTCTAAAATGCAACCTATGCATTTTCAGCTGTTGTTACTTTAGACACGCTGAAAGAAAAGAAAGTATTTGCATTCTCAGATCTTTAATGGGCATTCTACAAAGAATTGTCAGGGTTGATGAAACATTTTTATTTTTGGCCTGCACTCCCACCGCTTCATCAAGTTCCGTCAACACAACACGCAAATGGGCAAGCTGCACAACACGCAAATGGGCAAGCTGCACACTGCTTCCATGCTCAGTGGCTAGCAACTTCTCGGCTTGATCGCACAATCATGTTAAAAGTCAAAGGCACATGACATTATCGTCTATTTTCATAGGAATTTTTACACCATTTGGATGCTTATCCTGCAATAGGTGATAAGTTAATCACCCAGAGTTGAACAAGATTTATGACCAGGCGATGTTAGGTAATGCCAATGGAAATTGTATGAGATTCATTATCTCACTGCTGGCTTGGCAGAAGAATTTCCCGTGGGTACACCGAGTTGCTTTTACCCAAAGAAATCTTTATTACCAGTGGGTGTTTCTTAAAATATTAGTAAGTTAGAAGCTACTTTATGAACAAATGGTGATCCTTTCCAAGGAGCTTCATCAACACTCATGAAAATGTGTGTATCATTTACTACAAGAAAGGACCTCCAGTTGTTCGGAAAGTCTCTCGTAACCTACAACCGGCTTTATGACACACCCACCTGGTATTGCCGAATGCTGTTTAAAGAGTCTTGGATCAGCAAAAAATGAACCACTCCCCATGAAAGGTGACACCCATGTGGCTTCAAGGTTTCACGGATGTTAACAAATGAGTTGCGAATGCAAGCCAAAACAAGCCACCCAGCTAGCAAAGCTGCAGTGTGCAGCTTATCCCAATTTTGTAACAAAATGTCACAGAAACAAGGGGTGACGCTGCAGGCTAAAAGGTAGTTGAGACAATATTGAATTGATAATGTTTATTTTATAGAATGATCCGATATCACAGTCTTGCCAAATTGTTGTTGTTCATTTTTTTTCGTTTTTTGAATTTAGCTCAGGCACATGGCTTCCTCAACGTAACTCAAAAGATCTTCTTCACAACAGTATTACAGTTTAAGAACAGTTTTATTTGATTTGCTTGATGATTACTATGATTTGGATTGATTATGAAGTCCATCAGATGAGCATTAGAAAAAGTGTTCTGTATCAGAGAAATTATTTTCATGTTACATTGGTTGATTTGTGTTGTATTGTACGATTGTGTACCAGTATGATGTAAGGATATTTCTTCTGGAATGTACACATATGCTGTTATCATTTCCTCATGTACCAATTTTTAGTGTTAGTAATTTGTTATGAAACAATTGCTTTAAACACTGACTGTGAAGGCTATACATACTCATCATTATTTTTGCTGTTTTACTGTTATTATTGTTATTACTGAACATATTGTGTCAAAAGTTGATGTTTAGTTGGTATTCCATGCACAAGTCAGGAACTTTTTTTATGTCATATTTTGTATTTCCTGATTTTTCCTGTGAGGTCCAAACTACTGCATTATAAAAATTATCAATTGATGAACCCCCTGCGCCATTCTTTGTGTAGAATGGTATATCGATGTTATTGCAATGCTGTTGTGTGCTTGCCTCATATGTGGGTTTCATATCCACCAGACCATAATATATGTATATATATATTTTTGGTATTATTATTTTTTTTTTTTTGGGAGGGGGGTTGGGGTCTGGGAATAAACAATGGTACCGGTATATTTCATATATACATGTATATACCAGAAATTGACAAAAATTCTTCCCCAAGGCTTCAGAGATTGTGGACGTGTTGCACCTGGTGATATATAAACATGTTCTGTTCAATATTCTACACAGCAATACATTCAGAATATGGATATGGAGATTGTTTCACAAGAACAAGATTGATTGAAATTGTTCTTATCTATTGAAGGCTATCTATAGCTGGTTTTACATCCACATAATCACAAAATGCCTGGTTTTTTTCTAGTACGAAAACAAAATAGTTGAAATAATGACCCCAAAGTAGTAGGTACTTTAATCATGGAAAATTTTGCATAGATTTATCCAAAAGCCTGGCATAATTGTATATTTCTTGATTCAGTTATCATCCCAGTAATGTTATCAATTAACTGATGATCCAGTTTTGTTCTGAAGTTTATTAAGTTGAAGATACAACTATGGACAGCTTAAATCGGGTTGAAATTTTATCTCTGTACCGTTCTGATATTCGCAGTCACTAAGATAAGATTTCAAAATTTTCTCTTTGGAAGGAAGAGGAAAAGAAATATTACAAAAGAAAGTTTTCCATAGATCATAAAATGTAAAAGTAAAATTTTAAGAAGAAATCAATGAAATTAAAAGATCTAATGGTCTCCCCACTTTTTAAAGATTAATTCAAGTCCGATTGAACCCTTTACCAAAGCTTTTGATGGATATCAAGAGCAATATCAGTCATTATCTATTTTGAGTGTTCTAGCGATGCATTAAAAACGTGTATTTTGGTCTGCATCAATTACCCATGCAGTATCAGAACGTACCCCTAAAAAGGATCGAAATCTGACAAATATCCCATAGGCTCCTGTACAAACTTTGCTATTGAATATGAGAGCATATTCAACAGTTTAGGGTGCGTGTGCAAATGCATGAAATATATAACGCACACAACAATGAAAGCAATGCGATGTGCAGCATATAGCACAACTACGCTCGATGACGTCATAAACCAAAAATGATCCTATGAAGTGATAATGGCATAATGTGCTCCCTCTTTTTTTTTGGGGGGGGGTGGGATAGATGACAATAATTATATTGAATAGCTTTATTTTTTGAAATACCAGAAATATTCCACTCATTAGGGCCAATATTCCACTCATCTACTATTCGTGGAATATTTTCCTGAACTCTTGGAATATTTGTGGTATTCCATTCTAAGCCATCCAATATAATATAAATCTTTGTGAGATAACATGGGATCATTAATGAAATATTTTCATGTGCAGATGCAAATAAGCATCTTCTTCCTGTATTTATGACTTTGAACATATGGAATGTATTGTTATTATTATTATAAATCAATTGAAGTCACTTATATGAAGAGAGTACATTTAGCGATGGATATTGTATGCAATGAAATAGTCTTGTTTCCAGTAGATATTATATAATGATGGAGGTATATAGAATGACGGTAGACTGAGAGCAGTTGATAGAAAGTATTGCAAATAAATCTTTTCCAAAAAACGCTTTTGTATTCGTATTGTCTTTATTTTCTTGTGCCAGATATTCTTGAAAGACAAGCCATAATCATTCTTTTTGTGATGGAAAACTGACTTTTCTTGAAGTTAAAAGGGAAGTTCACCCTGGTTAAAAGCTAAAAAATAGACAAAAAAATAATTAAAAAATATTTGTGAAGGTTTGAGGAAAATCTATCAAAGATTTAGAAAGTTATTAGAAATTCAAGTTTTTGATTTGTGATGTCATAAACGAGCAGCTGCCCCATATGTTATGTAATATTAAAGGCAATTTGATTTTTTTATTCTTCGTGATGACTTATCTTTTGTTTTCTTTTTATTTGTGTAATGATATACTGAAGGTACACCAAAAACAAAATTTTCTGAGAAATTACACTTCATTGACTTTTATTTTTACTGTACGATGCGGCAAAGCTTTCAACTTTCATAACTTTTTTTTACATCGGATTGAGATGAAATTCTGAAAGTCTGAAAATGATTAATAAAACTTTCTTTCGTTGGCAAGGCAGTAGCAATATTGAAAACAAAAAAGTGCATAATTTTCACTTCTAACGTTTTTCTCTGTCAATATACCCTATGAAATATTCTTAAGAAAATGCAGCAATGATGACAAAATATTTGTGGAATAAAAGTGAATGAAATAGTTTATAAATATTTAACCACTGCTTTAAAAATGGCTGAAAACTTGACACAGTAAGAATGTAGAAAGGAAACAATTTTAGCATGTTCTATGTTTTATTTACAAGTCAGAATCATAGCAATAAAAATAGTGATTTTCATGATGCTTCTTGGACAATAAATACTATAATACAAGTATCTTCACACACACATAAACATCAGGGGCCAGTAACACAAAGAGTAGTGATCGATTGTCAAACAATTTCTTATGACCTATTGCACTGACTATAATGTACAATCAAGTGCTAAAAATCAGTTAAAATCAATCGCTGAGGCTTGTGTTACAGATCGCTGATGCATTACAAAGACAAGAAGGAAAATCCTTAAAACCATAAATACTTCAATCTAGACATCATAAAGGATGAATCAAGGCCAATAAGCTGATTCTGAAGGCTTGTTCAGACATGATGCAAAAGTAAGCAGCCTTTTGACTGTAAAAGGGCGATTCCATACGTGTCGTACGGGACATTTAGAGAACATTTGACAGTTTTTGACAAGAAAAAATAAAAAATATTCCAGTAACTATAGGTGGTCATCAACTACTACCAGAGTGTAAGAAAAACCAAGACTTAACATGACTTGAATTCACATCCTGTATAATACAGATTAAAAATAGTAATGTGTCGTACGGACGCAGAAAAAGTGGCTTTTTTAGAAACCTCAAGTTTGTACTCAAAAGTCTGTGAGTTGGGCAGATAAATTTCATAGAAACTGAACTCAAATTGACACTCAATTACCCAAGAACAAACACATTTATAAAAGAAAGCAAAATAAACATTCATGAATAAATAAAGCGAATTATAATTTTCGAGAACATTGTGGCGTACGGGACATTCAAAATGTGTCGTACGGGACATCTCTAAATTGAAGCCAAACTTTCTTACTTTATGTCACTTTGACTTCTTCAATCACATTATTTGGCCGATGATAATGATAATCCCATCAAACTAAGACATTCATTAGGTTAGAAACCGCTATTAGGTGAATATTTCTGTCAATATATCATAAACAAAATAATGTGTCGTACAGGACAATTGTGTGTCGTACGGGACACTTGTGTGTCGTACGGGACACTTGTGTGTTGTACAGGCACTTGCGTGTTGTACTGGGCAGCCTGAATAAATAAACATGAACTTTTTATCAATCAGAAGGAGCATTACCCCTAAATTCTTGCTTATTTATGAATAATCTTTTAATAAGCAGTCATTCAGGACAATACAATTAAGTAACCTCAATATATACAATTGGGAGCAATATGTTATAATTTTTTCATGATGGGAAATGTACAAGTGTTCACAGCATTTTTACGAGCTGAAAAACTTCAGGTTTTGTGTGAAGTTATATTTTAGGGAACTAATTAAAGATTTCCAAACACTATTTAAACAATAAATGAATGAAACTTTGTATAAATTATGGGGCTAAAATGATGATGTTATGATTTTTTTTATATGAAATGTATATCTACATCATATATGTCACAACTGTCACTTTTTTGCTTTTTTTTGGTAACAATTTTTTTTCTAAAGAAATGCGGTTCTACTTTTTCAAACCCATCTGCATTTCATGAAACCATATGGTTTGTCTTATTTTCCAGATTTTTTTTTACATCTTGAAAAAAGTAAGGAGTTCCAATACTGTATATAAAAAATAGTGATCATCACGGGAAGTCCAAATAGATGATCATGATGATTGATATGTATTTTTTTACATCTTATAATAATTCCACATTAGCATGCAAGAGGGAGTCATCTTCCAGGCTAGGTTGAAATAATTATAAAAGTTTTCTTTTCATGCTCAATGAAAAGAAATTAACCTGCTCTGATCAGTGAAAATCACCAGTTTAGCTGAAGGGATTCACAAAAGAATAAGCCTACATGAAATCGATTAAAATGTTTAGAATCACCTATTTCATGTTCTGTGGAGATAAACAAGGTACTTTTTCAGTTCACTTTATGTTAAATCAATCAAATGAATTTAAATATGCCTACTATTTATGGTTTCTGAATCCAAATCCTGCAATTAAATGCATTATTATATTGTGTGTCGTACGGGACATGTCCCGTACGACACAGCGTGTGTCGTACGGGACATTTTTTAATAGGACAATAATTGAAAAATGAAGGGCAGTAATTAGATCCTTATGGGATAAATCGATCACCCATGGGTCAAAGAGAAACTCATTTTATGAAATTGCATCATCAAAAATAAAATTGTAGGAAAAACTTTTGCATTGTCATGTGTCGTACGGGACATTGCCAAAAATAGGTTCGGAAAAATCAGGGCTGCCCCTATTATGGATCATGAAAATGTTGTAGATATTATTTGGAACCATCAATGATATATTATTCTATTGACCTGCAATATTTTCAATCTTCTCTTGCTTTGCAAATAATTGTTTCAGGTGGAATTTGTACTTGACTATTCAATGAGCAAAATTCTTGAAAATTTAAAATTCCATTGTTCTCCCCCCAAAAAACTATATCTGTCTTCACTTTTGGTTAAAACTCATAATTTTCATAAAATTTAGGTATCATAGTAAAATATTACACTACTTATGACTTATTGAAAGCATGTTGAAATTAATGATATTTTTGAAGTTCTAGTGTGGAATCGCCCAAAAAGGAACTGTTGGGTGCATGAACACATTTTCACTCGCAAAGAGAAGAGTTTTTTCCAAGTTGGCAATGACACAATGATCCAAAAATCTAAAGCCTTCTGAATTCATTCAAATTTTGAAAATAAATGTCACTGAAAATAATTCAGTAACACAGCGACAAATGTGTATTATGGCACATTCTACAGTAAAAGAAAGGTCACATCCTTCTAAATAATGCATTATACTAATCACTAAGGTATTTTAGGCATGAATGGGCTAGTCTGCAGGCACAGACCCTGATTGAAACTCATCAACAAGTGTGTCTCCACGCAAAGACATACAAAACTTGCTGTACACCAGGCATGAGTAGGCTGCAATTCAGACCCTTTACTCGAGTGAAGGGTTTGCACAGCAGACTATGAATGGGCCCATCTACAAAGATACACAATTATCAATTAATCAACTATCAAAAGTACACGTACATGTATTAATCACTGCCACATGACATACCACCCAGAAACAGATTTTACAAATAAACATTCTTCGTTGTTTTCATTGAGGTAAATTCATTGAGGCATTTTCTTGAAGTAATTTTGTGCTGTAATTTTAATGAGCACCCTTAATAAGGTGGATATGTTTTTATAAATGTATTTATTAAAGTAGCAGAAAAAGTAGAACTGGACATGTTTGGTCAGCTATGCCAATAGCACATATATCAATGATTAAGACTACAAGTGTATGATTTTTTTTCAACAGTGCTTGAAATCCTTGAATATTCTAATATAAATATAAGTAGTCTTTGACTACTGGCATTCATAGAGAATTTATCCCAGATTGAAATCATGATATTCAAAAATAGTTTCTTGTGCAATACACCTTTTGACCTTATCCAGCAAAGCAAAAGCCATTTGTGACAAACATTTTAGAAAAAAATAAAACAAACAAACTCACCCTCACAAAAATAGTAGTACATCACAGAAACTTAGGTACATTATCAAAAGGACGGATCAAAAATTATACATAGCACATTAAAACTATCTGAGAGATTCATCAGGACGAACTTCATGTATCATCTTAATTTTTCTTGAACGAAATATTATTCATCTAGTCCCAGTAACATGCAGCTTCACACCAGGGGCCGTAACATAATAATATCATATAGCACTTATGAGGCGCCAATTATTTTAGTTGCCTATTCAATGGCGCACTATATATACCCGGCTTTGGCTCGAGCTGCCTTACAGCACTCAAGTAATCATTCCTACCGGGTACCCATTTTACCTCACCTGGGTTGACTGCAGCACAATGTGGGTAAATTTCTTGCTGAAGGAAAACACGCCATGGCTGGAATTTGAACTTGCGTCGCTCAGATTGACAGACAAGTTTTGTAACCACTAGACCATGAAGCCCCCACAAAGCTAAGTGATTGACCTTGGGGCAGATCTTTAATTAGTATATGCAATCAATCAAAGGAATTAACCCAACGATCAATCACTATTCTTTATGTAACGTTACAGGCCCGGGATCATAGGCTGATTTCTATTGCTTGAAAACAATGTTCATAATGTGCAATCAAGTATACAAATCTACTGTGAGATCGATCGCTAAGTTTTGTGTTACTGGCCCTGGAGTACTTACATTGAAATACCAATGTGTAGAAAAAAGCATAGCTATGGACATCTGGGCCTCGTATTACCAAGAGTAGCGATCAATCCAATCAACCACAACTATGGAAAGCCAGCAATGTCAACATCTATTTTGCATTTTTGTTCAAAATATTTCTAGACATGATGTATATTCATACATGTACCTTCATCATTTTCTTGCAGATTCAGTGTGATTCTCTTTGTTTAATACTAAGGAGATTGAGCTAATTTCCTGTAGAAAAAAAATTATGATATGGATGGATTTCCATAGAGCTGAGATTAATTGGATCAAAGTTCAAACATACATGTAATTCTTTGTAAGACGGAAGCCCTGGGGCCCCAATTCATATAGAGTTGATGTCAACTACCATGACAACAGTAAAAATTCTACTTTTTGATTGGCTCTTCCAATTAAATTTGACATTCCAGTAAGAGTTGCAATCATAGCAACTCTTTATGAAATGGGGTCCTGATACTCTAGAGACATTAGGATGTTAAAATCCAAACCTAAGTACATGTAACCAGTAGAAGAAATCAAACTATGGGAATATGATTTAGTATATCATATTTCTTCATATAGTCCATCAATGTCTCCCGTACAAGGAGGTTGCCAAATAATGCATTTTTGTTTGGCATAGTGAGCGCAAGCACTCTCTGTAATTGTGATGTGACCTGAACGTTTGAGCTACATTGTAGCAAATAAACCTCAGCAAGGACAAATAGTTCATATCATGCCGGCCTTCTTTTGCAGGAGAAATCATAAAAATCAACAGCTGTGAACTAGAAATAAGCAATGCTAATTATACCTCTAACATCAATTTCAATTGCAGTGTAAAATGAACATGACTTTTGGATATTTTGACAAATGTGTTCTATTTGAATACCAGATTCTTTTAGCCTCTGTGTATTAGTGTTCATAGTAAGTGCATGCTCTAGCCTAATTACACATCTCTATCAATCACACAAACATATTCTACAAATTGAGGAATGACATAGCAAATACATATCTTGAAAATACAAACTTTCTCCTCCAGAATTGCAGGGAAATCCCCTCCTATCAACAAGATTGAGAGTGCTTGACAAAGAAGAAAAAGTAAGAATTATAGAATACAATTAGTTGTGTTTATTCAATTAATATTGCATGATGTGAAAAATATGAATCTTTTAACTTTGCATTGTACTCCACAATGGAACATGTATTCAAGAATCTGTCCATAAAAAAATCTGCTTATAATTGTCTCCATTGGGCAGTCTTCATAGTACAGGTTTCAATGTATCATACATGTATGCTGTAAATGAGCCAAGTTTTTAGTCAGTCTGTAAAAAAGCTCTTTATTTGCTTTTATCTCATAATGAACGAGTGAATAAATAGCAGCAAACACTTTAGATCAGCGAAGGCGATATAAAAAGGATATTTTGAGGCAGGGATGAATTCATATTTTCCCTATGTAAAAATAAGTGTACTTTGGTCCAATGCATTGGTTTTCACGTCCTCCAAACAGAGAAAGCTGGTTGACCCTCTGCATGTTTACTGGATGCTGATGACACATCCTCCTCTGCTAGAACATCTCCTCCCAATATGGCCGACATCTGAGATGCTGAAAAGTGGAAGAATGTATGTTACTAAAACTCATTCAGAATCAAAACTATCTACACCAAGGTAGGAATTAATTTCCAAGGGCTACATTTTTACTCTTATTTTTTATCTATTTCTATCCTTTTAATTGATATATTTATTTACCATACTGTTTTCTTCTTTATATTTTAATTTTTTTATTTATATTATTTGATTCATTCATTCATTCATTCTTTCTTTAATTTATTCATTCATTCTTCATTTATTTATTCATATATATAGTTATTTATATATTTATTTATTTATTAATTTATTTACTTCCTTATTTATTCATTGAGATATTTATGTATGTATTTAGGCATAGATCTTTCAAATTGATAGGCAAAAGGCACCCAAACAGATGGTCCCTACAAAGTCACGTTGGAGAACATAACAATGGGAAACCTGTACATCATTAGACCATAAAAGCAATGATTTATCATGGTTTTATGTCGTCCTCCAACATAGCTGCTTGTGGGAACTCCCTATAGCACTGGAAGTGTTAGAAATTTTAAGGTGATATTTAATAATAATAATAATAACCCGCATTTATATAGAGCTTAACACATCGGAACCACGTCTCTATAAAGCGCTTTACAGATATATTATTACCCCAGTCATCAGATCCTTGCATGCCCGCATACAATGTATGCACCTTCTCCACTCCGTGGGGAGCATTCTAACAAGAGTTCCAAGACTTAATTGCTCGGCATACTACATAGGCTTTCGCAGCCTACTGGGTACCCATCTAAAACCTGGGTGGAGAGTGGCAAATTGTGGATTGATGCCTTGCCAAAGGACGCTAGGCCATGGTGGGATTCGAACACACGACCCTCTGATTACAAGGCAAGAGTCAGAACCGCTACACCACGGCGCTTCCATATTTGATAAAAAGGCTATAAATTGATAAGACTTACAATTGTTACTTTTTCCCTTAGAGAATGGATCTTGTCTGATAGCATAGGCAGATTCAGGTCTTGAGTAGGATGCCTACAAAACAAAACAAATATCAAATGTTCACAAGGACAATTGAAAAAAATAAATGAAATGCTCTTATGCACGAGTCGAGTGTTCTAAGCACCCATCTAACGAAGATTGGCAATAGACTCAAATCAAACTCATTGGCCCGATTCACAAAGGTGGTTTTGAACACCCACCGGCCACGGTTGAGTTTAATTCCTGTATAAATTATGCTTATTTTACCGCGTATATTAAAAAATGTCCAATGCTGATGCACGCTTCTGTCACAGTGCACCAAATTGACACCTGTTGCTGTGGTTATCCACGCTATTTTATTCATGAGTCCACTCTTTTGAATAATGAGTCCACTCTTCAAACAGTGGACTCGTGAATAAAATAGCGTATCTAAACAGGCGTCAATTTGGCGAACTGTGACATTAGCATGCATCAGCATTGGACATTTTTATACAGGCGTCCGATACGCGCTAAATCAAGCGTAATCTATACAGGAAATCTGCATAAACCATGGATTCAACCGTGGGTTTTCAAAACCACCTTTGTGAATTCGGGCCAAAGTGAAATTGATTTTAAATTGTGTTGAGATCTTATGCATGTGATGTCATATCCTCATAGTGCCTTCGCTAAGGGGATACAGGGATATGCGCAAATGGAGTTATCAAAGATGCGCCAGCTATAGATCACCAACGCACGCAAGGCAAAGGCACTGAGCTCTATGATGACGTCAATGCATAAGGTCTATTAAGGATTTAAAATCACTCTTTGACAAGTAACATATTAATTTTAACAATGGATTTCACTCATGAGTAATAAAACAAGACTTTATGATCCATAGCTTAATGATGTGTAAAATAACCTAGTGGCTGTTTCACAAAGCTGTTCATTAGACATGAGTGACTTAACACAAAAACAACTGAATGAAATGGCTTCGTGACCTTTGCTCTGGCCACAATTGCTCAATGGAAAATCTGCAAGTTAAGACAAACATAAAACCCAACTTCCAAAACTAAATAAACCGTAATCCTTACCCCTACATTATTCTGAACCAAAACTTCTATTACCATCCTAACTCTAACCCTACGCCTTCTAAGATATGAAGACCAGAGAAAATGACACAGGAGCAAATGTTGTGTCACCAAAAGACCAACCAGACAAGCTTTAATATTTTGGGTTATATTGCGAACAAAAGTAAAATGTTCATCATGGTTGCAATATGATGAGCTGTAGGCAGACAGAATGCAAACATAGTAAACAAAGTCATGTACCATACTCTGTGTTCATATACCACATCATGCTTTAATGAAAATTCCACCTATTTGTGAATTTTTCAAATTTGGAGAACAAAAATGTGATGAACTAGTTTTGTAAGAGATATGTGTTGAATGCCAAAGTGTAACAACAAATTCAATTAAACCTTTTTTTAAAAATACAAGCCCCTTGGCATTCCTATTTTTTAATATATAGCCAACATAATAAACATTACAGATCTATGCCTGCAGTGACTACATTGTGATTTTGTAATCACTAGTGTTGCATAATTTGATATTTACCATTCTTATTCCAGATACTATTTTGGTCCCACTATCAGGTCGGGATCCGCTTCCTGGTCGAGAACCACTTCCAGGTCGACTATCACACCCTGTAATCTTGAATATAAAGTATAAAAAAGAATTGAATTCATGCATCAGAAAAATAACATTTACACCAAGTGGGATTACTAGAGTAACAACAGTTTATAATGTCCATGGGTAATTTAATTTTCTTCCCTCTTCAGAAAAAATTAATATTCTATACAGCGCAATAACAGGTAGAATATAAATTGGATAAAATACATTGCTTCACAATAGTACTCTAACAATCATGTTCTCCTTTTCTGATAACTCTTTCTGCAGCAATAATCATGTTTAACAATGACAAAGGATAAAAGTTACTAATTACCCATTTTACTAAATTATGTCAATTCAATGACATAAATATAATTGTCTTCCCACTTTATGTTTCTCCTCAAAAATCAACCCCGCCCCCCTCAAAAAATGGTAATCACAAGAAATAATACAGGAAAATTCATAGGTAACATTCAGACAATTTTTTATTCTATTAACTGAGTAACAGAAGTCCGAACACTTATTTTTGGTACCTTTTTAATAATTCCCTTTGATATGAGATCTTGTTTTGATGTGCGTGGACAGCCCAGGGCAGCAAAGTGAGCCCAGATCTTGTTTGAGGCTGAAGCAAAGTCTGTTGGTGTTCTGAAAAGCAAATGATTCCAAGAACTATTAGTTGAATCAGCATAATACAGGTCTAGAACTAGAATTAAAATTGACAATGCAAATTTTACAAGGGCCCTACAGAAAAGGGAAGGCAGTGCTGCAAACAATTATTTCAGGAGAAAGTCTTTTAAATCGAGGTTGTAAAAATATTATCATACATCTAGATCTCATACACTATAAAGGTAAACTTATTTTTGTAAAATAATGAAAGCTTAGCTCAAAATCGATAATTGTGATGGTCACTAAATTGATGACAATTGATGGAATTCTTTGCTTATTTTTGTTATTTCTCAGCAATTTATATATTTTCATCCAGAGTTTTTGGCACATATTTTTTATTTATACATACAAACACTTTGGTGGTAATCTCATTGGATTCCGTTTTGAGATCATTACTACAACTGCATCTTTAAGAGGCATCAAAGGCCAAGGCCATGAAATAGGGCATCAACAGTAAAATCTTCATTACATTTTAATGGCACACATACAGGCTACAGGCAAAAGGGCACTTATTCTGGCCTAAAGTCTACAAATATTTGGAAAGGCATAAAGGCCATTTCTGAGGGTATTATATGCTTTTCACACTGCACTTTATGTCCTAAATTGGTGGGGCTAAGGGGGGGGGGGGTCCAGTCTTAACCCCATCAATTTCCCGGGGTTAAGCTTAGCCCACTTCGTTTTCACACTATGTTTTAGCAAAGTGGGCTAGCACGGTAAATAGTACGGTACTATCTGGCCCTGCAAAAAAAGCAGGGTTAGCAGTGCTAGCACCACAATTGCGGTGCTAAGAGATGCAGTGTGAAAACGAAACAGGGCTAAGGAAAGTGGGGCTAAGCATTAGCCAATCACAGAAGTCGAATTGCACATTAATCACGCTCTGTATGGTAAAATCATCAATATTTATGAGCTGAGAGATAGTCCGGGGTTAAGGCATTAACCACGGTTGAGCAGATAGTATGGGGTTAAGAAAGACAGTGTGAATAAAAAAAAGATAGTATGGGGTTAAGGAAATGCAGTGTGAAAAGCATATTAGAGGCCATGGCCTTGGGTAGATTTCAGCCCTGATAATAAAAAAGAAAAAAGTGCATGGAGTAATTAAGGAAAAGACAGTAAGAGAGAAAAACTTAATGAAAGAAATTGCATGAATTATTCAAACATACCTTCCTTCCATATCAGGTAGCTCTGGTTGGGCTCCATTCTGTAGTAACAGCATTACAACCTGTAGGAGAAACAGACAAAAACTGTTATTTTTCACACAATAGAAAAATCAAGTCACTCTCAAAACATGAATCTAGGCCTTACATGTAATTGTTTCTTCTCTAGTTATTCAGACTTTACATGAGCAGCTAACAATATCTGGTTCATTTTTTTAAATATAGACATACTTCTCAACAAGATTTTATATGTAGGTATACATATGCTCTACTTATTGTAATATTAAGTATTGTAATATTAAGCTTGAATTAAAAAAAAACATATTGTAAGTCATAATTAGGCACAATCCAAATTGTTCATGTCTAAGATGTATTGGTTTTGACATTCTGCTGTAAAGAAAAACTTGATACCTTTCCATGCTCTTGAAATGCAGCAGCGTGAAGAGGAGTCCACAGCGTGTTTTTATTCTGATAATTGATGTCAGCTCCAGCATCTAGCAGCCCCTTAATAACATCATGAAAGCCCCAAAATGCAGCTAAACATTAACATGGTAGATGAAATAAATAGTTAAAAGGTGAATAAAAAACAAGAATAGAATCCAGACAGTATGCAGTTGACATTAATGCCTCCTCCATTGCCAGATCTTGAACATACCCAATTTTGTTACCTTTAACCTTAAACCTAAATAACTTCAAAAGTAATCAGTACATCCTCAATTCTGGCAAATACTTACGGTGGGTGGAAGCATGGAATTGTAATGAGGCTATTGGGTTAGTCTTTTGTTATTGCCATTAGATTTGTTAAATCAGTTGAGCAATCTACATGTACGCCGAGAGCTACGCACAAAATAAATGAAAACAGCCCTAGCATAGTTCCTACCATCATCATTGATGGGTGGTGTGAAAGAGAGAATATCGCGATCAATGGGGATAGCATGCAGGAAAATGAAGAAAGGCGAGAAAAATAACATACACACCAACGGAAAGAATCTAAACCTACTTATTGACTTGATTAAAAATCTAACTTTCTTTAGACATCACAAGCTGACAGACATTTTGTTTATTTTGTTTGCCCTTTTTGTTTAACTTTACTTTTATGATTTCCAATGACTACATGTATTTGTTATAAGCTGCTAAAATCCCTATATTTAATCAGTTAAGATTGAAGATCACAGTGAAAAGGGCCCATCAAACACTACCCTGTCTATTTTCATTTCCAATTACAATTTTCTGCTTTTCAATAATTCATTTTGATATTTTCATTTCCAATTACATGAATTTCCCTTTTTAATAATTCATTTTGATATCATTCTTTTCAATGATGTGCCGAGTGATCCAAGGCACCTGCTAGACATGTGAAAGTCCGGGCTCGATCCCGGCCATGGCACTAACGTGAGCAAGACATTAATCCTCCTTGCTCTTTTATCCTACGTTTGAATAAATGGAAATGCTTAACACATTCTTCGTTACCCTGTGTGGACTGTTGATAAAAGAAATGAAATCAGTCAATCATGTATTGTAGACCCCGTTTTATCTTCTTTCATATTATAACATATCATAAAACTATTTACACTGTACAAGTAAATCTTACCAATATACAGCTGACTTTGAACAACTTCTCCGGTTTCTCCTTTCACCTCAACACTCTCTGACAGAAACTTTTCAACCAACTACAAAAGAAAAAAAAACAGAGTCTCATGAGATATAGATTTAGTGCACAACATTGCTTTTCCTGTACCTCTACATTAGACCGATTTATAAATAGGTCATTTCTGTCAGGGAACATGCTCCGCTGAAACTACGTCTGGCTGCACAGTTTCCCCTTCGTCAATAGACAGATGACAGGCATTGGGCTCTAAATGGTGGAGGTTCGACCAACACTTAACTACAGCGTCTATGGAGAAAGGGCATGCTAGTGCACCTATGATTACTGTGAAATTCCAGCTTTAGATGGGCGAAAAGTGCACAATAATAAAGAGAAAATAACATTGAAGAGTCTATACATGTAAACAGCCTACCACCTTTCCGAAAAATAAGCTATAAAATAACTCCTCGATATGCGTCTTGTAACTTAGCAAAAGACAAAAGAGAACATGATGGCAACTATTTTACACGTAAATCGATGCAAAGCATTACGCAAAGTCTGCAAAGTGTCCAATCTTTTTACTGTAAAGAATTTGGTGGAATGTTGATTGACAAACGATAGCGCTTGCGGGGCTTCGTTCAAGGTACGTAGAATTTTCTATATTTTTTGTTTTAATTTGTCATCGCTTTGAATATTTTCCACAAAGTATTATCATCACTCATCAGCAAAAATAAAATAAAAAGTATGTTTTCTAAGTTATTGCATTTATTGGCATCTCTATCTTAGCAAACAATCATCCGAATTGCACATACAATGAATTAATAATAAAAAAATACAGACAAGCTGAATTACGGTTGTGAATTGTACTATTAGCGCCATAAACGCAACAACCTTCCTTTTATTTCCGCCAAAGGGACATGCGAAGCAAATTTTCAGGCAGAAGTACCGTAAGCGATTTTTCTCTTTTTTATATGCTTTTTACATTAAAGAAATTGTAAAATCGAAAATGGAACGCTTTTCACCAGAAAAAAGCCCTGGTGAGTGGTGAGTAGCGGGGGATGAGTTTCGGCTAACATTATTCGCGTTATGATGCGATGTCAGCAGCATATCTCTAGTCTTCTTCTTCTTCCCCCGCTTATATCGGAGATCAACAGCAAGGTGCTGCACAAAGAATGTCCGGCATCAGTAGTTAATAATCACAGAGAGGAGAGAGATGTATAGCCAGTTGTTGTGTATCCGGACGGCCGGGACGGGTTGTGTGTCCGGACGATCAATTTTAGAATGTAGGTATGTAACAAAAAAAATGAAAATCCTCAAATCTCAATGAATTTGGTATCATTTGAAAGCCCTTAAAAAGACCTTTCAAATGATACCAAGAACTCAAATTTTCATCAAGAAATTATAAAGTTATTCCAGTTTAAGTCGCGCATATTTATCCAAATTTGTGGTCATTGTCTTAATGTAAAGTCAATGGAGTGCATAACCGATTTTTGTGACCATTTTGTGACCATTTTGAACCCAAGTCTTCAACGGGCTCTAACTTCTTTGTTTTTGAGCCCTTTGAAGTAATTTAGGTATCAATAGAAAGGTGAAAGAAAACTCAATTGATGTGTAATCATTTCACTTGGTAATTTTTCTTCTTATTATGTGTAAAATAATTTTTTTTAATTAATTCTAATTGATTATGCAAATTACAATTACTCGCCTCTTTTTTTTGCCAAATAAAGGCGATAATGAGAGATAATTTGTATATAATTTAGTTGGCATCAGAACAGCATCATGTAGATAATTTCCTAAATGAATTTGTTTAAAGTATTGTTTTTGTAATTTCTAATGTATATCTTTGTTTTTCTGATATAAATTACAATTAGCTCTTTTTCAACTTTAGTATTGTGTACATGTATGTATGGGGTCGTTTTTTTTTTACAAATGAAAAATATCATTCCTTTTGTACATGTACTTTGTATGGTATAAAAATACAAGTGTGCTTTTCTGATGTATTTGATTGTTTCACCAATTCTTTATGTATTTTATTGTTTCAACAATTTGTTTATAGATGGATAATGTAGCTTTCATTTTGGAGACCGTGGGCATTCGATTACAATTTTTTTTAGGAAGGATGAGCAGCAGAGTCTGAGGGTGTAAAGACGTAGCATTGCATGTAATTCAAGTATCAAGAAGGAAACATAAAAATTAAGCTTTAATATATGCATTTCTTAGATATGTATGATTACAACAAAGGCCATGTTCGAGCACTCCTTTTTTAATGAAAAATAAGTTCATATTCTAGCATGAAATCACTGCACATAAATAAAGCTCTGAACAGCAACAAAAACAGGCATCAAAGCTCCAACACTCAAAACAAGAGAACAAAAGTGACACAAAAACTTATACAAATCCCATCCCCATTTCAACTTATGAACACAACCTCCCCCCCTGCACCCTTCTTGAAAAAAAAAAATAATTATAATAAAATAGAAAAAAAATGAATAACATAGAAAAAAAATAGACAATAGAGCCATGTGGAAGTGAAATATTTCCTCTGAGAGTGAAAAATTAAACAACAAATTTTTTGCATTTTAATCATGGGCGGAAATTGGCCCCAAAGGTAGGGGGACGCTGGCATCGGCGGCGAAAGCCAACAATTTTAGGGGGGACCACCAAATTATTTTGATAATGAAAAAAATACACCAAAGGTTATCAACCAAAAATTATAGGGGGACGCAGAAAACTAAATTTGACAAGCAAAAAAAAAAAGAAAAGAAAAAAAAATTGAGGTGGGGGGGAATCGTCCCCCACCTCAAATTAAGGGCGGGGGGTACACTTCCCCCAGCTTTCGCCGCCTATGGATGCTGGCAACTCTGACAAGTTAAAAAAAAAAAGTTTATCCCCAAACTGTTGTAAGGTCATTTTCACCCCAAAAAGTTTGACCAAAAAAGAAAAAAAAATGTATTATTGTTACATGTCCCCCTATTATTTTGGGTAGGGGGACGTGTCCCCCTGGGATTTCCACCCATGAATTTAATTTTAGAAAAGTCAACATTGATATTCCACTGTCAAAAGCAAATCCAGTTTCCAAATGAAACGATAATCAACCACCTAGACTCTCGACTTGAGTCACATAACCTTGGGATGATAAAATCTTTCTGTGACAAATGTATGTATTAAAATCAATATCAGAATAATTATCTACGGTATAATGACAGAGATTTCCCAAAAAAGGCACAACATAATCATCAAGTAAGCAATTTACAATCTAGTTCAATCCAGCATGAACGACTCACTATCGACCGCTCCCATCACCCTGCCAACCGCAGGCGCATCGGGCAGCTTGACTGCCGAGAGACTGGCTGTGACAAGGGTAGCATCGCCCTGCCAACCGCAGGCGCATCGGGCAGCTCGACTGCCGAGAGACCGGCTGTGACAAGGGTAGCTGGCATCTCTTATATCTGGACTGCGCAACGTCAGAATCGCGTAAGTTTGGATTTTTTGATAATTCAAATATATTTCCAGTCAAATTGTATACCTAATCGGATTCTTGTTTTACTTACCATAAAAAATTTTCGAACATTTACGCATCCAAAAATTTGATGAACTTTCAAGCTCCGATATCCACAATTTACAGGCGAGTATCCACATTGAAACTTATATGTAGAGAAAGAGCACATCTTCAGCTGTCTGTTAAAAGGCACGAGATTGCACCTACTATGTGCGCATGCGCATTAAACCCCATTTTCAATGAGCCGCCCAGACAGAGGCGATGCCACTCGCAGCAAAACCCGCGCGAAAACCGTGCCACCAAAACCAGCGCTCGCGATGCCCCGTATTCGCACATAGCTATAGAATGTCATTTCGAAAAATTTACCAGCGAAGTTTCATCAATTTTTAGTACAAATTTTAGGAAATGTTATAAAGAACAAAATAAAAAATGATTACAAGTAATGTGTAATCCACAGACAAAAAAAGGCTTCAAAAAAGCGTCCGGATACCGACCCCCCCCCATCCTAATAATACGGCCTAATTAAAATAGTAATTATGAAGTTTATAAACACGATAAAGGAAAGTAGAAGTCTATCACACCTTCCTTCCTGATTTTCTCCCTCCGCTGCTTTCGGAGATCAGCCCTATGAAGGCAATGGCATCTAAAATAGATAGTCATCACAGGTCAAGCAGTAAACAACAGGGTTCATGCAGTTTCATGCACCCATCAATCCATCAAGGCATCATGCCGATTGTCAATAGATGGCCTGGCGATGCGGTGTTGCGATATCGAGGTCTGTGAGTGTGACTGAGTCTGTGCGGTGACTGGTGATTTTTTTTCCTTTACTAAAATCGGCTGCTTGTATTGCCATTTATCGTATTGATATCAAGTAATAATTTACCTGTTCTTCACCCTTCTGTGCTAATGTTGACAAATCTGGCAAATTGATGTGAGCTGTACGCAACTGGTTCTGCAGATCACGCATAATTCCATCACCGGATGCCTTCTTGGTTACGCCTTTAGCGTCCATGGAAGTCGCCATCTTCTCGCCCAAGATCGCATGCATACGATCATCTTTTTACCGTGAATTGTATACACTGGTACGAAGTGTGTACCTCAGTTACAGAGTTGTTTCAGTAGCTTTACATGGCAGGGGACAGGGTGAAGATCTATGGAACGCGAAGTAGTTAGTTTGCCAATTAATTAACTGTGACCAAATTTCTTTTTATTTTCTACAATACAGTGCGTCCCAGAAACCCAGAAAAACGAAACCGAGATTTATCGATGATTTATCATAACTTAATCACAAATAAAATAGACAAATGACCTACCATTGTAAAGCTTAGAATCTTGTCTTTCATCTATATTTACTTAGATTATTTCTCATTCACGCATGAGTGAGCAAAAACAATTTGAAGAGGGGATACCAAAAAGTAATTTGGCGGGCTGTATTTGACTTTCAAAAAGAAAACAAAATTTTTAAAAGGTTCAATATCTGCTCTTTAATTTGATGCCTCAATTACAGAACATAGTCAAGTAATAACAAAGTTCTGGTCATTTGAAATAAGGCTTGAATTTCAGTAATAAGAGGTTTTACAGGCTAGCGATCACTCGACACTCCGTTTTGTTGACGATCAGCCAATAACGTGCATGCGATCGATAGCTTCTGTGGGAAACCGGTAAAAAAACGTATATGGAAATACAAGCATTGTTTCGAGGGAACAGATTTTTAAAAAACTTCTTCAGGGGCGGATCCAACTTTCGCCAATAGGGGGGGGGGGGCCGAAAAATATTTTGATCAACATTTTTCTCGATTGGCCGCTACAATCTGGCTTTTTTTTTGTTGGTTTTTCAGGGAGTTTTAGTCCTAACTAAAGACTGAAGTTTTAAGTATATGTTAGTTTTTATTGCTATAAAAAATGTAAGCGGTATCTCATGTGGTCTTAATATAGAATGCGAGCGCGAAGCGCGAGCTAAAAATCTTTGATATTTTATGTCCTTAGAACTGAAGATTCAGAGCAGTTTTTATAATCATGAACAAAGATAAGTATCCAACTAAACAATGCGAGCGCGAAGCGCGAGCCGAAATTTTATCATATAGTAACGTGAAAAGTGACTCAATTAGGACTGTTTTTAGTGATTAATGGAGAGGAAACAAGTATCACCAATTAGATAATGAGAGTGCGAAGCGCGAGCTCAAAATTTCTGATATTCCGACCTGAAAAAATGAACAGTCTAAGCGCGTTTTTATTTAAATAAACAAGCTGTGTGTCTCAAACAATTAAATGCGAGCGCGAAGCATGAGCTTAATTTTTTGATATACTGACATGATAAAGGAGCATTTGACAAATTTTGGTAAGAATTTCCAAAGAGCATAGGTTTCTCACAAATCAAACAATGCGAGCGCGCAGCGCGAGCTGAACATTTTGATACACATTAACAATTTGTGTATATCAAACAAAATAATGAAAGCTTGATGTGCCAGCTAAAAAATATGTGTAAATTAATATCAGAACTGGATATATTGTATATATATATTGGTTATATATTAGTGTCATTTAACCCTCTTGAATGGGATTCATTTCACAGGCAATGCGAGGTCGGGTCGGTCGTTACGAGGCTGTAAATTACACATCATGGGTAAAATACCTCTTTCTTACCTTTCTTTCTGTTTTTCGTAGTTTATATCAACGTAAAGAGTACACTTTTTCTGCAGGTTGTCAAAAAATAGGGGGGGGGGGGGCGGGGCCGGCTCGGCCCCATCCTGGATCCGCGCCTGTTCTTGACCATATTTTGTGATTGAGGTATCAAATAAAAGAGCAGATATTGATCTTTTTAGACATGTGACTTTCTTGTTGAAATTCAGATACCCCCCGCCAAATGAGTTTTTGGTATCCTTTCTTCAAATTGTTTTTGCTCACTCATGCGTGAATGAAGAATAAGTAATATCAGATGAAAGAGGAGATTCTAAGCTTAGCATTGATAGGTCATTTGTCTATTGTATTTGTGATTAAGTTCTGATAAATCGTTGCTTAATCTCGGTTTCGTTTTTTCTGGGACGCACTATATATATATATAAACATAAGCTTGTTGATTTTCGATGATCGATAAAATTCTATTGGAAGAAAAAATAACCACTTTATGCGGAAGCATCTTCTATCTATCTATCTATCTATCTATCTCTATCTATTATCTATCTATCTATCTATCTATCTATGCACCTTCTTTTCCTGACTATATAGAGTGATTATTTCAAACATAATTTCCATTGTTTTTATTTACTTTATACAAAATTATGTAATGGTTCGATGCTTCATTATAAACTGGAAGAAACTACTTATTTTGTGACAATTTGAAATTCATTAATTTCTGTTATTTTTATGTTATCTCCCGGGATATCAGAAAAAAATGATGATTGGCCAGGGGCGGCAGTTCGGGGGGGGGGGCAGTGGCGGAGATTGCACTGTGCACAGCTGCATGATTTTCCTTTGAAGTGGGAGAAGAGGAAGAAAAAGAATGGAATAAAAGAATAAAAAGTAAGGAATAAAGAGAACTGTCTTTAAATATCAATATGTAAATATCAATATGCGAGCGAGCAAATTTTCAATAGTTGGAAGATAGAATGATGACTAAAATCTTCTTTCAACGGGTGTGTAAAAATTGGAGAAAATCAGCAAGTGAGCGTATGGAGTCTTGAAACAGTAAGTTGCTTCAGTTGTCTTAAATTGAATTGAAGTTTATTTCCGTTAAAAGAAATAACAATATATAGGCCTATATAAGAATGATACATGCGAATTAATAAATGGAAAACGGGAGGATGGCCCTACTCAGCAACATCAATCATGGTGCTGCTGGTCTGTCGATGGGTTGTAAAAGATTCGTTGATGTATGTAATAAATTACAGTAAATATCAATATGCGAGGGAGCTAAACGAGCGAGCAATTTTTCAATGGTTGCAGACAGATTAATGACCATCTCCTTTCAACGGGTGTGTCAGCGAGTGAGCGTAGTGAGCAAGTCTTGAAACAGCAAGTTGCTTCAGTTGTTGAACATGAAATACATTAACATTATATGGGTATGATCAATAACTTAAACTTTAGAAGAAAATGAAAAAGAAATATGTGTTATATTCACAAGACCTTGTCATGCTTTATACATCAGCTCGTAGCATTAGATCCCATTATGCAGGATATAGGTTTTCTCATCATACACTTCATCTGTTAAGTATAGGGTATTCCTATCTTATTTTGGGTACAAGTTATCCCCCGCTTCCACAAAGATGCTTGGATATATACGACCCCCGGCCCCAGCTATTTTCATGCCAGTGTATTCAAAGAGTGTTTTGGTTGATTTTTTTTTAAAATCAAGTTATCATACAATTCATAAATGCATTCTCTCATGATACAGCGATTTGATCTAAATGTAGGGATTCGTCACTGCCAAAATCTTGCATTTTGTATGATCTTTTTTTAGAACGCATGCAAATTTGGGCCAATTTTGGACTGCATTTGAATTTTAAAGAGGAACACATGCATTAACAATATTATTTATTGTTTACTGATAAAAAAAAAATGTTTCTGTCTTGTGGGGGATGAACCGGATGATTGCCATCCGATCCCCCGCTCCGTAAAGTGAAGGGGAGGGGGGGGGGGATGTGCCCCATCCTCCCGTGAAATACGGTATATAGTTACAAAAGGGGATGGGTGTTTAACCATGGAGCTATCTGGTAAAGCAGCAGGGGTCAGTAAGTGAACACCACTGCTCGATGATTAGAATAAAAAAAAATAGGGGTGGATCGACAAACTCGATTACCAGGCAATATATGACATCTGAGGAGCGTTGTCCTAGTTCAAGTCCTGCCAGTCAGCCATATCAGTCAAATCTGCCACAGCATGACCGGTGACGTATAGATTGGGGGTGGGGTAGGGAAATACGTCGCTACTACACTGGTTTAATAAATAATAACGTTTTATTTACCCAGGGTAGCCACTTCATACCAGCGGGCCCTGCATAACATAACATGTTATTATTACCCTTCTACAATCTAAATGCTGAGCGCCAAGCAATGAGAAGGCAGACTAAAGGTCAATTTTTATAGGCTTTGGTATGACTCGGACGATGATCGAACCCACGAACTCCCGTTCATGAGGCGGACGCTCTACCACTGAGCAACCATGCTCGGTTTAACTAAACAAAATAATGATCAGGGGCCCGTTTCTCAACACCTGGACAAGTTAGTCATATCTTTATCCACAAACCACGGAGTTAGTTCCAAGCTTACTAAACCTGTTTCACGAAAGGCTTCCTAACTAAAATACCTTGATATCGATACTATCGGTAAAAAGAGCAGACGAGACGTAGCCTTAGTCACAAAATGGCATAATTAAAAAAAAAATCATGACAAAATTGTAAATATTGTGATGAATTGGGAATTAAATCTTTTAAAAATAATAGCACAGGTAAATTATGCATCATACATATTTAGACCATGAAGACTGGGGCATTCGATTGCTGAAAAATGGAATTATGAATAATTAATTTCATGACTAAAAAATCACATGTGGACGTTGAGATGGGTACTCCCGAGATATCCAATCTTAATAGTTTACGGAAGTAAAACCATAACGGTCTTTTTGTTGTAAAATTATTATAATTATAAAATGTTTTACGATTCCAAACATCATCTAAATATAGTTTAACATCTTTTTTTATAAATCTTTGATACCGAAACTTACGATTTGACAAATATATGCATAAATTAGAGATAAGAAATGTCAGTAGGGTCTAAAAACGACAAATACAGGTCCAGTTATGGATGACCTGGCGTGGAAGAACTTCTATCGATTAAATTATTTTACTATTTCAAAATGAATGGTTTTGTAGCGCTTAACAACAGTTTTCATAGTTACTTTGTATTACAATAACCATTGAATGCATTATACCACTTGTTTTGGGATGTAATTTCAACCCCTATGATTGATAACGTAAGATTATAATTTTCAAATACGCGGCACTTTTGCATGTCATAGTCTACCCACGTGATTCCACTACGTCATTAAGAAAGAAGTTATGACAGGTACGGAGGTTTCATAAATATTTAGTGAGGTTGTTGTACCCGATCTTGGTAAAGACTAAAGAGGGCTTCGTGAAACGGTTAGCGGACAAGTAGCTCACTATCTCCGATTTAGTCAAGAAGTTAGACTCACGACGGCAGGCGCGGATCCAGGAGGGGGCCGAGCCGGCCCCGGCCCCCCCTATTTTTTTGACAACCTGCAGAAAAAAGTGTACTTTATCTTGATACAAACTACGAAAAACAGAAAGAAAAGTAAGAAAGAGGTATTATACCCATGATGTGTAATTTACAGCCTCGTAACGGCCGGCCCGACCCCCAAAGGAAACAAGAGAAAGGTGAGGGGAAAGAATTGGAAAATAGACTTTATATAAGAATTTTCGCTCACGCTTCGCGCTCGCATTGCCTGTGTAATGAATCCCATGCAAGAGGATTAAATGACACTTCATATATCCAGTTCTGAAATCAATGTGCCCTCAATATTTTAGCTCGCACATCAAGCTGTCATTATTTTGTTTGATTTACACAAATTGTTATATCAAAATTTTCAGCTCGCGCTGCGCGCTCGCATTGTTTGACTTGTGAGATACCTATTCTCTTTGGAAATTCTTTCCAAAATTTGTCAAAATGCTCCTTTATCATGTCAGTATATAAAACAATTAAGCTCGTGCTTCGCGCTCGCATTTAATGGTTTGAGACACACAGCTTGTTCTTTATTTAAATAAAAACGCGCTAACCCTTAGACTGTTTAGTTTTCAGATCGGAATATCAAAAATTTTGAGCTCGCGCTTCGCACTCTCATTATTTAATTGGTGATACTTGTATCCTCTTCATTAATCACTAAAAACAGTTCTAATTGAGTACCTTTTCACGTTACTATAATAAAATTTCGGCTCGCGCTTCGCGCTCGCATTGTTTAGTTGGCTACTTATCTTTCATTATTATAAAAACTGCTCAGAATCTTCAGTTCTAAGGACATAAAATATCAAAGAATTTTAGCTCGCGCTTCGCGTTCGCATTATATATTACGACCACATGAGATACATTATCTTGTTTATAACAATAAAAAACTAACATAATTATACTTAAAATTTCAGTCTCTAGTCAGGACTACCCCCTGAAAAACCAACAAAAAATCAGATTATAGCGGCCAATCAAGAAAAAAAAAATGACGAAAATATTTTTCGGCCCCCCTATTGGCGAAAGCTGGATCCGCCCCTGGACGGTGTTGAGAAACGGGCCTCACGAAGTGAGCTGATTTTTTTCTCAGTTATTTAGAACTTCAGAGCAGGATGCGTATCATCGCTAGAGATAGGGTAGAGAGCAGTGTAAAGGGTCATACAGGATCAAAAAGTTTCTCGACCAGGGATTCCAATCCTTTTCTTTTTCTTTTTTAATCGTTTGTGATTTAAATGGGCGTTTCCCGGATGCATACCCGGAAGTCTGGAACGAAGAATCCATTCCGGGCGGTCAAATATGCTTTGTTCAATAGAAATATCATATTGACGAATCGATACAGGTACTAGCTAGGTAGATTACTGTCTTTCATTCAGTATTTGATAATTCTGAATTACCCCCAAAGCATCAGCAGAGACAAATGCCCCCATTCTAGAGTTCCCTTTCCCCCCCTGTGCACCTCATGTGCGAAACCCAGCTCCACACACTTAATTCATACTTCATTCGCAATCTTCAAACAACCCGCAGAAACCTCCTCAGCATTTTTTCTCGCTCTGACAACCCAAGCTTAAATGAGTGTTTGCAGCCATTTTTACTGATATCAGTGACAGAGAGAGATGATTTTCGATGAGTAGCCTACAGTTCTTGACCCATTCAGCTTTCCATACACATCCAGTCTATCATGACAACATTGGCCGCATAATAAAAACACAATCACCGTGTAAAATTAAACAAGGTCCACTGGCGGAAAGGACATGATTACCGTGATCTTGACATTATCAATGTAGATGTGTGCGTTTTTTAACCATCGAAGGAAGGATATTATCTCGCATTTGACATCTAACAATTTTGGAATAACCTTGGAACGGAATTTTATACTGTAGCTGTTTGGCGTGAATAATTAATTGATTATGCCAGCTCAGGGGAAACCCACCCCCGACGGAGGGAGCCGAGACGCCAAAGCTGCCGCGGCGCTCAACAGTCAGAGCGCTCAGGACAATTCGATGAAAGTATCTCAAATAACCGAATTTGAATCTCTGTTCACAATTGATAAGGAACTTGGCAAGTGAGTTGGATCTTACATTTTCTTTACCTTTTCACTATTGGAATCTTTGCTCTGTGATATGAGGAAGGCGAAAAAAAGGTTGAAAAACAATAAAAAATGGCATGATTTCCCCTCCATCATCACGATAATTTTGGAAATGTAAACCCATTCTTTTCCATATGTAAATAGGGGCATCCAGCTCCAGCCCAGCCAATGGCGATGCTGACACAAGAGCATTGGACACTCTTGATGCTGCGGTTCCCCTTTTTCGGGGGGGGGGGGGGGATTAAGATTTAGAAAGTTAGTTCGAAGAATGAATTTATGTGTCACATTTCAAGATGATGGATTACTGTCTTAAAAGAAATAATGCAAGTGCAAACCTTAATCTAATTTTATTTCAAGTATAAAATAATAAAGTGATACTAAGGGGATGGTTTCCCTCGCGAGTTTTCATCATATTTACTGGGTTGTCTGATGCTATTCATGCTAGTTGCATAATCTGATGTGGAAATTTAAAGATTTCTATGCCAAGTGTATTCTAACAACTGCTGATGCAACATTTTAACAACCGATGCATCATTCAAAGTGTTATTTTATCAATTAGATGTTGACATACACTGTTTAAAAAGTCATACTCTATATGCTATAGGCTTACAATCTTAAAGGACAAGTCCACCTCAGAAAAATGTTGATTTGAATCAATAGAGAAAAATCAGACAAGTACAATGCTGAAAATTTTATCAGAATCGGATGTAAAATAAGAAAGTTATGACATTTCAAAGTTTCGCTTCTTATTAACAAAATAGTTATATGAACGAGCCAGTTACATCCAAATGAGAGAGACGATGATGTCACTCACTCACTATTTATTTTGTTTTTTATTGTTTGAATTATTGAATATTTCAATTTTTACGAATTTGAGGATTAGGACCTCCTTGCCTGAAGCACAAAATGTTAAAATAATGGAATTCCACATGTTCAGGAAGGAATGAAACTTCATTTCACATGACAATGACGAGAAAATCAAAATATTTCATATAATAAGATACAAAAGAAATAGTGAGTGAGTGATGTCATCAGTTCCCTCATTTGCATACCGACCGAGATGTGCATATAACTGTTTTGTGAAATGAAGCAAAACTTTAAAATGTCATAACTTTCTTATTTTAAATCCGATTTTGATGAAATTTTCAGCGTTATGCTGGTTTGATTTTTCTGTATTTATTCAAGTCAGCATTTTCCTGGGGTGGACTTGACCTTTAAGCTGTAGGGGAAAATGTTTCAGTTTTATCATTAGATTGCCTTTTTTGTTTACCGGTACTTGAAAAAGTTGAGCTAATGCCATGGTATAAAATGCCACTTTTAATGTACATGTACATGTAAGAGGTCCTACTTCTTGTGTCAAATACAGAAGATATGTGTATGATATAATCAATATCTCATCCAAGTAAAAATCTGAGTCAGTGTTTAAAATCAATTATACCCCTAACTTTGTCATTGCTGAGTTGTGCTTCTCATTGACAAAAAATGACTACAGGAGAAGTCTCCATTTGATGAATTCAACAAAACTGCTCCACACAGTGGAGTATGAGACGCACTGACTAATGCCTCTAGTTTGTATCTTTTATGATATATTTTTCCTGTGACTCTTTTTATGTGCATTTTGATGGAAGCACAATGAATGAGCAAGTGAAATTCTTTTCATATATGATTTACTAGAATTTGTACCCTTTTCATCTTTTATATAGGGGTGCCACATCAGTAGTGCATAAATGTTTTGAAAAAGGAACAAATCGACCATTTGCAGTCAAGAAAGTAAAGAAAACTGTAAGTATACAGAATTATAAGTTCATAATCGATTTCTTCTTTCTTGAATTAGCATGCACTTGTACAGTGTATGATAAATCATTTTAAATTGTAGATTGATTTGTAGTGAAAGCCCATATTCATTTTGTACAGGCATGCAAAAGACTTTGGAATATACTTTATAAATTGAAATAAGATTTTTTTCCTTTCCTTGGCAGAGGACTTGGATATGCATGTGAAGTACAAAATAATCACAAATATTACCCATAGTTTGTGACTTTTACAGTTTGGCATTAATGGTATTGAAAAACATTTCCAGGGTCCTTTCTTCAGATCATCATGTTCCATTCTCACTTCCATGGGTGATTTGTTGAACACCTGCCTTCCAAAAAAAAGAGTTCCTCTTGCAAAATGGATTTTTGACCAAAAATTAAAACAAAACTATTTTCTGTACAATATTTTTCCCTATTAAGCCAAATAATGAAACAATATTGAAAAGTTGCCATTTTCTGAATTTAGGTTTCCATGAAAACTGTAATCAATTTTTAGAACGGCACTGTACCAAATCCCAAATACCAATATGTTGTCATTTGCTTTGCATGGCTTTATGATCCATTGATACTTGATTGTATGGTACGATATTGATATTGAAGTTTGCACATTGAACAAGGTTTCATTCATATTCGTTGAAAATTTTGAAATGTGAAATTATTGAAGTTTCATACCTTTAAACCAAGTCATTTCTAACAGCAATGGATGGATGGTGATAGATGACATTGGGCAACATTTCAAATTTCTATAAAAAATCATTAATTCTGATACATCTTGAATTTATAATTGATTGTATAAAAACAGTCTGGATAAAAATAAGTCAAATTCTTAGCGACACTAAATTTCAAGATATCTGTGATTGGAAAATCATTATAAAAAAAAAAGATCTCCCCTCGAGGTAGATTATTGTACATTTGGAATTTGTTTTCCATCGCTTTATTTCTCACCTTTTCAATAGCCCTATTATAATGATTTAATGCAAGTTTTGCTGGACTTCATTTTTTTTTTACAACATCACAGATACAGATGAAAAGTGGGTACTTGCAGGTCAGACTTTTGAAAGAAAAAAATTAACAGTGAAATCAATGTTACGAATATCAAGTTGGTTTTAATAAGAAAAGTTAGAGAGACAATGAGACATACAGAAATTTTCAGGAAAATCAATGAAAGAATGACAGTGCTGTGCAAGGAAAGCTCTGTATACATTTCTAAATCAAGTTTCTTATTCCATGAAATGCAATATGGATTAAAAGTGAATTGAAAGTAAATTCCTCTTTTTATGTCACATCCTGTCATGAACATTTCCTATACAATATTGTGAACCATAAAAAAGTCAACATCATGGCAGATGAATAGAGTGCTGCCCACACCACAAAAGCCTGTAGACATTAATATATAGCTGTCATGATTAGGTTTTTTTTTTAATAACTGACAACTTGACTTCAGTTTTGACTTCCCTTATATTGAAAGTACATGTAGTTGAAAGCTTGATCCTAACAACCAGAAATGCTTGTCAAATTTGAGTTTAAGTAATACCTTATTATGCTGATCTTTGTAATTATACGTATACAGTTCATGTATGTTTTATAATTTTTTTTGAAAAGTACAGTGTAAAACATTATTTCATATTTAAACAGCACATTTTACTTTTAAGGTCTTTAAAACTCTGTACAGCACTGTTGGAGAACTTTGCGCAAGCTTGCAGTTCAAGTCATGCTGGGTTGGGGGTGCATATTAATAAACAACATCTAATGGCCACTTGGTCTAATATTTTTATCTAATAATTTTTTTCTCTTGCCCTTATAGCCTGACATGAAAGTCTTCAACGCAGAAGTCAGTATACTGCAGAGTATAAACCATCCAAACATAGTAAGTTTGATTTTCTTTTCCCTCTTCATCCTTTGACACCTAGCCTCCTTATCTCTCTCTGTTTGTATAACTTTGGGATAGTTTGAGATAAGTTTCCATTGTTGTTTCATGTGTACATGTTTCATTTGATCTCTCTGAACAATTGCCTGATTTATAAATGGTGTTTGATATCCAAATATTTACACAAGTTCAAGTGGTGTACCGTAATGAGTCAACAGAAATCTTGTACTTTTTTCTTTATATTTGTAGGCAACCACTTATACACTAATTTTCTTTATGGTGGTGTACATGTAGGTCTATATTGTATTTTTTTTGAAATGCTGGATGTTTAATTTTAATTTTCATTTGTTTTCATTCTGTATCGGTATCAGTATTCGCTACTTGTTATGAAGAGCTTTTTTTACATACTATACGTTATTTTCCCTTTAAAACTACTTTTTCGATTGAAACTTCTTTTTCGCTCATTGTTATTTTGTTTATGGTGAGTTGGCAAACTCAAATCTGTGCAATAAACAGTTTGCTGCAGTGTGTAGTTTGCAGTATTTGATCAAAATATGTCTCGACATGTACATATCATCCAATTACAAAAGAGGTTTTTGTTTTTGAACCTCCATCTGGGTATAAATCCAGGTTTGTTGTACTAGCAAGGTTTGGCCACCCATACATAAATGCACAGACCTATGGTTAGTCACAGAAAGCTTTAATACAATCATCGTAGAACATCTTTTATGATTGATTTCATTGACTACATTGTACATGTACAATCAATCATAAAAATCAAGCGTATAATTAATCCATAAAAACCTTTGTGTTACAGGACCCAGTACAGGGAGTTCGCAAATTGATTTTCTAATTTTCTCATTTCATTTATGACAATATATGTATCATGGATCCTACTAGGATCCATGAATGTATTAAAGCCGATGTATTGCATCATATGAAAGATGAGAATCTACATGTGTACAGTATGTCATTCATTGCTCGTACTGTATTAATGTGCGTACAGTATAGCAGAATCCAACCCAAGTAGAAAGTAAGTCATTTTGAAGAGGGGAAAAAAGAGAAAAAATAATAAAAGTACATGTGTAGGTTGGCATACACTGTACATGTACATATACATATATTTGAGAGTTGTAAATTTGACAAATGAAATCAGTAAAGGAAGTTTTTTAAAGTTGAAATCACTGTACCTGAAGTACAATGGGGGATTGCATATTTATGCACTTGTAGGTAGTCCTTCTTTTAAATACACAAAGTGACTTCTAACGGTCATATCTTAAAAAAAAGGGGGGGGGGCATTGACAGATATTAGCCCTGAGGGTAAAGGTGCGCTATTAATAAAGAAAACTACAAATTTCTAAAAATGGAATGACAACTGGAATAATCAGTGGTTTTTAGCGATCACTTTTAAACTGTATGTAAAGGTATATGTCATATTTCTGTATTCATGTTCAGTAGCAATTGAAGGAGGAGTTTGGGAAGTCGTCAAGTATTATTAAACAGGCAAAGGCGAGCTGCCCTGTATCATAACAGGAAGTGTCTGTAGGGTTTAAGAAGCAAATCTAAATAATGTAATCAGATTTGAGGCTGCCCTTCCCATTTCAAATTCAATGGCCCATCAAGGATATCCTGGTGATTCAATGAGACCTGTTCCCATTGAGTCAACTTGACGCTTTTTAAAACCTCTAATACATGCATGGTATACATGTATGTAGTTTATTCAGTGCAAAGTCCAGCGAAATAATGCATGGACAAATGGGGTCAGTGTGAATGAAGGTGCATTCCTTTAGAAAAGTTCACTAGCTGAAACTTAAAACTGAAACAGCTCATTGAACTATCACACACACACACACAAAATAAATGTGTCTTGGTTTCTTGTATCGGACATGTATCAGGATAATGGGAAAGGGGATTTAAGTCTGCAAGTCAAGCTTACACTCAAACTCAAATTTGACACTTGAACAAATAATACCATGTCAAGGTTTGAGACTATACATACAATGTACTGTAGTTATTGTCTCTTTTTCTTGCCAATTTTACGGGGTATGCCTGCACCCTTTGCTACCCCTGATTGCACTCAATTAGAAAATAAACTTGCAGCATCAGAAAATTGCACTTCATATATTTAAAGCCATGCATAGCTCTATCTTTTCGAAAAGCTCTTACTGTACTATATGTGATTTTCACAGAATTCGCAAATATTACTGATCGGCCGCATTGCACGAAAATATTGACACATTTAATAATTTAGTATTGACACAATTTAGTAATCAGTGCCAATGTCACAAACAGCAAAATTTTGCTATTTTGTGTACATTCTGTGACTGTGTTGTGAACATATTGGTGTGTGTGTGTGTATTTGAGTTTTGTCAGGTCTTTGTGTATCAATCAGATATGATTATTTACGTCTGGGACCGACCTGTAACGTCACCATCCGAAAGACGTGACCAGGGCTTGAACCTCGAACCTCTGCATCACTTTGTAACTTCCCCACATCTTGGATTACAGGCACACGCCACAACGCCCAGTTGGTTTACATGTACATGTATGCACCTACATGTATATGTTTACAAAAACAAGGTTCGCTAAGTTCAGTTTGTAATTCAAAAAGTTAGCTAGAATATTTCTCAAACAAATCAGCCCTAGCCTAAATCATTGCCGAACATATTTCTATAAATATTTATTTACTCACTGTAATATTGCAATGTATTTTCCATGAAATGAAATTGTCATCTAATTGACTCCATTCACTGGTACATTTGGCAGCTATTTGCATTCTCATTAATATTCATGACCAGAAGTTAATAGAGGTGTATTAAGATTCTGTTCACAAAATTCAAAATTTTTGCACTTAAACAAACTTAAAAAAAAATGAATCTAACAAAGCACAACTTCCAAAGATTGCTTTTACAGATCAAACTGTGACATGATGAGTTTTCAGATCTAAAGGTACAAAAAGTGAAATTTAGCCACTTTTCTCACACTTTCTACTGTTCTATACAGGAACATATTTGTACAAAAGACACATCATCATGGGGTTTTGAGGAGCATATTTTTGCTTTTCTGAAATGCTGTGGAAGTGTTTGATACATGTGTACATCTTCCGATTATGAATTCAACAACCAGCAAAAATGTCAGGAACCCTGCGATTCCTGAAAAATTATGTACATGTATGTGAAAATAACAGTTTACAAGAGTATGTGAATTCTCAGAGCTGACCTTGATAACAAACTGAAAAAAAAACCTTTGGATTTTGTGATCAAATCAACAACCAGTATATTTACTTTCAGATTCCATCTCTCCCAGTCTGTAGTGACCATACTACTTTACAACATGAAATACACATGTACATGTAGATGTTTGAATTGAACACTTTTCCTGTGGAGTTCCGCAGTGTACATTGTAATTCATTACACTGTATGTGAGCACTTGGGGGATAACTTTCCTGGTATCGCATTACAATTTGATCTTTTTTATGACTGCTGCACAAAACGTCCTACGTAGCAATATCTTTTACATAGGACTGTGCAGAAATACATGTACATATATTGTAGTTGAAAGCTTGATCCTAACAACCAGAAATGCTTTTCAAATTTGAGTTTAAGTAATACCTTATTATGCAGATCTTTGTAATGATAATTATGTTATACAGTTCATGTATGTTTTATAAAAAAAAGAATTGAAAAGTACAGTGTAAAACATCATTTCATATAAACAGCACATTTTACATTTCAGGTCTTTAAAGCTCTGTACAGAACTGTTGCTGAACTTTGCGCAAGCTTGCAGTTGAAGTCATGCTGGGTCGGGGGTGCATATTAATAAACAGCATTAGATATGAACTTCCCAACTCCCTGATAGGAAACTGGCATTCACAGAGCCTCTCTCTGCCAATACAGCTCCTCTGTACAAACCCTGTAGGAGTCAGTGATCCATGGACAATATCACTTTTTATGTACAAATGCCGTCTACATCTACAATGCGTACAGTATACACCCACGTATAATTCTTTCTTCTCTCTCTCTCTCTCTCTCTCCCTCTATCTCTATATTTTTCTTCTCTAGACTATGATGATAAGGGATATGAATGCAAGTTATCCTTTGTGATGGGTGTACATGTACCTGTTCAGCCAGGTTGCCATGGAAATAAAACATGAATGGTTTCATATGACAATTTTTGTGTGATTGTGACAAAAATCAGAATGCAGATCGCTTTGATATACTGAGCATAATCTACAAAACAGAACAAATTCTTTGAAAAATCTCATAACTAAAAATGCTAATTTATAAAAAAAAATAAAATGTTGAGTAAATAATTAAGGCCCTCAAACTGCTAATTTCTATTCACAATCTCTCTTCTCTACTCTTAGTTTTTATATGATATAACAAAGTTCTTCTCATATTGTTTTCAGGATTTGCTACTGTACAGTGTGTATTAAAAAAACAAAAATTGTTGACTCTGTTTTTTATTGAAATTTAGGCTTGCTGTATTATTGCCCAATTTTTTTGTTGAAAAAGAAAACTTGAAAATTCCAGGAAATGTGTATTATATGAATTTTGGAAACTTTGGGATTCAGTTTCAGGAGATTTGTTATGGATCTGTGGAAACACTGAGTGTACATACAGTACAGTGTATATGTACATATTCATTGTACAGTATGAGTAGACAGTGAAAGCATGTAGTCTGAATCTTTAATAAAATCTGAAACATGAACTATTACACATAGATCTGTAAAATATAGTCTTCTACAGTACAGTAGTATACACACCATTTTTTTTGCTGTTCATCCTCATCACCACCATCATCTTGAGGATGTACATGTAGTCTCACTGTACATTTATGTGTAAACATATAACAAAATAATCAAATTGTTTTCTGAGGCAGTCAGAAAATATCGCCCATAATCATTGGCATTTTAAATCCAGTAATTGCATTGAACTGCATCTAGTGCAACCATGGAGTGAAGTCCTGCTTGGGTTTTATAGAAAAGGACTCTGGGATTCAGGTTCTACATGTACATGTGTACATGTATGAATTAAAGAGAAATGCCAGTACATGTAGTTGTAGTAAACAGTGATTTCATGAGAAAGTCTGTAAAACCAGGCTTTATAATTGTCAGTATATTATCGAGGATCTACATTTAGATCTGGTACAGTTACATACATGTACATAAACTGAACTTTGTGAAATCTTGAAATCTACGCTGAAAAATGTTCACACTGAAGATCACCAACACAGATGAGCGTACGTGGGACAGTGTATTATTATTACATGTACTTTGAATGTCGGCCTGATGCTTGACCCAAATCCTGTGCTTATTTGCTAATTTCTCAGCAATTACACAATTTCTTCCAGAATCCTTTGGCACATATTTTTTATTTATAAAAACAGACACTTTGGTGGTCATTTCATTGGATTCTGTACGAACTCATTTTGATTTGTTTAATACCACAACTGGCATATACCTTTAACTGTACATGTACTGCTGCAGTTTTATTGTTTGTGGCATGCATTGGGGCATGTTTTGGCCCATGCCCCTCCCCATTCCAATGAAAGGGATGTACACGTGTATGCAGTTTTGGCTCCATCTTTGCTCCATTTCATGTACATGTATATGCTTCATGGTGATAATAACACTTGTGGATTTTCATTCTTTTCTCTCACAAATCAAGAAAGCAAAATCATTTGCATTGGTATGAAGTCATTTGAAATTCGTACATGTATCTATGCAGGGGGGGGGGGGAGATGAGGAGGAAGGGACCAAAGAAAGGGTTTTATTAAACTATGAATGGGGTTGAGGTTTGGTAAAAAAAGAGGAATTTTTCAGCTTTAAGAATTCAACAAACCAGACACTCTTAAATTTAAATTAGATATTGCATGGTTGCCATCAAGTGGCAATTGGCATGAATAAGATTTTGCTTTTTGTGCTCACAAGCCTAACATACAAATGCCAATGAGATGAGGGTTGAGTTAAAACCAAAGCAAGACCTTTCCCCTTTCCTCAGCATGCATTCACAGGGAGAGCATCACATTCACAGTCAAACGTTATGAAAATGGCCTTGGATATTTATGGACGGTACTCAATGTGCAAAATTGATTCTTTGGTAGGATTTGCCCTTGCGTCGTCGTCGTGTGCGTTTCCCTCAGGGATTCGGAGGGAGCGTAGAGGGGTAATAGACTCAGCATCTGCGTCTGTTTAGATCACAAGGTTGTCCTCTGTCATGCCCAGCCAATCATCCTCCCCCTCCATGTCGCCTCAATTCAACACCGACCATCGTGACATCCGGTTCGAGTTGGCTCAGTGGAATGATCATTTTTAAAGTGTGTAGCATGATTTTAGCATCCCGAAATTCTGAAAAAATTGTGAATGTGTATTAAACTATGTTGCATGTCATTGTTCAGCTGAGCACAGTGCATGTACATGTGAAATGATTTATACCTTTTCAACATATTTATACCTGAAATGATTTATACCTTTTTAACCCATAAATTTATCATGTATGGTTTAAGGCCTTTAATTGGTAAATGTGGCAGCATAATTTTGGTAAAGACTGATTTGTTTTTATGATAATTTCATCTATTAATATCCTCCTTTTGAGTCATTTACATAAACATTTACAGACCAGAAAGAGAAGAAAACTATGTTCATATCTATAGCTGATAGCAGTTATTCTGAACTGATCATGATAATAAATATACATTTAGGAAGTGTACCAGATCTTAAACAGCTTTTATTTCATTTCAATATCAACTCTATGTAAATTTGTGCAATTACATGATAATAATAATCTTCAAATATTAACAACATGTTCGTGTAATTCCATCTACATGTACATGTACTATTTTTCTTGAGGCAAGTTCAGGGAAAGTCCACACATGAATACACTCTACATCTACACATGTAATGTAAACCCTAGGAACTTGTGCTGCACAATAAATGGAATCATTCTTTTTATGATTACAAAATAAGTAATTTTAGGCTATTTTTATGTAGATATGCCCCATATATTTTGTGTGAGGCATGACCAATGCACTCTATTTGACTGCAGAGTATATAGGGGTTGCACATGTACTGTAATTGGCATTAATTTCAATGGTGCAATATACAAAATGATTTTTTTTTACTGAAAGGGAACAATGTACATGTATATGTATTTTGGAATGGGGTTTAACTTATGCTGCTTTTTTATTTCCAAAATGTCTTTTGCATTGAACCAAATGTTAATTTATGGGATGTATTTCATAATGTAGCCTAATATTTTTGCATTTTTTGGGGCTAGTATTGCACTTTCCTTGTGTATTCTTTTTAACATCACTAAATTTATGAAAAGGCAAAACTTCTCTTTCTCTCGATTCTCTACCTCTGAAAGTTTGATTTCATTTAGGGGAAAAATAGCATTGAAATTTTGATCATTCATTAAACAGTGTAGATATCAAGATATCAAGATGTTAAAAAAAGTTTTGGTTGGTAGTATTGTTTTCACTCATACAGTTATACATGTACAGATCTATCGTTCCAAATTGCCTATAAACAAAATGTAAACAAGATGGAAGATCTATTTATAGAGATGCTAAAAAAAAAGAATGAGAAAAATATCACATTTACATGTAACTGAAGCATCCTTGTAATGTAGGAAGGGAGTGTGTGGGAGATACAGGTACCGGAGAGAGATAGATAGATAGATGTACACATGCAGGTAGATGGATATTAGGTAGGTAGGTAGATCAGAGAAGTAGATAGAAAGATGGATGGCTAGATACATATTAGAAAGATCTTTGAACGATGGAAAGATAAATAATAGGATAGGTGGGCATGTGTACTGTACGTAGATGAATATGCATACAGTAGATAGATAATTCTATCTAGATACATGTAGATACAGGTGCCCCGGAACGAAGGGGGGCTGACCATGCAAAAAATAAGTCAGATAGTAATTTTTCACATTTTGGTACATGATTTGGGAAAATAGTGGGGGCTGTAGCCCCCCTTACCCTGTTTCGCGGCCCCTGAGATAACTCTACATAGGAGAGAGATCGTGAAAAAGAATAAATTATGAGATTACAAGATTGAGTGAATATTGAGGAGAGAAACAGTCTGTTTTTGTTGGAGAGGTGGTGTCTGCGTATTATTTGGTGGAAAGCACAGCCCAGCTGAGTCAATTTTCTAGGGCATGTTTATTCTATGTGCTATGGTAGGCTTGATGGACAGATGGACAGTGAGGAAATAGGAGATTGTGTTTCCATAGTCATGGTTCCCTTAAAGAAAAGCTGTGACCCATTTTAAAAGCACCAAGCTCAGTGGATACTAGTATTACTTGGGAAGGCGGAAGTCTGATTTTTTTTCTGTTCACAAACATAGATGCACTTTATTGAAACCTGCAGACGTTTTTTCCAGAGAGTTTTTCGCATAATATAGATACATGTACATATATATGTAGATACATGGGCGTACATACATTGTAAATTGGAAATTGTAACGAGTTTGGAATATTCCATGTCAGAAAAAGAAATAGGAAATTTTTTAAGTTCCATTGATACCCATTGATCAAAGCACTCTAGTACACACATGAACATTGCCAATAATATTATGAAACTATTTTATATAGACGTGTACATGCAATAAAGGCTACAGATTTTAAACAACATACTAAGTTTTGATTTGTTTTTATTGAAATTTTTGTTAAATTTTGATTCTTGAAAGTCTTTAAGGCATCCATTCAAAATTCATCTTTCATGCATAAATTGGCATCAAGTTGATACAGGGTCTGCAAAGTGGATTTGAAATATGACCTGCAATAAATTGCAGATAGGGGAAGGCGGGGTAAGTTGTGACACTTTTTGCATTTTGCATGTTAGAATTGATATGACTATTGTAGAAATACATGGATGTACCTTGCCTTAAAATTTGATTCTTGGGAAATATTTTTCACTTAACTTTCTACCCCCACACTGAAAGTCATTGTGACCTTTGAAAAAAAAACGATGTCAAATGGCTCAACTTGCCCTATCTGTGGGGTAAGTTGTGCCACCTTCTGAGGCAACCTAAGCTACAAAAACTATGTATAAAATGTATGCGGGAAGAACCAGCATGTCAATTTTTTTATTTAAAGTCTTTTCACTTGCTAATTCTCTATAAATACGAAACATCCTCTGAAAGTAAAAGAACTGTCGTGTAAATTTGCTCCTTTCTGCCTGCATATCAATGGCTTTTAAGGTTTGTTTGTTTTTTTTATTATACATTACCATAAGAATTACCATGGCTCAACTTGCCCCATGCTGGCTGGCTCTACATGTATATTACCCCAGTCCGAACTTCGTGCGATATTTTCACATCCACACATTCCTTATGCCTCCAACATGTAAAAGACTATGACAAGAATGAGAATCTATACCTGGACTAACAACATTGCTCTTATTTCTTTATTATATTTAAAGATGTGTGGGTGAAAACACTGATCTATTTCACACCATTTTTAAAACTTTTTTTGCTGAAATTTGTGTTTTTCCCTCTAAAAAAGTACTTTTTGTTTCAAAGTTGAAAACAATGTGATGGGGTTAAGGGTTATGTAATGGGTCATCAATACTGATGACACCACCGTAATGTCTGACTTATTTATTATTGGCCTGGGGGTGGTGGCTCAACTTGCCCCTATATGCTCAACTTACCCCGCCTTCCCCTATAGTGTTTTTTAGTGATGCATCAGAAATGTGTATCTTGGTCAGCATCATTTGCCTGTTCAATATGAGAGCGTATTGAACAAACTACCAAAATCTGAAAAATTTCCCTTGAGCTCCTTGCTGTAAACTTGCTGAATTCAATATAGTACCGTATTGAATTGTCTGTCTATTAAAGGTACCGTTAAATGAAAGTAGTTGCAGTAAACACTGATTTCACGAGAAAGTCTGTAAAAACAGGCTTAATTGTCATTATACCATCGAGGCTCTAGATCTAGTACAGTTAAATAAACTGAACTTTGTGAAATCTTGAAATCTCCGCTGAAAAATGTTCACACTGAAGAGCACCAACACAGAGAAGCGCATGTGGGACAGTGTATTATTATTGCTTTGAACGTCGGCCGATGTTTGACTCGAATCCCGTGCTTATTTGCTAATTTCTAAGCAATTATACAATTTCTTCCAGAATCCTTTGGCACATATTTTTTAATAATTTACAAACAGACACTATGGTGGTCATTTCATTGGATTCTGTACGAACTCATTTTGAAATCGTTACCACAACTGGAATTTATCTTTAACAGAGCATGTAAATGCGAATGCTCAAGAAATACAATGCATTCAACAACTATGTGCAGCATACATGTATACGACACACCTTACGATCTGACTAGTTAAAAGATTATTTACAAGTGATTTTTAATGATTGCCAAAACCGGGGTGCATTTAAATAAAATTACATTTAGCTGGATTATTCTCCGAACAGCTCTTTTATAAAAAAAAAATCAAATTTCACTATTAAAGGCTATATACATTGTAAATTCTAAGGATTTATAATTTATAAATCCAGATTGACTGTGAATAGTGACCAGCAGAATATTAGATTTAGATTTGAATATAAATCTAAATGATTTGAATTTAAATCTTTTGAGATTTAAAAGTTAATCCTTAAGGTTTAAACTAAAATCAAAATCAGCTGGTCACTGCTCACAGTTGATCATGATTTATTTTAAATCCTTGGAATTTAGAGTGTGCAATCTGGAAATGAAAGCCACAAGATTCCCTGCTATTTTGCATTTCATTATAATTCTTGACATTGCTGTGATCAGAACAAAGAGACAGACCGTGTTAAAATCAGAATTTGTGAAAAGTCTCTATCTACTATCAGAACATTCTGTGGCTGAAGAGGGCCGCCATCCATCCCATGAGGGGAAAATAAATAATCAAATGAATGAATAAATTATAGATGAAAAATAGGAATTATTTAACAAAACAGAAAAAGGGTGATAAATATTGTAAACAATAATTTGAACCTTACTGTGCTCTACATATAAACTTTCTGTCTGCATGTTCGTGCATGCATGGTCCTTGCCAACATCGCCTGTTTATGAGTATTGGATGAGTATACCAAGGAAAGGCATGTCGATGAATGATGAACTGTAAATTTGTATTTAGTCTGTGCTTGCTTGCTTTGCCGGAGGCCACAGGGAATATAAAGCTCTATTTTCTAAAGGTACTTCAAAGTTCTCTCACTCCGTCTTTCACTGTGCTGTGCGTACACTGTAAAAATGCAAGCGTATCTGTACTGTAGGCCTATATAAACCATCATTCAGAGACAGAGTTTTTTGGGGGGCATTTCAATTTTTCCTTTAGAATATCATTCCATCCTTCTAGCTAGCACAAAAAACATTGAAATATGAATCATCTTAATGTTTTTATAAAAATTAGGTCAATAGTAACTACAAAAAAGAAAACATTCATATTTTCCTTCAGCAAGAAATTTATCCACATATATGCTGCACTCGACCCAGGTGAGGTAAATGGGTACCCGGCAGGATTATTTCCTTGAATGCACTGAGCGCCGCTGATGGTAGCTATAGCTAAAGCTGGGGTAATAATAGCAGCACTTTGTATCCTCAGGCAAAAAGCACTTTATAAATCCAGCTATTATAATTATTTCCTCATAGCAAAAATGATTTTAAAATACATCATTAAAAAAAAATTCTTTGAATTGAAAATATCATCGAAATACTTAAAATCATCAAATGTGGATGTGAGACATAGGACATTTTATACATTTACTACTGTACATGTATATTCATAAAAATGTCTTGTGATGAATAACATAGTCCTTTTAATAGAACTATAAAAGAATAATTTAGGCCTACATGTGCTAGTGGGGGCTTAAGCATAAAAATATTTATGACATACAGTACATCTACACACATTTTTCTTTTAAAACATATTTAGTCTATGCTTTTACAGGACTCCTGCTAGGGCAGGAACAAATCATGTTGCAATCTGTCATAAGTATGGAGTGAATTGCAACTTGATTGTGTTACATTATCCACTGGATGGCATGCGTAGAGCTCTGTTCACACTGCAGTGACTTCATGAAAATGTACTGCAGGTCTACAGCGTACCCAACATCGGTCAATGTCAGGGTCAAATGCACTGTTCAAATACTCTTCTGGTAGCAGACTAGAAATTACACGCTCTTGCGTATCTAGATAGACATTTGTTGCATCTATAGACACTCCAATGAGTAGATCAAGCCACGACCGGGGAACTTCGTGATGGAGAAAATACCATGACACCTGTCCATCCCATTACATGTTTTTTTTCTTGTCATTCTGTCAACGCCACATGTATGAATGCAGCCTAGAACATTTTCACATTAGGTTTTCTGAACTTGTTTCCTCTGTACCAATCAAATAAACCAAATGACCTCTACATGTACAGTATGTTGGCAATTTTGTTCACACCATTTGCAAGGACCCAATTTGTTATGTATGTATCCTTTGAATACATTGTAGTATACCTACATGTACCTGCAAATCTAATTGTTTCATCTGTTATTTAAAGTGAATGCAAACCAAATTATGTAAATGTCATATCTTAATATGAAACTATTTAAAAGTGAGCTCAATCCCTTCAGATTGCTTCTTGGATTCCTGGGGGTGTTTCATAAAGCTTTTCATAAAAACTTAAGAGTGACTTGTCTTAAAGAACGACTGGTGAACCTTTCTTACTGTATGTGCTAAACCATCACCAATGAACATTTTGGTGTGTACCATTTACTACAAGAAAGGATCACCAGTCATTCTTAAGGTCGCTTTTAACTTTACTAAACAGCTTTATGATACACCCACCTGGGAGCACTCACTTTCATGCAATGCCCACCGTTCAGGAGGGTGTCTCTGAACAGAGTCTTGGAGGTGATGGAGTTACAGTTCATCTACTCCAGACTGGTAGACTGTTAAGCCCATCATTGTTCTCTTTTTTTAGAGAAGTGGGGTGATGACTCTACCACGTTTTCTTCTGTAGGAGTATGTTTCACCAACTGTGTAGGTACATGTACATGTATACGCTAGAATCCACATGAATATAAAAAAATTGTGTGATTTTATGGTCTTTTCAAGGGCCTCTTTTTCCAGTGTCTCGAAATCGCCTGGAAGCGATTTTTCAAGCAGATAATCACGGAATACAGCAACGGCCTGTTTCATAAAATTTTTGGTATTTTCAGAGTCTTTTTCACTATATTTTCAAATTTGTCTGCACTATAACTAGGCTAGGGTATCTCTTAGAAGTAGCCATTTCCTCATGTCACAGACTCACATACCGGTACACACTGCGCATGCACATTAATTTGTCTATGTGCATGGCATGCATGCATCGGACTATGCGCTGCGCTGTATAGAGCCGCGCTGTACCACAACTGCGGTCTCTTCACAAACTGGTTCTAACCGGATTTCGCGAATATTACCCGCTGTTAAGTTTACACACAATGTCAATGGGAAAACCCGGAAGAAAGAAAATACGGCACGATATTGACCACTGCGAAATCAGAGAAAGCATTATGGCTCTCTAGCAGATCCAGGGGGGGGGGCACAGCCCGTGCACCCCCGGATCTGCTACATGTACATGTACCTGTACCTCTCCAATGTATATCCTTTGTTATTGCAAGACGTTATTAGATTTTGATTGAAATGCTGATTAAAATGCTTATAGAAGCAGTGGTGCCCCCAGGTACATGTACATGTAGGGTAATATCTGGCCTGTGCCCCTTCCCCCCTTTTGAGAGGCATAACAAATAATTTTTAGGGGATTATGTTGTGCATAGGGAAGTGAGGATCTTTTTTTTGTTTGCTTGTCAAATTTTTCCTGGAACAAAAAATGACCTAGATTTTTCAAATTTTTCCTGTACAAAAGTACTCACCCCTTTATAGAAAATCCTGGATCGGCCATTGGATAGAAGCATCTGAATGAAATTGCCTTGCTACTCCAGTAAAAAGTTTGGAAATAATTTCTTTCCACAACAATAAATAAAATTTAGTGCAATTTTCTGTTGTCCAAACAAGACATTATTGCTTGTTCTTTGATTAAACTCTGAATACAATACTGTACCTATGGATAACATTTAGATAATTATCTTTCCCTGAAATACCAGAATTTCCTCATGCACCGTATGATTATTAGCATTTTTTCCTTTTCTCTCTCGATTGGCTGAATAGAACAAAAAATGAAATCACCGTATTACATGTATGTATCAACAAAAATAATCTCTGCGGAAGTGATCGTGATCTTTATTGAAAATTCATAATAACGATATCACCCCTCGTGGATGGCAAATGCATGAATTGTGTTGTGAAGCAAATAATGCACGTGAAAGAGGGAAGGTAGAATTTGAGGTCATATTTTAGTCCTTTTAATTTGTACAGTGTACAAACCTTTGAAGTATTACAAAATGAATGAACCGAGAATAACATTGTGCAAATTCATTGACAGTGAGGTGGGTTTCTGTTGAACATCCTTACAAAAGTGCATGCAGTATAATTGTTTACTCTAATTTCCATTGAAAAAAAAAGAATCAGCCTTGATTTGATCAAGATTATGATTTGATATAGAGTTCACAGTAGGCCTACACCGATGCAATGGCAGAATGTAATTTTTCCTCTTTTATTATTGATTTCTCTTGCTTGAATAAGGAAGAAAAGTAGTGGCCGGCTATTAAAAGAAGTGCTCCATGTGTATGCATGAAATTGTATCGAAATAAGACGATGGAAAGGCGATGCTGGCTTACAACAGTCAGAGCTCTCTCCACAGTAATACAGTGTGTGTGTTTCTCACTGGTGGCGTATGGATCTTCAGTGAACTGTAGCCTGATGATAATGATAGAGTTGCACTGATTGTAATGCAGCACCATGCCATGGGGGATACAACCAAGAAAAGTGAAGGATGGAATGAAGGAGAAAGAAGGGGTGAATAAGGATACGAAAGAAAAAAAAAATGAATGTTTTGAAATATGAATGCCAGTTGTGGTATTAAAAAAAAAATGGGTCTCAACTGAATTAAATTAAAATGACCACCTACATGTAAATGATTGCACATGTATGTATATTAAAATGTGCCAAAATAAGTGCAAATGATTCTGGTAAAAAAAGTTGTCAATTGCTGAGAAAATGTAACCTTCCAGCAAGGTGTACATATAGCTGACTTAGGTTTTTTCCTAGTGCTCAGTAAAAAATTTCAGTCCCACATGTGTAATACAATAACTGGGTTGGTGATCTTCTGTGAGTTCTGTCTTCTCTGTAATATTTTTCAGCGTAGATTTGATAATTTGAAAAAGGTAGGTGAAAAGGTAGACTTTCTCATGAAATCGTGTACTGTACTTTGCTGTATGATATCGTCAGCGTTCATGTGAATCGTCGTATCAATCAATTTTGAGATTTTTGCTGAAAAGGAAAGTATTCTATTCATAAATAGATTTCAAGGCAGCAATTTATTTTAGTTTCTGAGATACATGTATGTGGAGATTTTTGAGACGATGCCATGCAAATTGTTGATAAAATGTGCACTGTAGCAAAGCAATCAACAGCTGCGCGCACTTTATATGCATATGCGCGGACAGTGAAATCTTTGTATCGGCATTGCATTTACTTTGCACATGAAAAAGCGATACAACGTTTTGACTGACTGCGCCCATTAAAATCGCGGTCAGGGTGATCTCCTGCACGGCATTTTTGAACAGGGAAAATCTAAACCGCTCAAACCAAAGTTACAAGCATGTAGCTGTTTTGCAATAATTTCTCTGATCCTTGGTTTTGTATAAAAATAAAGATACCAATGTCAAGCATTTGTCTTGGTCTTTTCAACCATGTATTTTTCTGGCAATGAATATGTTGTAAGGCAGGGGAACTATGAAAATTACAGTAAACTTTGAAGTCGATTTCCGCTGAAATGGTTATGTGTGATCCGATTGTTTGGATGAAAGCTGAAGATATGTTCACCAACGATCATTACTTACCACCACACAAAAGAGGAATCATTACACTAAATAAATTAATTCTAATTGGATTGCTTTATTATGGGTACACCAATTATTTAATATAATCAATTTAATGAAATTGTGATCATTAAGAAGCTCTTAATTGACGTGAACCTTTAATCCATTCATTTATTGATACTGCTCGAGTGATCGTCTGTGCATTGTAATAATTGTACTCTTGTAGGTTATAGGTACATGTATGTATTTCTGATGGATGTATTCAGAGATAATATGCTGATGCAACATTCATTGTACGCCCATATTCCAGTTAAGATTGGACCATGTTGTAAATACATGTATGTGCTGTTTATGGAAGCCAAAAATAAAAGAAAACCTGTTTATGATATTTATACATGTTTATTATTTTATTTCCCCTTGCCTAATAATTTTCCTGATGAAGAAAAAAAAGACTTATTCCCATATTTATGATTTGAGTCTCCAGTGAGTTTAATAAATTGAGCATCAAATGGAGATTTGTGCTACAATTGGCTGTCCATAGTAAACCACAACTTTGAACCAGAGTTGGATTTAAACCCTAGATCAGAATATGGGCCATGGAGTTTGCATATATCTTGCATTTATATGTATACAGTTATTTATTTAAAAAGATCTGAAACTAAGAACAGTTGGGAAAAAAACTAAACTAAACCAAACACAGAAAATATCATGTACATGTACATGGGTATGCAAGTGGATTGTAACTTGGATTTCAAATTTTTTAAGTGAATTTTTTTTGTTAAACAAGTGCACACCAACTTACCAACAATGCCTATAGCATTTCCATTTATTTGAAAGCAGGATAAAAGAGCATTGCACATTAAATGCCTTGCTCATAGGCATACAATGTAGGTGCCGCAGCCAGCGACCGAACCCCGGACTTTTATATACTGTATAGCCAGACACCTTAGACCACTCGGCCATGGCACCTCCACACTCACTTGTTAACTGATTGATAAAGATGTATAACTGATTGATCGACACAAGCATGATATCATAGACCTGAAGATGCGTGGGCTCCACCATAGGGTGTTCTGTGAAGGAGAGCCCTGTTGCATTGGAAACAAATACGGAGCAGCAGTTCTCCTGGGAACGGAGGACAAAGAGAAGAGGAACGAGACAGAAGGCAAACAAGTGGAGAGTGGACGAGAGAAAGGGATGAGAGAGGGAGAGATAGAGAGAGGGGGGGGGTAGAGATAATAAGAAAGGGAAAGAGTGATATTGATAGACGGATATTACAGAGACAGGTGAATAGGGAGTGAGGAGAGGGAGCGCAGTATAGCGGCAAGGGCCGTCATGGATGTAGCTGATGATGAAGGTGATGCGGTTGATGATAAAGGATGATGATGATGACTTTGTTGATAAGGATGATGATTTAAGATGAGAGGGATAGAGTTGGTAAGAGGGAGGGAGAAGAAAGCATCAGAGAGAGAGAGAGAGAGATTCACACTAGACGTTTTCAGACCGCCTCGAAGTTTGTCAGTTCAAGGTATCATCCGATTGGAAAATTTGCCCTGATACATAGATGGCACTTGCCAAAAATATGAGAGAATTATCGCAGGGATTTTCCAAGGTTGTGGGGATTTTGGCAGTGTGAAAGCAAATTACAAAAACTTTCCCCATCCAGCGAGCGGTTGGGCATAAGCGCTGTGGCCTAGCCAGCTAATCAGACGATACCGCGCATGCTTATAACTGGGGTGGTATGAATGCAGAATTTTTTTATTCTGGTACAGTAGTATTTTACTAAAGGCCTGAACAAGTTTGTATAATTTAACTTGAACTCTTTGCACGCTGAATTAGTTTTTGGGGGATAATAATGACAATTGTTAAAATGCTGTTTTCTTTAATTCAAAATTTCCATGTTGCACCATTGGCACTTATTATTATTATTCATATTTCATCCTAGATCTATTGCTTTTATAAGTTTATCTAATTTGAAGGTAAGGGAGAAACTAATTATTACGATTGTTGAATTTAATTGTACGAATGTGCAATATATTGCAACGTCAGTGTGCAAAGGGTTTAACAGGTAATCTGAAAATCAAGGCGATGTGAATACACCTACTATGGCACAAGTCTAGAGGAAGACTAGTGATAGAAAGAGGAGAGGAAATGGGCGTAAAGAAACACCTTGTAAAACACCTGTGATTAAGGAAGTGTATTTTGTATTTGGAAATGTCGGAGCTCATTTTGAGAGTCCTTTCCTTGTCAGACTGCCATGTATGTAGTATGTACATGTATGTTGATGATGATCTTTAAAGGTCAAGTCCACCCCAGGAAAATGCCAACTTGAATGAATAGAGAAAAATCCAACAAGCATACAGTGTAACACTGAAAATTCCATCAAAATCGGATGTGAAATAAGAAAGTAATGAATTTTTAAGTTTTGCTTAATTTCACAAAACAGTTATATGCACATCCTGGCTGGTATGCAATTGAGGAGACTATGACGTCATCCACTCACTATTTCTTTTGTATTTTATGATATGAAATATTCTAATTTTCTCCTCATTGTCAAGTGATACAACAATTAATTCCTCCCTTAGCATGTGGAATTAGTATTGTTTAATACTATATTGTTCAGTCAAGTTGGTTCTTATTGTCAAATCTATAAAAAATGAAGTACTGTATAATTCAAACAATAAAAAACAAAAGAAATAGTCAGTGATGGACATCATCGACTGGCTCACCTAGTTGTGCATATCACTGTTTTGTGAAAAATAAGCGAAACTTAAAAATGTCATAACTTTCTTATTTCACATCTGATTTGGATGAAATTTTCAGATCAATGCTAGTTTGATTTTTCTCTATTTATTCAAGTCAGCATTTTGCTGGGGTAGACTTGACCTTTAAAGATCATCATACATGTAGTTGTACATGTACACACATGCCAGTTTGACAAGGAAAGGGCTATTATGAAGATGTGAGAAATGTTGCTTTATTTAGGGATGGTCCAGGCTGGAGATATTTATCTCTCAATAAAAAAGAGTAAAATTCACAAAGCAAAATGCTGAAAATTTGATCAAAATCAGATAACAAATAGCAAATTTATTGAAATGTAAAAATTTGCATTCTGGTGAAACAGTTCTAGGCATGTCTTCATGAATATTCATTAGGTGGGCTGATGATGTCATATCTCCACTTGTTCTCTTGTATTTTATTATATGAAATTAGGTATATTCAAAATTGTCCTACCAAGAACTAAAAAAATTGGATTGACAACTGATTAAGTGCATTATTTTTTTATTGTCGCAACTTATTTCATCATAATGGAGACAGTATGAAATAGTGAAACATTTATGAAACAAATATAGAAAGGAAAGTGGGGATGTGACATCATCAGTCCACGTAATGAATATTCATGACGATTTGCATGTAAACTGTTTTCACAAATATTGATAAACTTTAAAATTCAATAATTTCGTTATTCGTTATACAATTTTGATGAATTTTTCTGCATTTTGCGCTGTGAATTTTCATTTGGATATAAATATTCATTTGTATATATATAATATATATTCATTTGGATATAAATATTTTCAGCCTGGACCATCCCTTTAAAGTATAAGCAATATATTTGATAATTCATATGGATCTATTAAATGTTGAAAATAGAAATCCCTCTGTCTTTGACACGAGTACCTGCAATTTTGTTAAATCCATTTGGTAGCTACATGTATGATTATCACAAGATTTGAGCATTTTGCAAAAATAAACATTTTAACCAACCGATAAGTTTATTTCAACCAACATGGTAGCTATGATAATGCGTGAAGACGTGACTAGTTTTCACTCACATAGATGTTCATTTAATCAACCTGTTGGATAATATGTGCATGTACAGTACCTTGGTCTACCAACCATTGGTAAAAATGGAAATCCTTCATTCTTTCACATATGAAGTATGCAAGCTTGTATGTAATACACTATAGCGATGATGATCAAATGAAGATGTGAATGTGTTAATAATACTAAATATTTTTACATATACATGTACACAGATTTTTATTTTATAATCAACCTGTCAGATAATACATACTGTACATTAATTGGTTAAAAAGAGAATGCCTCACTCTTTTTCATGAGTATGTAACTTTTTTATCAACCTACATGGTATCATGATCATGAAGATGTGAAACATGTTGATAAATATTTATCATACACAATTTTTGTCTCACCTGCGAAGCAAAGTGAGACTATAGGCGCCGCTTTTCCGACGGCGACGGCGACGGCGGCGGCGGCGGCGGCGGCGGCGTCAACATCAAATCTTAACCTGAGGTTAAGTTTTTGAAATGACATCATAACTTAGAAAGTATATGGACCTAGTTAATAAAACTTGGCCATAAGGTTAATCAAGTATTACTGAACATCCTATTAGAGTTTCATGTCACATGACCAAGGTCAAAGGTCATTTAGGGTCAATGAACTTAGACCATGTTGGAGGAATCAACATCGAAATCTTAACCTGAGGTTAAGTTTTTGAAATGTCATCATAACTTAGAAAATATATGGACCTAGTTCATGAAACTTGGACATAAGGTTAATCAAGTATCACTGAACATCCTGCATGAGTTTCACGTCACATGACCAAGGTCAAAGGTCATTTAGGGTCAATGAACTTTGGCCGAATTGGGGATATCTGTTGAATTCCCATCATAACTTTGAAAGTTTATGGATCTGATTCATGAAACTTGGACATAATAGTAATCAAGCATCACTGAACATTTTGTGCAAGTTTCAGGTCACATGATCAAGGTCAAAGGTCATTTACGGTCAATGAACTTTGGCCGAATTGGGGATATCTGTTGAATTCCCATCATAACTTTGAAAGTTTATGGATCTGATTCATGAAACTTGGACATAATAGTAATCAAGCATCACTGAACATTTTGTCCAAGTTTCAGGTCTCATGATTAAGGTCAAAGGTCATTTAGGGTCAATGAACTTTGGCCGAATCGGGGGTATCTGTTGAATTACCATCATAACTTTGAAAGTTTATTGGTCTAGTTCATTAAACTTGGACATTAGAGTAATCAAGTATCACTGAACATCCTGTGCGTGTTTCAGGTCACATGTCCAAGGTCAAAGGTCAATGAACTTTAGCCCAATTGGGTGTATCTGTTGAATTACCATCATAACTTTGAAAGTTTATGGATCTGATTCATGAAACTTGTACATAAGAGTAATCAAGTATCACTGAACATCCTGTTCGAGTTTCAGGTCACATGATCAAGGTCAAAGGTCATGTAAGGTCAATGAACTTTGGCCATGTTGGGGTTTTTTGTTGAATAACCATCATATCTCTGTAAGTTTATTGGTCTAGTTCATAAAAAGAGGACATAAGAGTAACCATGTATCACTGAACATCTTGTGCGAGTTAGAGTAGTTTTCAAAGTCAGCACTGCTGCTATATTGAACCGCGTGATGCAGGTGAGACGGCCAGAGGCATTCCACTTGTTAAAATCAAACTGTTGAGTGATAGATGTAAATGTATATGGGCTTACCAATCATAGGTAAAAAACAGAAATGCCTCAATCTTTGTTATGACTATGCAAGGCTTATTTTAACCAACACATGATCTTATGAAGATGTGAACATGTTGCTAAATATTTATCATACATGTGCACAATTTTAAATCAACTTTGAAATGATAGATGCTAAAATACATGTATATGGGCCTACCAATCATACATGTAGGTACGGGTACTTGTAAAAAATGGAAATTCCTCACTCTTTGACACCAGTATCAAAGTTTGTTTTTACCAACACATGATCATATGAAGATGTGAACATGTTAAAATATTTCATACATAACTTTTTTTCTATCAACCTGTTTGATAATACATGTACATGTATATTAAGGACAAACCAAAGTTCTGTAAAACTATTTGAGACTGGTATATGTACCTCTGTGTTTTTTTGGCAGGGGGTGGGGTTTAGTCTTCTTGAGACTGGTATCTATTTGGTGTTTTGGCAGGGGGTGGGGTGCAGTCTTCTTGAGACTGGTGCCTCTGATGTTTTGGCAGGGGTGGAGTGCAGTCTATTTGAGACTGGTGTCTCTTTGGTGTTTTGGCAGGGGGTGGGGTGCAGTCTTCTTGAGACTGGTGTCTATTAGGTGTTTTGGCAGGGGGTGGGGTGCAGTCTTCTTGAGACTGGTATCTATTAGGTGTTTTGGCAGGGGTTGGGGTGCAGTCTTCTTGAGACTGGTGTCTCTTTGGTGTTTTGGCAGGGGTGGGGTGCAGTCTTCTTGAGACTGGTATCTATTAGGTGTTTTGGCAGGGGGTGGGGTGCAGTCTTCTTGAGACTGGTGTCTCTTTGGTGTTTTGGCAGGGGTGGAGTGCAGTCTTCTTGAGACTGGTGTCTCTTTGGTGTTTCGGCAGGGGGTGGGATGGGGTGCAGTCTATTTGAGACTGGTACCTCTTTGGTGTTTTGGCGGGGGGGGGGGGGGTGGGATGCAGTCTATTTGAGACTGGTACCTCTGTGGTGTTTTGGCAGGGGGTGGGTTTCAGTCTTATTGAGGCTGGTATCTCTTTGGTGTTTTGGCAGGGGGTGGGGTGCAGTATATTTGAGACTTATCTCTGGTGATTTGGCAGGGGGTGGGGTGGGGTGCAGTCTATTTTAGACTGGTATCTATTCAGTGTTTTGGCAGGGGGTGGGGTGGGATGCAGTCTATTTGAGGCTGGTACCTCTTTGGTGTTTTGGCGGGGGGTGAAGTGGGATGCAGTCTATTTGAGACTGGTACCTCTTTGGTGTTTTGGCGGGGGGTGAGGTGGGATGCAGTCTATTTGAGACTGGTACCTCTTTGGTGTTTTGGCGGGGGGTGGGATGGGGTGCAGTCTATTTGAGACTGGTACCTCTTTGGTGTTTTGGCAGGGGGTGGGGTGGGATGCAGTCTATTTGAGACTGGTACCTCTTTGATGTTTTGGCAGGGGGTGGGGTGGGATGCAGTCTATTTGAGACTGGTACCTCTTTGGTGTTTTGGCGGGGGGTGGGATGGGTTGCAGTCTATTTGAGACTGTTATCTCTTTGGTGTTTTGGCAGGGGTGGGGTGGGATGCAGTCTATTTGAGACTGGTACCTCTGTGGTGTTTTGGCAGGGGGTGGGGTACAGTATTTTTGAGACTGTTATCTCTGGTGTTTTGGCAGGGGGTGGGGTGGGGTGCAGTCTATTTGAGACTGGTACCTCTGTGGTATTTTGGCAGGGGGTGGGGTGCAGTATTATTGAGACTGTTATCTCTGGTGATTTGGCAGGGGGTGGGTGGGGTGCAGTCTATTTTAGACTGGTATCTATTCAGTGTTTTGGCAGAGGGTTGGATGGGGTGCAGTCTAATTGAGGCTGGTACATTTTTAACTTGGGCAACTATGAATCATTTTACATCAATATATTAATGAAATGTGGGAATTCCAATAAAAAAGTAGACCAAATATTATCAACAAGCATTACCTAAAAAAAGATCCCAGAATATAGTCCTCTGGAGAACATTCTTCTCTGAAACTCGTTCAAACCATCATTTATTGGTGTACAAGGCCTCAAAGTATTCCATGCACAAAGAAAAGCAGCAATTACAGTAATTTGAATGTAACATCATAAAAATGAAGTTTTTACCATGCCATTTTCTTAAGCCGATAAAGCCAAGTCGTTCATTGCCAGTGGCTTCAGTAGATCAGGAAAAGTGAAACAATTTTTATTGATCCTCACTGTTATAATATACTGAAATCCTTGCATCTGATTGGCTCAGACTTGATAGTCAAGTTAAAATTGCTGGCTATTCGCTTCATGGAGCACCCCTTAAATTGCTCTATTATATAAAGTCAAAAACCTAGTTTGGCTCGTGATTGAATTTTCTCTGTTTTTCTTTGACTGCACTTATTGTTGTGATTGGATTGGCTTGAGTATAATTCTTGAGCCAATTATCTAGAGATCATCTCATGGTATTGCATATTTCCTCAAGGATGTATCATATGGGTCTAGCATTATTAAAGTAGATGTTCACCCTGATGTAAAGTTGGTTTTATACAGTAGAAGCAGAAATGCTATAGAAACAAATGGGTGATAATTTATTGAAAATCCATCCAAGATGAACAGAGTTATGGATTTTCAAAACTATGATTTTATGACGTCACAGGTGAGCAGCTTCCCATTGGTTTATGTGATAGAGATAATGCCATGCTCCCAAAAAGAATAGAAAATAATTTTTACATGAAACTATATCATCAGGCATGTGATCTTAAAACTGCTTCTCCAAGGAATTGAATCATCATGAACTATTAAAAATGAGAATTTATCAAATTTGTAGTGAGATGACATGTGGGACAGCTGCTCGCATATGAATTCACATGCAAATTTAAATCTTAATAGCTCTCTTTAATATTCTTTGATATATTTTCACCAAACATTCACAAATATTTTCCTATATCTTTTCTTCCTTCAATAAAACATTTTATTGTCAAGGTAAACTTCCCCTTTAACCTGTTCCTACTTGAGCTGAGTCTCTGTACAAAGCCTATCATGCCTGAACAACAAAATTCAGCCAGGGCCAGGCTTGCCAGTTGGCAGCCGAACTGTCTCATTCTATATTTCATTACTACATGCTCATTTGATATATTTTTCTTTGTATTTGTCACATTTGTCAGCTGTGCTTTGTTGTTATCAAAATGCATTTGAAAGGTCTTAAACCAATCAGATAGTTTCTGAGATAAGTTTTTATACAAACTATATTAAAGGATAGATTCCTGGGCGTCTATACATGCATGTATTTCAGGCTAGAGACTACCATAATATTGCTGTAATGCACCAACAATGTATTTAACTTGCATAATATAAATATATGCAAGCTTTGGCATGTGTGGCATGCAAACATCATGTCTCCATTACAGAATGGAAAGATACTCACAGAGACTGCTCCTCAATCAGAGATAGGTGTAAGAAGATTAGGAGGAGAGGAAGAGCGATGATGGATGAAATAATGGACAGGGGATTAAGTCGGAATGGAATAAATTTGAGCCAGCTGACGTTGTATACATAGGCCCGTATTCTTAGACCATGGTCTAACTCTGTGCTAAAATTATGGGAAGCCTAAAGTGTCAAAATCTGTATTGCATTGTATGTTTCTTATGTTTACTCTGCTCTTTTCTGGTTCTTTGATTGTGAAGACTAAATTCCTAGACAATTGAGAATGATTTGAGAGTCAAATGCGCTGAAATATTATACCTCTACTGTTAGTGATTTATGTCACAACTGGCTTTCCATCCTTAAACCACAATTTTTACCCGAGTTTAAATTAAACCCTACTTCAGAATACGGGCCATTGTGTCTTTGTCAAGGCCTTGGCTAGGACATTGAATTCTTTTGTAGAGGAATGGTACCCCTTGCTCCACCCGTTGGAACCAGCTGGTCCCTTCTCAATTTAATACAGAATTCAATAGTCACCAGGTTCTGAGACACTTTTGCAGTAGCTGATCATGAATTCTGGCCATTGCTCATGTTTATGATCAGAATGAGGAAACAAAACTCAATCTCACCATTTGTGAAATTGTTTGTATTTTTCTAGTATTAAGACCATTTTCAATTACAAATTTAATTGTCCACAGTGGAAATTTATTTCATAGTCAATACCTGGTCAATACATATCATTACAAAAAAGTCTGAATCAATCATTTCTTTACTGATGTGCTAAATATGCTCTCAATAAAGCAAAATGCAAATCGGTATAAACTTTGTTCATTTTGAAATGTGAAAGAGAAGAAGATCTGAAGGAGAAGAAGATATAGAAGTCTAGCAAGTTAGACCAATTATAGTTCAGCATTTAAATTGATTACAAAATAACAGCCACCATATCTTGTACATGTACAAATGTAGGTATGAATGTACAGTTGCAGAGCCAAGCTACAGTATATTGTTGCTGCATCTTGATACCTACGATATTATTTTCACCTGGGTCACATATTCACAAATTGATTGCAGTTACTCTATGATTTCATATCAAATCAATCAGAAGCTCAGGCTCATGATCAATAACTATTAAATCTTTGTGTTACTGTTCATGTACAATGTACTTGTACCGCAGTGTGCCTTTGTCTATTTATGTCCATTCTTGTACGAGTGTCCTGCTTTTGGTCAAATATAGGTAAATCATGATTTCTATGAGTTGTGACTGTTTTTTTTTAAATGAACCTCGAGTGATATTATCATTCATGTCAGAATCCCAGCTTTCTATATTACATGTACATGTATATTAAAAAAACAACATAAGTGTCAATCATTTTAACATTGTTTACCCCCACCCCCCACACCCTCTTTCATGTGAGTATTTTGTCAGCTTTGAATTGATATTCTTGTTTTCATTCCCTGCTTATTCTTCATATTCTGTTTTCCTTCTTATACTGATTATTTCCTGTTTGTTTTTGGTATTAATGTACAGTGTATATTGTTACAAATTTCTCACTGGTTTTAAATATTTATTTGATATGTAATTGTGAATTTAACTGTACTTCTTTGAATTGTCAATAATCTAACTGTCATGGTTGCAATGAATAAATAAATAAATAAATAAATAAAAATTGGTTATCAATGATCTTGAAACTTGTAATCTGCCATGTCTTTCAATTCTGATGGAAACTATAGGCATATTTGTGAGAAAATATTTTGAAAAATTGTTCCCTTTGAGAGTTAGATTCAGGAAGGAAATGCTCAAATGCCACTTTCCATTTTGTATCTTTCTCTTCAGATCAAGCTAGTAAACCTGTTTGAGGATGAATGCAATGTCTATCTTCAGTTAGAGTTAGTAACGGGAGGAGAACTTTTTGAAAGGATCGTTGAGCGAGGGTACTATAGTGAGAGGGATGCCGCAAAGTGTGTCAGGGAAATCTGCCAAGCTGTCTCGGTGAGTACACATACAATTTCTCATGAGCCAAATTTCCCTCAAAGGAGGTGGTACTTCCGGCTGAAAAATAATTTGTGATTTTATTTGGTAAAGAAAAAAAAAATCAAACAAGACATTTCATTAAATATTGGACAAGGAATAACAAAGTCATTACATTTTATTTACTGTATTTCTGCGATACAGGAATGCGATATATTTTAAAGCAAAGCCGATGATGCCATATGTCCCCACTTATATTCTTTTGTAATTGTATCTTATTTATCAGATTAGATTTATTCAAAATTGATGACCAAGAGTGAAAAAATTTGATTGACAGCTAATTCAATGTGTAGAAAAATCTTTGCTGCAACTTGTTTTGTTACTAGGGAGACATTTCTTACACAACTGCATGAAAATATAAAATAATTATGATTTCTTGTAAAACCATACAAAGTGGAAGTTAAAACATAATCAGCACAGCTACATGTATTGCATACATGTATTCATGAAAGCAGGCAAAATTGCTTTTTCACAACATCGCCCAACTTCTTTGTTTATAATTTGTTACCAGATTTTGAATTTTTTTTTGCTCGATGGATTTTACTCTATTATGAGTCAATTTTATTATTTTTGATAAGCTCAAGTACACCTTTTATAACCTCATAATGGAGGGGGGGGGAGGAGGTATAGACTCATATAATGTTCAGGGTTATGATTACTCCACTTTCAGAACTTAATATGCATAGTGAGTTAACCCCAACCAATAATTTAGAACTCTGTGGCCCCCAACTTTATAGCAGGGTAGTAGCGGTGGTATTGCATAGAGCTGTTGCTCAACTCCCAACTTCAGTTATCACATATTTGCTAGAACTGTACATTGTACATGTACGATATAAATGAATGCTGTCAACGCATCTTATGTCGAATAACCTACTGGTTCTTACCTCCTTTATAGGGACTACATGTCACACCGAACATTTAGGCATACTGACGTATATGTAGGCTACTTTTATGGCAAACTGTTTAATACAAATGCTTCTTCAAGTATAAAAGATAAAACCTATATAAATGAAAAATCTCTATAGTTCTGTATCGGCTGCACAGAAACCCTGTTAGCTTACATTGCGCTAACACTACGCTAGCGAAGGGCCCTGTTACAACTGGTAATCTCGCCGCGATGGCTAACGTCAAAGCATGGAGCTATTAATGCATTGTTTACATCTGGGATCAACGCTTAACATCACAATCTGTATTCTATAACAAATCAGCTACTAGTACTAAAACATGGGTAGAAAGATCACACAGAAGGCACAGAAAGCACTGTTAGGGCACCGTTAGGCGCGAGTGTTGTCAGGCAAAATCTATTATTCATGCGTAGTGATCTAGACTTAACTTAAGATTTAGTTATGATTAAATTTGCACATCCTACAAGTTTAAAACCTTGTCTAGGAAAGGGTAAAGGAATGTAATCTATTATTTCATAAGCCTACAAAAATTTCCTTATTACATTTTAAACATGAAATGACAGCAAGGAGTAAATATATACTTACTTACTAGTACTAGTATTTAATTTTAAGAAATATCGAATAAGCTTTAAAAAGATCAAGAAAAGTAGCCTATCATGATATTACGATGGATATTCTGTACCAAAGGAAATGCTATCTCACTTTTTATCAGTTTCTTTTTTTGAAAATGCTCTTCACAGACTTCACTCATCATGCTCATGATAGAGTATTTGCCAATGATGATTATCTGCGATGAATTTCATCAGCTATTGTTCTTCTTTAAATGTAGGGTCTATTCTTAAACATGTCTTCAAGGACTTAAAAAGTTATATATCTTGGGAGAAAAAAATGTTAATGAAAAGGATCATATCTTGGCACTAATCAACATCCCCCGCTATACCCATTTTTAAAGGGGTACTCCATGCTGAAGAAAATAATACGGTTTGAACAGTAAAGTGAGAGAAACAAAACACTGATAAATTAATAAAAATTGAAAATGAATACAAAAAATCTTAAAATTTTGCATTAGGCCCTACTTCGGTGAAATTTATATTCATGTCTTCAGGAATATGCAGTGAGGGTCTTTTGTATCATACAAAATAGGTTTATCTAAATTTTGTCCACCCAGAATACTGCTTCAATTCAAAGATCATCATTTTGTTACTCGGGGTGACATACACACATTCGAGACAATTACGAGTTCATTTTGATAAAATCAGAAAAAGGGGAAACAGCTAGAGGATATGGCATCATCGTTCTATTTATTGCATATTCATGGCCACATGCTGGTCAGTAATACCATTTGCAAAATACAGTGTTAAATTTTTGATATTCAAGAATTTTGTTATTTTTTATCAGATTTTGAAGCAATGTGCTCAACTAGTTTTACTCCATTTTTTCATAATTTTTCTGTGGGGCCGGAATACCCCTTTAATTCAGTCAAGGTCTATACTTAGTATACATGTACATGTAAGAAAGGGGGACAAGTTTTAAAAGGAGAAATTATTCACTAACATCGTCACTATTGGTGCCCTTGGCACTGTTAGCGATTGTATTAACATTAGCGCCACTGTTAGCTTCTGCTGGGCCTTTTATTGTTTATTAGTAGGAATTCGGCTAGGCTTTTATGAGTTTATCGATACTGATAGGCCTGATAGTGCTCTGTTAGTGAAAACAATGCATCTATGCCGTGAAAGTTGTGACTGCCCCTACTGTTAGAGTTCTGTTTCGCTAAAAACAACGCTTCTGTGTGGCCGCCACTTAACGTTTCTGAACTCTGATAGCTTCATTTGACTTTCAAAACTTGAAATTTGAGCTTTGAAATTAGATATGTCATTCATATAGATTTGGAGTGGATGTTATGGGGAAGTATATCTCTAAATCTCTTACCTTGTTGTTCTATGATCGGTCAGACACATTAATCCATTGTCTTAATTCTCTTTTGATTGAAAAAAAATAATGGGACATACAGTATCCAAATAACAATGAAAACAATCTGTACCATTTCCCTATAACCTATTGCATCGTTATCATTACTGCTTCGTTATATATACCTGTCCAGCAAAACAATTCAAGCAGAATTTTGAACACTGATCAAAATTGCAATAAATGATTTATTTTTGAAATTTTTCTTGGACAATCAGAGCTCTGCATTAGACAAAATAACGTTAAATGGTGAAAAGGTTTGCCAACACCATACATGTCGATATGTTGGTTAAAAACAAGAAAAGTTAATGCCAAAATGAAATAGATCTATCACAGACAAATGACTCCACAAATGAATGAATGGTTCAATTGCATTGATTATAATCATGAATAATACATGACATTTCACCTTTACATGTATATCAGTTTTACTACTGAATGAATGTATGAATTGATTGATTAATTGATTAATTAATAAAGTCATTAATCAAGCAGTCAATTAGTAAACCAATCAATTAGCCAGTTTGTCAGTCAATGAATGAATGATTATTCCAGTTTGAAGTGAAATCAAATAACTTTATAGCATTCAGTATTAAATCAAATAGAGTCTCCTTCTCTGACTGTAATATTGAACTCTATGTGGGAGGTTACTTCATATCATTCAGCGCTGATGACCGACAATAGCCCTCGTGGGAGATGATGATATTTCTTGGGTGATATAACCAGAGATAGTGGGAGGGAAGCGGGTCATTCAGCGTTCCCTCCTTAATGAGAAAATGGCATTCGAGTGCAACACCAAAAGCCTATTGGAGCATTGTAACAGACGTATGTGCATCACCTGTACTCAAACATGTTATTAGGTGGTCTGTCTATGATAGATCACCTCTTAATTTCGTCAGAATTTTCTTTATTATTTATTTCTTTATTTCTTTCTTTCTTTATCTATTTTCGCACCTATGTTTGTCACCAACTTTTCTCCAAATGGGCTGTTTCTATTTCGCTGAATCTTTCGTCATAATAATCTACCATAGAGACGTCATACTAAGCGTTTCAAAGTCATCAATAATAAAGATACAGCCATATATAAGAATATAAATAATAACGAATTGCCGAAAATTGTTTTTTTACTTTGAACGTAAAGTCATCAAGTAATGATGTCATCTCCATTGTGTAAAATTATTTATTTCATCATATCTACATAACAGATAATCAATAGTCAATCATATTACATCAAATAAACTTTAGGTCAAATTTCGTCTGTCAATGTCATCAAAGGTCATGTAAAGGTCACGACGCGTGCGTCAAAGCTAAAAAAAATCTTAAAATAGTTTATAAAAATTTTGGGGTTTCAGGTCATTTTAACCATTTCAACATTTTGTGTGCGCACATACATGCGCACGTTTTCGTGCATAACAGCGTTACGCAGCATAAATTTACTGATTTTTCTATGCGTATCTATTAATGGTATAATTCTGATCAAATTTATACCTCAATCAGCTCTCTACGTTCATTAATAAGGGAATTAGCACCCATTAAACTTTGCAGCACACGTGCCTTTGAGCTCTTTCCATATGCTCTATATGGACAAAAACATGCCTATTAAATATTCACTGTAGCTCTTCAGAAGGAACGGGGACCCCCAAATTTTCCTCATTCTTGGATATAGTCAATATCTCATTTGGAGATTTTGTGATGATGTCAAAATTACTTTCAAAGTTAAAAAACATTTTTTCGGCAATTTGTTAATGTATTTATTTATTTTTGGCTGTATCTTTACATTATTAGTGTAGATTTTCTCCTAAATTTTGATATGATGTAGTAAAAAAAATCTACAAGTTTTGTATGAATACTTTTTGCATTTCACCACAGCATCAATGTGTTATGACTTGTTTGAAGTTTTCTCGATATTTTTCTGGACCAAATTTTTGGTGGAAAAAGTATGTACTTGCTGAAAATTTGAAGTCCACTTTACGTAGCATACTTCTATGCAGGACACTTTTTGGAATATTGCCGGCACTTTTTAAGGGGTAATTTTAACAATGTAAAACATCATTTATGTATTTTTTTAGTGTAAGCTGCAATTTCTTGGGTTGAAAATTTTCATTTCGGACATTTTGTGGAATTTCCTGTTTTTTTTTCTATTTGGTCAGTTTTACCAACTATAACTTATAGCAAATTTTCAGGTACCTTCTATGAAATGAAACATTGTGCAATTTTGTTAATTACACATTTTTCCGAAATTTTGCAGGGAAAGTCGGTGGTATTTGAATCTTTTACCCAACTTTTTCATTAAAAATCATTGAGACAAAATTTTCAAGTAAATGTGAAAGTCATACACAATTAATGTATATTTAAAATTCTTGATGTAAAATATTATGTAAAATGTTTAGAAATCTTGCCAACTTAAAAAAAAATCTACATAATTCTTTTATCAAAAACATCACTGATGAGTTTTGAAGTGAATGCTGTGAAATTGTAGTATTGTGAAACTTCTTATTGAAATTCAGGATAAATTTTGAATAAAACTATTGAGATATTTTCGTTTTCAGGTACCAGGGTACATGTACTTGAGGATTCCGGGCAGGACCCGGGTACCCAGGTCTTAGTCCCAGCCCTAGACTGATGGCATCACCCACTCACTACATGTATTTCTTTTGTATTTTATGATATGAAATGTTCTCATTTTCTCCTCATTGTCCTCATTGTCAAATAACAATTTATTTCTCCCTGAACATGTGGTACTACCATTTTTTAATGGTTCAGTCATGTTGGTCAATTTGACTCCCCCCTCCCTCCCAGGTAATGCCTGGTCTGAAACAACCCATTTTGAACTAAAGGCTTAAGTACATGTATGATTTTATGTTGGACTTAAAATTTATTATGAACCACCTCCCTGAATTCTTTTATTTCAATGTTTCTCCCCAGTATCTCCATTCTCAAGCCATTGTGCATAGAGACCTCAAGCCAGAGAACCTGCTGTATGAGAACATGAGCGACGAGGCACCCCTTAAACTGGCTGACTTTGGCCTTTCAAAAATCATGGACCAGGATGTTTTCATGAAGACCGTGTGTGGAACGCCTGGATACTGCGGTATGTGAACAATTTTGTTCCCCATTATGATTGTAATCTGAATTTAATTTACTACATACTCACAGGCAGGTGAAAAGTATTAACTTGTTGGCTTTGGGACAGGGGGGAATGTTTCATAGAGGTGTGCTTGGAATTATGCAGGTCCTGAGGGGTAGCCTCGCCTGATGTTTTACCCAGTTTATGCCAACGAATTGCAAGCCGTTTTATCTTCTACAAATCTTAATACTTATGATATCAAGCATTCCATGTTTTTATATTAAAAAATATCAAATTCTTGTTATCAAGAAATAGGATTCAGTGAATCCTAGTAAAAGGAATCTGGGATTCCTGTCATTTTTCTTCAAAGACAAATGAATCATGATATGTACTTCATCGTACAATTCAGTTAATTCCTCTATATTTTGATACCTAATATGAGACAAACATTTTAATGTCCAAATCAGGTTGCGCTGAAAAAATTGGACAAGATTGGTTCATGATGCGACAGGTGCTTATTCGTCGGTTGGCTCATTAGAATTTCTTTTGTATTCTTCGTTAAGTTTCTCTCACAGATCTCTGAAATAAAAGTGGATCCCGATTCACACATGAGTTTCTGCACAAATAGTTCCTGATATTGTTTGTAATCTGCTATGCATGAATGATTTGCTAAAGCTGTTGGTCTCAAATTTATGATCAGATTCCACTCTTAAGAAAGTATTGAATTCTGAGTAAAAACACAATTTACTAATTGTGAAATCAGTCTCTGAAAACGGGTTTCCCTTTTTGTGGGACGCGCTGTACTATATTGTATTGTAACATAATAAATTATCATTGTTTCCTTTTTGTTGACTGAAAGTTTTTCACGAGTGATTTTGTTTTTTTATCTGTACAGCACCAGAGGTTCTACATGGGAAGGCGTACCATATGGGAGTGGATATGTGGAGTATAGGAGTAATTACTTACATCCTTCTCTGTGGATTCGAACCATTCTATGATGAAAAAGGAGACAAACATATCTACAAAAAGATCCTGAAGGCTGACTATGCCTTCATCTCACCTTGGTGGGACGATATCTCCACCAGCGCCAAGGTATAATAATTTTTTATCACAATGTTTTAATATAAAGCCAGTTCACGGTTAGCTCATGATCAACTTTTCTCAAATGACCTTCGTGATTTTTCATTAGGATAGGCACTTTCATCTTCAAATGTAGATGTTGCGTAAAGTTTACAGGTAGAATATTCAAATTCTAAGAACAAAAGGCATTGTATAGACCAGGTGACTAGAATAGTACATCAGGGATAAAGTTTGGAAATCTGTGTTATTGTCTGCCTTTGGCACATTTGACTATTGTTTAGGCTACTGTGAAATACTGGTTATGAAGGCTCTATTTATTACTCTTCAGCTCGGATGTGATAAAATGAATATTTTTAAAAAGAAATACATGAATCATCAAATCACAAATGCCTAATGTCAGTGAATTTGAAAGCCACTTTCATGACCTTTAACCCTAAATAGACTGGGCTATTTCGACGCCTAAAAAGACTGGGGGGGGGGATGATTCAGCCCCCCTAATGATCTCGGCCGTTGATCGCGCGATCGCGACGAAAATTGGCATACGCATTACCCATGGCATTATCTACAAAACTATAACATCAAATTCGGCAAAAAATCTCATTAATTATGCTAATTTATGCGTAAAATCATAAGTTTGCTCTAATTAATAAAATAATGCCCCTGAAATGCTAATTTTTGTTTCACATACTCTAGATAGGCATCTGATCAAATTGATTTAAAAAAAAATCAAAATCAAATTTATTTTCTTATGTATTCTATTGTTTTCTAAATTTCTTATGTATTTCTTTGTTTTTCGACTTTTTGTTTTTTATTGTTTTTTCAATGGAAATTGTCGGGGACTTTATTTTGACCATACACAAGATACAATTGATTTTAAGCAGTAAAAGGAAAAATAATGAAACATTTGTGAATTTTGGCTAAGAACACTATTTGCATTGGATTTGTACACAAATTCACGTTTTTGAGTAATTTTGGGTCTGCATGCACTTACGAAATGTTGCGTAATTTTGGAACCGCGTACCCGGGGGTCACAATTTTGGTCTCAAAAGTTGCGCGAGACTTGAAAGTAAAAAGTCAGCGAGCGACGCGGTCAAAAAATTTTGCGCAGCGGATTTATCGCAAAAAATGTCGAGGGGGGGGCTGAATCAGCCCCCCCCCCAGTCTTTTTAGGGTTAATCCTCATGCGCAGTTTACAACCGTGAACAGGCTTATACCAGGTAAAACTATGTAGATTACTATTTTGTGATTGGTCAAAGTGCCATCACATGACTAGGGCAGTAAGGGTGACAATGGTGGTTGGGTAATATCTCCAGTAGCCCAGTTTCGGAGTTACATCATGGGCAATTTTGGTCAAATGACCTTTCATTTCTTTCATTATGATAGGCAGATTTCAAGGCAAGATATTATGTAAGCATTCCTTACAGAGCAGGGTGCAGAAATTGTATAGAACCGGTGACTAGAATAGCACACCAATTAACACTCGATGAAGGTCTTTGTTGCATTTTTACTTTGAATGCATTAGCGTGTTGCTATAACAAGTACTTGGCCAACTGTGAAATACCAGTCGCGAGTGGACGCATTGATGTCTCTTGAGGATCTAATGAAAAACACAATTCAAAAGAATATATGAATAATTAATACATTGAATTGGTGCTTATCTCATTAAATATTAAACCATCATGTCACCTCCTGATCATGCGCAGAATGGAACTCCAAACTGGCTTATAGTGCAAGGGTATGGTGATAATAATTAGAAAAATTGATAAAGGGTTGTTGAATCGATAAAACTTTGTGTATATACTATTTTATGATTTGTCATATACTATTTCTTATGAGGGTCTGATGAAATTAGAGAAATCAACACTGATTTCATGAGAAAGTCTGTAAAACCAGGGTTAATTGTCACCATATATACTCCTAGATCTAGATCTGGTAAACTGAACTTTAAAAAAAATGTGAAATCTGAGCTAAAGATCACAAATACAGATAAGAACATGTAGGACATTGTTTTGTTATTGCTTGGATAAAGATCAACATTTTGCTGAAATGTCATGCTTCGTATTATGCTTATTTTTCAGCAATTACACAATATCTTCCAGAATCTTCTGGCGCACATTTTATAAATGTATATGTACTCACTTTATTTTATTGGGTTCAGTGCTATCTCTATTTGAAATCATTTCCACAATATTGTGTGTGATATTAATAAATAGTGGATACTTGTTTGGTAATACGATTCACCAATCACTGCACATTTTGTTTCCTTTCTATCAGGATTTCATCAGTAGACTGCTGGTGACAGATCCAGAGAAAAGATTAACGGCAAAACAAGCCCTTCAGCACCCATGGGTACGGGCAGAAAACAGCGCAGCTAGTACCAAGAACATACCGTGCGCAACCATAGAGAATATCAAGGAATTCAATGCCAAGAGAAAATTGAAGGTATGGCAGACTGGGAAGGATAAAGGTGATTGATGGTGTTACCTGTAGTGGAGATGATGATCTCTTGGTGGTGGTGGTGGTGTTGGATGTGGTAGATTTGATAAAGGTGATGGTGTTAGTGTTGGTGAGGTTGATAATGGTATTGGTGTTGATGGTGGTGGTTTTTGTGGGTTGATAGGGACAGTGGTGGGGTTTATAGTGGTATTGGTGTTGGAGGTATTGGTAGGGTTCATTGTGCTATTGTTGGTGGTTGTGATTTTGGTGAGGTTGGTGGTAGTGTTGGTGGTGGTGGTTTTAGTGGGCTTGATAGTGGTATTTATGTTATTGGTGGTAGTGTTGGTGAAGTAGATAGTGGTATTGGTGTTAGTGGTTTTGGTGAGGTTGATAGTGCTATTGGTGTTGGTGTGGTTTTTTGGTGGGTTTGACAGTGGTATTGGTGTTGGTGGGTTTGACAGTGGTATTAGTGTTGGTGGTTTTGATAGTAGTAATTGTGTTAATGGTGGTTTGGTGTGGAATATTGGGTGATATGAGGCCAAGTTATGGAAGTATTGATGCTTGTAAGAAGACTGCAAAGTAGTTGTCAAATTTTGGTGGTACTCAATGTCTGAAAGAAACAGCTTCTAACTCAAATATCTTGACCACTGCAAAAGTGCACATTCTTTTAAAAATATACATTTCACTTCAGCTCAATTTTCACATGTTTTTGGAAACATGTCATGTCTTTAAGATGCACTATTATTTTTAAAGGAGAAGTACATGTAGCTATATATGATAATAAATGCCACCATGGTCAACTCCATTTCAATGTTTGATTTGACATTTAGAATTTGACCTACTTTACCCCAGCTGAGTACGATTGCAGTGGGCGGAATAAATTGTGACTGTAATGATGTGTGTCAAGATCATTTTCATGGCCACTCGTGAAATGAAAAGGGAAGGAAATACATTTCATGCTGTGAAACCGGGCAGGCTGTGATTTGGATAGAGGATGTCTGTTTTAATAGTGAGATGGAAGACATAGGCCTACGTGTAGGCAAGAAAGTGATAAAGAGTAGGAAGAACTGAAGGGAAGGGGACTTTGTGTGTGTGTGTGTGTGTGGGTGTGTGTGTGTGTGTGAGAGAGAGAGGGAGAGAGGGGGAGAGGGAGAGAGATGACAATTCATTATAATGTCCCCTGCTTGTATTGTAAATTGATACTGATATGAGAGGAAAATAATTGCCCTTACTGCTTCATTAGACTCCATTGTTAGATGTATTCCTACATGAAGATAATGAAGAGATATTATTATGGGTTAATATCAAGGGTATATCGAATGACATGTAATCAGTTGAGTTGATTTTAGTCCCCCGAAGTAATCATGAGCTTCATTTATTACAAAAATTTGTGATACTTGTTGGTCTGTTTTTTGTAATAGAATACAGAACTGATTTGCTGTAAGAAGATAGTCACAATTGAAATTAGCATTCCTGATTGCAAATAGTTTCTTGCAAGTTTACAAATTGTATTATATAATCTTCTGTCAGTATCAGAAATACACAGATGTGACAATGAGAGCATACATGTATTCTTGGCATGTTCTCTAAACCAGATTTCACAAGTATCGTTATTAAGTTGATATCTTGTCATTCAATGGCATCTTTTAGCTTACATACAGTAGATTCACTTCTACCTGTAATTGAAATTTTGCTTTTTATTGAGGAAAACTTATGACAGCATAGGGGTTATTTTATAAAGGTGCTTCTAAGTTAAAAATTATTTTATGCATGACCTTAGAAAATGCCCTACATGTAGTTGTGCCAAAAATCATGCACAAGGCCTAATAGAATTTCTATGTTGCCCTCATGAGCCCAAAATCAGTAATTTTTTTATCATGCATGGGAGGATTTATTTATGCAATATGTCACAATGCAAAGTGCCCTTTTGTAGAGCCATCAATACAAATTTGGGTAAATTCTTTGCCAAAATCTGACATTGTCACCTAAAAACATTGCATTTGTATATTTGATTCTGCCTAAGAACCCCCCAACAAGAAATAGTGCCTTTTTTGCATTTTACAGCATATTGTATGAGGACAACATAACATTTTTTATTAAAGACCTCAAGTTGTGAATCTAGTTTTGCGTAAGGTCGTGCATAAAGTCATGCTTGAATTCATTGAACACGATCCTGGTCTGCTATTTGTGTGCCCCCTACATGTATATCACTTACAGTTGTATTCTCACTAGTTTTCTCATACGTTGTGTACACCATCTCTCTTCCTTTCGCCCTTGCAGGCTGCAGCCGCCGCAGTGATTGCCATGCAACGTCTAGGAGGTATGGGTGATATTTTCTCTCACTTGGCCGCCGGTGCTGCCGCCGCAGGAAGCTCCGACTCCAACACCATGAAAGGTGCCGTAATGGCAGCCGCAGCGACAGCCTCGGCAGCGGAATAGGAGAGTTAACCCTTCTGTGGGATGAGAGCCCCTTTCCTCGTTTACAGGATTTCTCTTTTGTAAACTGGGACGATGGGTCTAGCCAAGTGTACAAGGTTTATTGAGTTCAAGAAAAGCATTGTTAAAAGTTGCATTTGGCCTGTAAGTGAATCTATGTTAATTGAACAAGCTCATGTCACAAATACTGCCCACTGTATAAAACTTGAAATCTATAGACAGTTGGTCTATCTATTCAGGCTGAACAACATAATGGTTGCATCAAAGAATGGTCTTTTTATGGACAGGCTCAAATCGATCTGCACGTCCAGAAGATGGGTCAAATTGACAAATAATCTTGAAGAGAACTATGTTTGTGGTCTTTTAGTAATGGATTCAAATTCATTTGCAGGTTCAGAAGGGATCTGGATTGATTATAAGTGAACCACTTGTTATGAACCGTTCCCATTATGACCAAAGTTGATATGCGATAGAGTCAGTGTAACATAATCTTTTTTATATATATTCAGGATTTAAACTTTGTCCATTTTGAGATGTAATTTCTACTCAAATATAGACTTCATCAGTTTAAGATTTTAGGGTTTAGACCCTTTCTCGTAATCCATCCTTGAGAAGTTGACTCTTACAAAGCTTACTCATTTTGCTTATGAAGGGCTGTCCATTCCAAAAGATACTAAATCAATTTCTTGAGGAAAATTGAGTTTTAGTTAGCATGCCATTGTTTAAGTAGCACATGAAAAAAAAGACAAAAACAAATTAATCTTCATTTGTGATAGCAGTAGTTGGAAATTGATTTTTTAAGTTCGGTAGATACCTGTATATTAAACTTAGCAATATTGAAATCATAACTTGTAGTAGCATTTAGAACTGAGCTCTTCAATTTTGTGCCCGTTCTTTCTAGTTGTAATGAACAAAGTGGTATATGGGATGTAATGGACAAAATAGTTAAACAGACTAATTTAACATTCAACTACATTGCAATGAATATTACAGAGTTTTACTGAACAGGTGAAATGCATGTGTTGTGAGTATAACAGTTATGGCATTTGATGTATTAATGAAAAGGCCATGTCTATTTTGCTAATTTTGCCTATGAATATTCTCTGCTTTATATGGAGTTTAGTTTGTAAAATTATAAAATGGGGATATAAAGGGATGTAAAAAATTAAAACCTGGTAGAGATGGTGCAATTCTTTCACAAATTGGAAATATGGTAGGTCTTAGAGAAAGAATAGAGAAAATTTAGTTCCCTTGTCATGCATATTCATGTGTTTTAGTATACTTCAGGCTGAAAACGTTTTGCAGTTTAACAGTGTAGAGAAATACTACATGATTCAAGAAATTGATTTTTAGATTCAAGATGAAACATCATCTATCACTATTTATTTACATTACCTGTAAATATAATTGTTCAAAAACTTTCTGCACATGTACATATTTTGCAGGAAATATTTGATTGTCGATTAGGATGGCATTGTTTTGAGATTTTATTATTCAGACAATCTGAGGTGGGTCTCTCAATAGTGAGGACCATGTCTGGATTGTGTTTTGGGTAACCTCAAGTTGCAAGATTGACTTCTTCTGTCTTGCTTCATGAAGAGAAAAGATCATTCTAATGCGCTATTATTGAGATACCAAAAAGACAAAAGTTTGTTTTTGTCAATGACACTTCAAGTAGTTTTGATTATTTTTATTGTATTGCACGGTGGGAGAAGTCTTGAAGAATTTTAGTGAAACTTGTGAAATTATTATCAAACATGATTTTTTATATCCATTGGGACCAATGCTGTGTTAGGCACCTTAACAAAAATCATGTCTATGGCTTGTTGCTCGTGGGATTTAAAGTGCTTTTCTCCATCATAAAAACGACTTACGATTGATCCGATCAACCTCAAGTATATATGGAAATCCATCAACATCATATTTTTTTCAGGAAATTTCCCCAATGTCTTTTGTCAACAAGGAGAAGCACACTGAATTTTCAAGAAAACTATGAATGTGTGAATAGACATATCTCAAAAATGTTTTGAACGAATTTTGATATTGACGTTGCTGGCTTTCAACAGTTAGGGTTGATTGGATCAATTGCAAGTCTTTGTAAGATGGGGTCTTGATCTTCCCGTTGATGTGTCTTTGAAGATATATAAAGAGTAAAAAATGGAAGAACATTCAGCTAGATTCCCCAGTTGTTTATGTAACTCAGACTCTTGTTAAGGTGTCTTTTATTTCATATTTTTGCACACATTCAGATTAAAGGACATACACTAAAACTGCCCAAGATTGGTACGCACTTTTTGGACATTGTGTTCAATCATATTTCCATTTTCTCTTCATACTTTTTGAGTAAACTTGCATCAGAGGGGTTTATTGTAAATTCAAATCAATCAATACAATCTTATTTTATATATTGCTGTAATTGAAGGATATTATGGAAAAGATGGCCGTTTTTCACTTTGTTTTCATAAAAAGTCTTGGATTGGGTGAGAGACCCAGAGAATAAAGCTCAACCGTGACACAACCAGTCTCTATCCAATATTTTGGGAAAAATTGCAATATTTTCAAATATGAATTTTCAAACAAGGAAACTATAAATGTTGCTTGACTCTTCTCAATATTAATGTATGCGCTGAATTAAAAAATCTACCTACATCATGGTTTGAAACCACAGATTCATAACCACTTTCGTCCATTCAGGCGTGCTATTTTCTATGTAAGAATCCTCATGTGAAATAATATGATAAAGTATTAAAAACCGTGTTTGACTGGTCTTGTAATGTTAATTGGCCATTTGGCCATTATACTCATATTAAAAAAATGATAATTGCTCTTTTTTTTTGTTAAAGCTGTGTTATGACAAGGTCTCTCTCTTCTCTAACCATACAATTTTTAGTCATCCACACTGTAAAAACTGCGGTGTTAAAATGACACCAATTGGTGTTAATAGAGGACCACACCCTGGGTGTTAAATTTACACCCTAGAGATTAAACATAACACCAAAGAGTGTAAATGTAACAACAAAAGGTGTTGTAATAACACCTATAGTTGTAAAACTAACACCACCAATTTAACACCAATGTAAAATAAGTGGTGTTGTCCTCTATGTACACCGGTTAACACCACAGTTTTTGCTGTGCACAGTCTTAGAATTGATGATCTATACTATAAGTGTTTCTGGAGTATTTTGGTTTTGGGGAAAAAATTCATGGATATCCAGTAGCCTTCACAGTCTAATGTTCAATACTATTTTCTATACTTTTTTGTACTTTGTGTGTTTCATTCCCTCTTACCAACCCAAAGGTTTTGTGCATTCCATACTATCCTTGTGTGTTTTCAATATATATTGCATTTTAGGGTTTTCTGGGTATGCTTTATCATATTTCTGAATGTTGCTTTTTATTTGTGTTAAGAGATCAAAGCTTAATATGAAAGGCTCCTTTTCTGTTGAAGTTATTGTGTTGAAGAGCCTAATGTACATTTATTGGTTCCGAGTTCTGCTTTGGACTTGTCTCTGTCATCTGCCAACAAGAACCTCCTATTATTGTTGTGTTGTATGCAACTTCTGCATTCATAATCTTACAAAGAACCCAAAATAATATTCCTTATCTTTACTGAAAGGAAAAACCTGTTATATATGAATGTTCCTTTTTTCTATGAATGATAATTGTGATTACAGGCTCACTTTACTTTACTTTTTTTGACAGGCGTGAATCAATTTATTCATGAATCGATTTTTGGTAAAAAGCACTTGTCTGGGTACATGTACACTGCAAGTAAATTTGCTTGAACTGAGGAAGAAATTTCCCCTTCAAACGCAAACAACAACAGAAGCTTAGAAAAATTATAGATTAAGTTAGAAATCTTGTCATTAATTGTGTGACCATGACAAGGTGTAATATCATGATTTTCTTGTTTTAGCCATTCTCTAGATTCAACATTTCTATTGGATATTTTATGCTTCATGTGCATTTTTAAACTTTTTTTCAGGGATTATTATACATCATTATCACAGAAAAAGTGTCCCTGAATATTTCAAGTATTACTCATAATAACTTAATATTGCTATTGTTTTTTTCAGGGAAGAATAAAATAAAATCCATTGCTTTTCTTCTGTTCTTAAAACTAGTTCTTACATACTTCAGAGCAAAAACAGAAAATGACATTTCTAAATTCAATAAAGGCAGGGGACTTTTAAAGTTTAAGGCGATATAAAATGTGTAGTTAGAAGGCTGAAAAAAGGTTTTTCTTTTATATATTTATATTTTAAACAAATATTCAGATTATAGCAAAATATTTTGCATACTAGTTGAGCTTTGTATTTTTAAATCCCATCATTAATCAGCTGCAATTTGGCATACTGTACTACATACTAAATACTCTGAACATTTTTCTGGCACCTCAAAGTTGCAATTCACTTTTGAATTATGCAAATATTAAATTTTACTTATGCTTGTATTTTTTAAATAGGACAATTCTCTTAAATGCTTTTCAATTTAGTGAAAATCAACTTTATGCAAATGTACACTACTTAAAGGTTTATCCTGCTTTATCTTGTATTATGAAAAAAATATATATATCATGAGTATTATGGAACAATTTTTTATCTGAAACCACTTGTATATCGTCATTTAACAATTTAATTACATGAATTTATATTTTTTTTCGATCATGTTTCAGTACTACATGTGTTTTATCTGTATTATCAAAATAAAATAGCTTCTAGGTGCAAATTAACATAAATATGTATTGGGGTAAAAATTAATGCATATACAAGATTCAAAGGAAAGAAAATTATTTCACAATATTGGAGTAGTTTATATTTCTGGTTAAAATATAAATGTTAAGCAAAGTTAGAGTTGAATCATTTTCTGTAATACGTGTGTTTTCTTTCTTGTCTATTGGAAGTCTGATTTTAATCATAAATAGGAATCAAACCTTGGTCATAAGAGTTTTCAAAAAAGTATTTCATATATTTCCTGCTATTTGAAGTGTGAATCACCATTTACATACATTCAGTAATTCAGTGATAGTGTGAACGATTTGTGTAAAAAGCCTAACAAATCTAGGTCCAAATTGAAACATTGAAACAGCTTGAACAAAAAAGAACTGGTTTTTCTAAAATAAACCTTTGTACTCCATTGTTATCACATTTGAATAGTTTGTCTTATAGAACCAGATTCAACATCAAGGAAAAATACTTCAAATTTTGAAATGAATATTGAATTAATCTTTGTAAGTGTAATACATCTACTTGTTGTATTAATATCTGATGTGTTTATGTGAGAAGAATAATAATGAATTATGTGCTCATTTCTCTCCAAACCCACATCTCTTTATCTTGCAACAATGAGATGGGGGGGGGGGGGGATTGCTTTGCAATCAGTATAGAATGCTTGATATTTTGTCCTTGTGTATATTCTGATTCATTATCTTGAGGTGATATTGATCAGATGATGGGATTAATATCAGATTGGCAAAAACTGAATATACAGCTAATCTAGGAAGAACAGTATTTTTAAATGATAGTATTACAATATTTATCCCTTTATAAGAGTATTTTTATGGTCGATCTTTATTCATTTTACACTACTATAAGAGTATGCATCAGTTGGTTGTTTGCTCTGTGATAAAGTAGATAAAGTAAGTAAAAACACCTGCAAATCCAAGACAGCTATTTCATTTTCACATTTGAAGTTTGATGTTTATTCCCTTCTCCCTAACTCGAACATAAAATTTTCATGATATTTTCCATTTCTAATTATGTTTCTGATGATCAAACTGCTTTTTCGTTAAAAGTAATCCTAGATAAACTGTGTTTTCATTGTTTTATTGCTGTGATTACAAGTACCTCTTCCATATTTATGCATACTTTTTTAAAAAGAAAAGGTTGGCTGAGCAAAATGCATTTTGTTTCTTTATATATATTTTGTCACTCATTATGCAGACATGTAGGAAAGAACTGACATTTAATTGGCTTTTACAAATGCATTTTGCATTAACCAAGATTATTTTGGGGGAATCAAGTGTATTTTTTCTGTTAAGTATGATTGTCGTAATTACAATTTTATTACAGGATTTTTTGTCATTCTGTATATTGTCTATATAATTGTATGGAGGGATTCCTGCATTATTAATGTATATATAAATGTGAGTAGGCACTTTTACAGCACTGAACGTTTTTAGAATTCTTATACAAAAAAACTTATACAAATGATGTAAATATACAAGTCCAGAATCACGTCTTATTGTGTGTGCGTCTATATTATCCAGATGAGTTTATGTTTGATATAATTAGAAGGTCTAATAAAGAGGTACACATTCAATATCAAAATCATTCTTGGGTATGTTGTGTTTATTTGTCAGATTGTTTATTCAGGTAGCCCTGCGTTTTCATGTGCCTGAATGATATCAGGATGACTGCAAGTGCTTGTAATAGTGATAATAATGATAATTATAAAAATAATGATAAATAATAATACTAGTAACAGTAATAATAATTCTTGTAAATATTGTGTTTTTCATGAATTTTTCAATAAAAACAGAATTATGAAAATAATGTAGATCTATAGAGTGTAGAAACTTCACTGAAGTATACTACAATGCGATACGAGACTCCTAAAATGCTTGTCAAGAATTAAATAGATGTGTTTTGTGGAGGATATTTTAACACGATATAGAATGTAGTTTTGTTGGCAAAAGAAATGGGAGAGTAAGTCAATATAAGAATGAAAATACCCCCCAATACATGTCATTTTGACGGCCCTACCACCTTCACATAGGTGCAGCTCCACTCCATACCAGCAGAATGATGGATGTTTAAAATATTTTATTTTTTGACGTCACAGACACGCAGCTTCTCCATTTGTGTAGTAATATAAATTCCCCAAAATACTACTTCTTTGAAAGTTAGAAAGTAATTTGATTTGACATGTGTCGCGGATATTATCATTATCCATTAAAAGGTTGGAATTTGATCAAATTTATGTTTTACTATGTGGGAAATCTCGCATATGGCGTCAGAAATTCAAAACTTTTAAACGTCATAACTCTCATTCTTGGATGAATTTTCTTCAAACGTTTACCAATACCTTTCTCCCAATAGTTATGTTTTATCAGGGTAAAATCCCCTTTTTTGTTTTGAATAATATTTTATTTTCTTCCTCTTTCAAATCAATAAGTTTACAATCACAATTCATGTAAATAAAGATTCTTTGCATGTATACAATAAAAAAACCAAGCAAACAAATAAATATATCAATATCAATGAGATTACAAATCTTTTTTATATGATTACAAATGAAATTAAACTGCCAAATTTCTCTTCTATAACAATGTGAAAGCAGAGAAAAAACCCATATCAATCGACAAAATAAAACAAAAAAACTTTGTAAAGGATGACTCTTTTCCCTTTTATCATTAAACTTATTCGACAAGCGCCACCTTGTGACGCTCGTAATATAGTCGCTGGTGTTTTTATCGACAGAACATGAATCGTAACATACTGAAAATAAAAAAAGCACTGTAAAGGACAATAATAAATGAAGTAAGCCTCGAAATAATGCTAAACTGAGTCTTCTAGGATGAAGATTAAAACTATGTTTAAATGAGTCTTCAACATTTTTTTTTATTTTAAGAGGTGGAGGAGGGGTTTAAATGCATGGCCTGTACCTTTCCGTTTTATTCTTCAATTCTTTTTATGATTTAATTCTATCTCCTCTTTCCCCCTTCCTTCTTTTCATGTCCCCCTTTTGTTTATTTGAAATGTCGTGAGGAGGGAAGATAGTGTTGGGTGCAAAGGCCACCCAAACTACTTTTGGACCATTATATCCACACCCAAGTTTTCGAGATGATGTAAAAGTACCCGCTAAAATCCTTGATAAATTAATCTTCATTGGCTATTTCTTTTAAAATTTTATAAATCATGTGAATAATCACCATTATGAGATGTTATTAATCTTCATACGAATACAGCTTTTTAAAGGTGCGATAAGAAAACAAAGGTTATCCGAATTATCTAGGATGATATGATAAAAGATTGAGTTTTCTATTGAGATAAAAAAAAACCCACACACACGTTAGTATTGATAAAATGCATGGAACGTTTTCATTTATTTTATGCAAGATAAAAGAGCAGTGTATATAAAATGCCTTACTCAAGGTCAGACCATGCAGGCATCGAACCCCCAAATTATATGGTGTAGTCAGGCGCCTAGACCACTCGACCACGGCACCTCACCGAAAATCTATGTTGATGATCCTCAGTGACGTGATGACAAAAAAAAACAAAAAAAAAAAGAAAACAAAACGAGGAGGCTAGTGAATTATGGCGTATCATGTAAAATTCCTAAAAAGTTGCGATCGAGGAAAGCGAGCAAACTGAATAATTGATACATTTTTATTATAAAACTAAAAGTTTGTGATATAAACCCCTCAAAAAAAAGTTTTGCAACTCAGTTTTGGGGGATGATATCTTTTTGGTTAATGAAGTATAAAGGATGAAACTGGTATCATTGGAAAGCTGAATTATTCTTCTTTACAATGACATGCCATTTGCTGTGTTTATGTAATCATGGAATATGCAATCACCCTGAACATCGAGAAAAGTCAGAAGTGAAATGTTGCAAAATGCATTGATTTCCAACAAGAGTCTCCATTTCTATAGAATTTCCACCATGCAGGTGACAATGAATGCACTCGGTCCATCCTCGAAACAAATGGAAATTCGCTATTGCAAACGACGCATTTTGCAACATTTCATGTCTAACATTGCTGCGTATTATCATGTCTGTGTATTTCATGATAACACTAGCATTACAAATGACACATGATTGTAAAGAAGAATAATCATGCTTCCTAAAGATATCACTTTTACACATGATGATAGCACATTAAGAAATTTATTAGCACTCAAACTTGCAGTTTGAGCTGCAAAACTCAAACATGACATGGCAACGAATTTTGCAACATTTCATTTTTTACATTGCTGCATATTTATCATGTCTGTGTATTTCATGATAACACTAGTATTACAAATGACACATGATCGTAAAGAGGAATAATCATACTTTCTAATGATACCACTTTTACATATGATGATGGCACACTAAGAAATTTATTAGCACTCAAACTTGAGTTGCGGAACTTTTTTGAAGGGTTTAGATCTTGACATAATTCAGAAAATAACATCACATTTCACACTTCTCTCTTTATTTTTCTCGTTTTCTTTGTCGTGACCCCCCATGTTGTACGCCTCTGATCATATTGAGATATATTTATCAGGAACACGGGCTTCCTGTTGGGGGCGTGGGGCTAGGAACCCCCATGATTTTTCTTCGAGTAAGAGAAAAAAGCGAGAAAAGAAAGAAAAGGATGAAATTTTTAATTACTTTCTGAATAAAATTACGCAAAATCTATCATAAAATTAGATTATTCTATTATACAGGAAAGAATTGCTCGCTCGTTTCGTTCGCTCACAGCTGTTCATATTTTTAGCTTATAAGTCTCGTCTACCCCCTCAATTTTTTTTGGCTCATTACACCACTGTACAGTTCGTAGTTCCTTTCTGCACATGATCAAAAGATTCTACGCATGATCAGAGGAAGGTCATTTGTACTAAAGTGACACGATGGTTTAAAATCTAATGAGATAAGCACCAACTTTGATGTCTTGAATATTCATGTATTCTTTTGAATTAGTTCATCCACAAAACAAATAATCCGTCTACGAACGACTTGTATTTATTTCACAGTTTGCCAAGTACTATGTGCAACATGCTATGATATGCATTCAAAGTAAGAATGCAACAAATACCTTCATAAAGTGTTTATTTGATTGCTCAGTCACCTGGTCTATTCAATTTCTGCGTCCTGCTATGTAAGGCAAGCTTACGTAATATCTTGCTTTAAAATCTGCCTAACATAATGAGAGAAATGAAAGGTCATTTGACCAAAATTTTCATGAAGTACATGTAACAACAAACTGGTCTATACCAACCTTTCAGCCTTGCATAACATGAAGGCTTTACGATTCACAGTGAAAAAACATGTCAGCTGGGGCATCACTTAGACTTACGTTTCAGGCATACTCCCAAAACTTGGATGAATAAAAATTGAACCTGTTGTCTTTTGCACTGACGTTATAAGTGATGCGAGAAAGGTTTTAATCTTTCATAATTTATTTAGGGAATATCAGACTACAAATCGGATGACCATTTTTAAACGCACTGTAAATTCAATTATTTCAAAACTGTGTCTGAAACCAAAGACTAGGCCCGATGACAGTCCGAGTGCACTTCAGTGCAATGAATAGGCCTTTGTAGATATTTGTGTAAGATTCACCATTTGCCTGACATATCACGGCTTATTGTGTGCACAGCCGATACTATAAGCACAAGCACGATGGCGGTTTCAGCTGTAAATATGTTAACGTTGTTTGTGGAGAAAATCTTCCAATAAAAACTGCATCTTAGGAAGTTTTTGACCCGAAGAAGCTGCATAAGGAAGAAAAGAGGTTAGTTGTTTTTTGATCTTCGTATTTGTTACTATTATGACAAGGAACATCGTGTATTTTATATATGAAAATCATGAACTTTCGTTAAATGTGTGGGGTTGTGTGTATGTGCTGTCGTTTCAATGAGATTAATTGACATTAATCACTTTAGGGCATGAGTGCAACATGCAAATGAGATTCTACTATAACAACTAGCGTACCTGGAAGACTTGAAGATCCCCTTTTTTTTGCTTGTCATTTTTTTTTCTGGTACGAAATCTCATTTATTTGCGGTTGAAGACCTTTTTTTTTAGCTTGTCAATTTTTTTTCGCGGACGAAATATCCTACAAAAAAATTTGCCCCCCTTTTCGAAAATCCTGGGTACGCCGCTGCCTATAACGTTATTTCGTTTACCTGTTGATTTATATTGAATTTTATTACTTGCAAAGAAAAAGGGATAAACTTAGACTGAGACTAATTATCTAATCAAGGTGCTTTAAAGGAATAATTGCTTATTAATATGGTAAGAGTCTATAAATGTGTTATTTAATACCTTTATATCATCTGATTCTTGACATTATACCATAAATGCAGCTACAATTTATTCATTTTATGTAAATGAATTAATTATGGAAATGTTTTACCTAAGTATGATTAATACATGAAAAGTTTCTTTCATGAAAGATCTACTTTATTCATGGTAAGAGCATAGGCGGCGGAAGAGGGGGGGGGCGTGTCCCCCTGAATTTTTGGTGTGGGGGATGGTCCCCCCTAAAAAAAAATTCATACCCCTTTATTTTTATTTTTTTTTTAGCTTGACAATTTTTTTTCTGCATCCTCCCTAAATTCACGTGGACCCCCCTGAAACGTGTGTTGTCCCCCCTAAAATTTAGGTTGATGACCTTTTTTTTTGCTTGTCAAAATTTTTTGGTTAGCCAGGCGCTTGTGCAATTTTTTACCTGTGTCCATCCCAAAATTTCAGCTGGACACCGCCTAATTTTTTTGGCTTCCGCCGCCAATGGGTAAGAGCCAATCTACACTTGTACGTCAATCAGCACATTCTCAAGTGAAAGCATTTCAGAAGTGATAACTATTTTTGATATTCTGCCTCCTTCTAATCTTGTCCCACGGAACGGTTTTGAGAATGGGGGAGGGGAGCGGGCGGCTGACCATTGAATTATTGCAATTTGAATATTTTATTGCAATTTGAATATTTCATTGGTGTATTTCTGTTGACAATTCGGTAATTGGGTCTTATTGCATTCTTTTCAACAGTTTGCAAGGAATGATGGAATGAGGAAAATTGAAGTAAAGATGGCAGTCACGTAAAGGCAATTGTTTCTGCTTTATATTTTAAGCCGACCACAATACATCATGAACATCGGAACTTTGCAGAAAAATTTTCAGGTAAGTTTATCAAAAAAACTTCATCTCACGTTTCGTGCTCTTGTTATTGTTTATGGAGATAATATGGCACTTATTAATACAACAGGGGCGCCCCTCAGTCCAGCACGCCGGGCCAGCACGTCCAGTTTGAGATCATTGTGGCGCCCCTACAGCTAGGCCCTACAAGTTATTTTGATGCCACCCGAATGATTAAAATATGTGGCTCCCCAGTCCAATGCCGCATTTCCTTTTACCTTTGTCATCCTCTCCTTATCCTCCTCTCTTTATACCTATACCTTTTCTTTCTTCCCTGTCTCCCTTTAGCTTTTTCATTCTCTTTCTAGATCTTTCTCTCTATCCACTTCCCTTTTATTTTTTCCATTCCTCTTCTCGCCTTTTCCAATTTCCATCTCCCTTCTCACTTCCTCTTTAAGCCCTATCTTTTTGACACCCCGACCAAATCGCCTATAATATACCCGGCGGCCGGGGCTGCAATCCGGGTGGGGTTGGGGGGATGGAGGCAGGTGGCACAGTGTGCCCTCTTTTTAAAGTGCTCACCCACACACTTATTCAGCGCCCCTTCCATCTTAGGACCCGTTTTACATGTTTACGAGTGCCTCTTTTTTATCATGTTTATCATGTTGGCTTCTGCAAATACTTTTTGCTAATTGTATAGATTCTTTATAAATAAGTTTATTGGGGCCCCCTTTTGGCTCCTCTTTTTCTTATCGAAATTTCTCTTTCCAGTCCGCTCCTTTTCACAATGGATCAAGTGTCCAATATGAATATCCCTTATATAACCTGTGATAAATGTCCCTTTCCCCCCCTAATATTAGGTAATTGTAATTATATTTCCTTTCTTTAGGGGCATCGGAGGCTACAGGGGGGAGGGGGGCAGGTACTTGCCTCGCAAAAATCCCGAATGAGAAAAAAAAAATTTATTTATGAAATGTACTCCGCAGCCCCTTATCCTATATGCTTTAAGTTTCATGAAATATGAGCAGTTATGGGTTCTGTCATGGGGTTGATATACCATTTTAACTATTTCTATTTGTCTTTGAGATAGTGCCCTTTTGGCTTAAAAAAAGGAAGTGGCATTTTTCTTGTGTACCCCACTTTCAACGTTGTCCCGCCTCGGTCCCCTGCCACGGGGGCAGGCATCCCTACTCCCCCCTCGATACGTGAACGGTAATGATTACAATAACAAAATTAATATTTTGCAATTTCCAGTGATGTTTTACAATGATTTCAACTACATAATGCATTACTAATTTTTTATTGTTACTTTTGACAATTCAATTCATTCATTTTATTTCTAAATTGTTTTTTTCACAGATTTCATGGAAAGGAAATAAATTGCGAGGAAATGATGGGAGTAAATAGAGATGACGATCTAGTAAAGACCTTTATTTCTGTTTATTTTGGATGCGATCACAACCATAACACAATTACATCAGGATGTCAACGATATTTTTCGAGTCTTTATCGATACTTTCGCCCGTGTTCTGAAAATAATTTACTTCGGAAACAAATTTGTAGGAATGCCATGAAGACCAGATACGTACGCTCATTATTGCATGGATTCACCTGGTGACATTCTTTCTGACACTTTCTTCGCTTAACTACATTCCATGCTTTGTTATGTAAATTGGCGCCAACGTTGACCGCTGCAGACGACCGAACATAGTACAAAATTAACGCTTCATCTCACATCTTTATCACGTGAGCGAGCATTTTCCATCCTTTTCCACGGGCCCGAGGCGGAGAGCCAGATATCTTTGTACTTTGAACAAAACTGTTAAAACTCAAGAGGAATAATTTGTGATGCAGGCGAAAATATCATTGATGGGATGGTTATTACAAACAATGGAACCGTTTAAAGAGGGAATTTGGAATACTGAATTAGTTTGACAAGATTTCACCGACAAGAACTTTTAGCTATTCATCGTCAGCGGGCAATGAAAGAAGTTCTCGCCGGAGCTTGACAGCGCAGCCTACTGCCGTGTCGCCCGGGAGACCGGGAGATTTGTTGATGGGTCTCAGCCGAACATTTTGATTTTTCCCGGGGATTTTTCTCGCCCTGGCTCATCAATAAATTTTATGTGTGAACTTTTTGCGGGTGGAGAAATGATTTTGAAGCTGCTCGACTGTATCTCAAATGGAAAATTGTTTGGAACCAAATCATATTTGGATTATTGTGTAGGACCTATTTTGGATGGATGCATGCCAGAGAAATCACCGACAACGAGAACAGATGGCAATGCCGATGCCGAGACTGAACAAAACGTTCCTGTACGAGTGAGTTATTTTACCCGTAGAACAATACAGCAATATCACTTACCGATTTTAATGAAACTATGAAATTTATAGAAAAGGGTTTTATGACTGGATTTAATGCCAGGATTTGTAGTTTAAGTCAGATAGGCCAAATTGTTAGGTGATTATGAATAGGAGCCTGACTTAAGTCTTGGTCTTACTTGCCCTTCTCTGTAAGATTCACTGTGTCATATCAAGAAGATTGCTGCGTTGTGACCTACGGGTAATGTTTATTCTGATACTTTTAAAAGAATTTGATGTGCCGAAAGCTTTACAACTTTTTTTCCAAACAAAAGGTGGTAAAGCTTTTTCTATTTCGTAAACGGTATTATTGTATTCGATCGTCGACGTCGGCGGTTCGTACAATACAGGGACCACGGAAACGTGTACAAAAACGTAAAAATTATAGTCTGTGATTTTTTTTATCATTATTCACGTTTGCTTTAGCCCCACTTCCGATTCCCTTCCCTCTGACTTTTGTTTTAAAGCAAACGTGAATAATGATAAAAAAACACACACTAACGATACTGCGATAACTGCACGGCCAGTCTCCCTTTCCAAACCGTTCCGTGGCGCCTTATCAGAATCAGAAATAAGAAACTTACAACCCAGCGGTGGTTTTCTAATTTCGAAAATTCGGCAAAAAACGATCATTGTTTGCATCGGGCTATTTCGTATCTTTAAAAAGGTGAGTTAATTGTAGACTAATTTTTCATTTAATTTATTGTATAATAACTTTTGGGTAAGTTTTGAATATTAGTGCATTTTCATATTCATCGTAAAATTATTTTTCTTTGTCTGTTTTTAAATCATTAACACTAAGTCCCAACAAGGATATTTCAAACTTCTTGCTATTCTGTATACAATTTTAAACATTAGAAGAAGTAATAGTATTCGTCGTCGTAGTATAGTGGTAGGGAAAGAGAAAAGGAGTATAGGAAGAAGCAAAAGATGAAGGACTAGAAATTGATAGAAGTATGGTAGTAGAGTAGTATAGCTAGGGAAAGAGGGAAAAAAAGAAGAAGAGGAAGAAGCAAAAGAAGGAAAGTTAATAGTAGAGTAGTAGTAGTAGTAGTAGTACTAGTAGTAGTAGTAGTAGTAGTAGTAGTAGGGAAAGAAGAAAAAATGGTAGAGAAGTAAAGAAGCAAAGAAGAAGTAGAAATTGTAATATTAGACAATGTTAGAAGGGAAAGAAGAAAAATTATATAGAGGAAGAAGAAAAAGGAAGACGACATTAGATTACCATGATTACTCTTGTAATCTGATAGTAGTATAGTAGTAGTAGTAGTTGTTGTTGTATTAGTAGGGATAGAAGAAAAATGAAACAGAGGAGCAAGCAAAAGAAGCAAGAAGCAAAATAAGACATTAGAATTGATAGTAATATGATAGTAGTTGTAATACATGTAGTAATAGTAGTGACAGTAGTGGTAGCAGTAGCAGTAGGGAGAGAATAAAAAGAAATAGAAGAAGCAGCAAAAGAAGAAGAAAAATAAGGAAAATAAGACTGTAGTATATAGTAGCCTGAGAGTAGTGTAGTAGCAGTAGTCGTTATTGTTGCTGTAGGGAAAGAAGATAAATGAAATAGAGGAACAAGCAAAAGAAGCAAGAAACAAAAGAAGCAAAAAGCAAAAGAAGAAGACACTATAATTAATAGTACTCTGATAAGTTGTAGTAGTATTATTAATAGGGAGAGAAGAAAAAAGAAGAAGAAGAAGCAAAGGAAGAAGAAGAAGAATTAATAGTAGTGTCATAGTAGTAGTTGTTGTGTTATTAGAAGGGCAAGAAAAATAAAAAATATAGGAAGAAGCCAATGAAGCAAAAAATAGAAGACAGTAGAATTAATAGAAGTCTGATTGTAGTAAAAGTTGTAGTAGTATTATTAATAGGGAAATAAAAAATACAGGAAGAAGCAGGAAGAAGAAGAAGAAGAAAAAGAGGTTTATGAGTAGTCTGATAGTAGTATACTAGTAGTTGTTGTAGTTATTGTATTAGAAGGGGAAGAAGAAAAATAAAAGAAGCAAAATAAGCAAAAGAAGCAAAAGGAGAAGTAGAAATAAGTCTGATTGTAATAGTAGTATTATTATAGGTAGAAAAAAGAAGAAAAAGAATAACAGGAAGAAGGTAAAAAAGGAAAATGAGATGTATTTTATTTCACTAATAGTCTGATGGTAATGTAGCATAGTAGTTGTAGTATTTATAGGGAAAGAAGAAAACAGAAATGCAGGAAGAAGCAAAAGAAGAAGTAGAAATAATGCTCTGATAGTCGTAGTAGTACTGTAATAGGTGTAGTATTAGTAGGAAAAAATAAAAAAAGGAGGAAGAAGAAAAAGAAGCAAAAAAAGAAGACACCAGAATTAATAGTAGTTTGATAGTTGTAGTAGTAGTAGAAGTAAATGTATGTAATTATTGTGTATTATTATTAGACCTATACACTCTTATGATCTAAACACTTCTAATCAGGTGGCCTGACAATTGCGAGGGTGGCGCATTAAAAGCATGCGCATTTTGTGTACCTGTTTCATAATTATTACCGACCATGCTGACAAGTGTTAAAATGACTTAGATAGTCCTACACCAGATATTGTAATAAAGAAATAGTTGTAGACACATTTCTTACATAGAAAAGTTCTAGACATAATTAATTAGAATTTTAGTTCTAGACAAGAAGAAAATAAAATGGAGGAAAATACAAATAAAAAAAAAATATTGATAGTAGTAGAATCAGACGTAGCAGTAGTAAAATAATACGAGGTTTTAGTAAGAGTATCTATATGTAACTATCGTACGAAAAAATTTAATTAATAGTAATCTGATAGTCGTAATAGTTGTAGTATTAGTAGAAGTGAAGAAAAAAGAAGCAAAAGAAGAAAAGGAAGCATAAGAAGAAACGGAAGTAGTCTGACAGTAGTAGTCGTAGTAGTAGTGTTGTAGAAGTATTAGTAGGGAACGAAGAAAATGTAAAGGAAGAAGCAAAGGAAGCACAAGAAGAAAAAGAAGAAGAAATAGAAGTAGTCTGATTGTATTAGTAGTCGTAGTAATAGTAGTAGTGTTGTAGAAGTATAAGTAGGGAACGAAGGAAATGCAAAGGAAGAAGCAAAGAAGCACAAGAAGAAAAAGAAGAAAAATAGAAGTAGTCTGATAGTAGTCGTGGTAATAGTAATAGTAGTAGTTTTGTAGAAGAATTAGTAGGGAACGAAGAAAATGCAAAGGAAGAAGCAAAAGAAGCACAAGAAGAAAAAGAAGAAAAAATAGAAGTAGTCTGAGAGTAGTCTGATTGTAGTAGTAGTAGTAATATTGGTAGTGTTGTTGTAGAAGTATTAGTAGGGAACAAAGAAGATGCAAAGGAAGAAGCAAAAGAAGCACAAGAAGAAAAAGAAGAAGAAATAAATGTAGTCTGATAGTAGTATAGTAGTAATGTTGTAGAAGTATTAGTATAGGGAACGAAGAAAATGCACAGGAAGAAGCAAAAGAAGCACAAGAAGAAAACGAAGAAGAAATAGAAGTAGTCTGATAGTAGTAGTAATAGTAGTAGCGTTGTAGAAGTATTAATAGGGAACGAAGAAAATGTAAATGAAGCAAAATAAGCACAAGAAGAAAAAGAAGAAGAAATAGAAGTAGTCTGATAGTAGCAGTAATAGTAGTAGTGTTGTAGAAGTATTAGTAGGGAATGAAGAAAATGTAAATGAAGCAAAATAAGCACAAGAAGAAAAAGGAGAAGAAATAGAAGTAGTCTGATTGTATTAGTAGTCGTAGTAATAGTAGTAGTGTTGTAGAAGTATAAGTAGGGAACGAAGGAAATGCAAAGGAAGAAGCAAAGAAGCACAAGAAGAAAACGAAAAGTAGTCTGATAGTAGTCGTGGTAATAGTAATAATAGTGGCTTTGTAGAAGAATTAGTAGGGAACTAAGAAAATGCAAAGGAAGAAGCAAAAGAAGCACAAGAAGAAAAAGAAGAAAAAATAGAAGTAGTCTGAGAGTAGTCTGATTGTAGTAGTAGTGGTAATATTGGTAGTGTTGTTGTAGAAGTATTAGTAGGGAACAAAGAAGATGCAAAGGAAGAAGCAAAAGAAGCACAAGAAGAAAACGGAGAAGAAATAGAAGTAGTCTGATTGTATTAGTAATCGTAGTAATAGTAGTAGTTTTGTAGAAGTATTAGTATAGGGAACGAAGAAAATGCAAACGAAGAAGCAAAAGAAGCATAAGAAGAAAAAGGAGAAGAAGTTGAAGTAGTCTGATAGTAGCAGTAGTAGTTGTAGTCGTGGTATTAGCAGTAATAGTAGTAGTGTTGTAGAAGTATTAGTAGGGAACGAAGAAAATGCAAAGGAAGAAGCAAAAGAAGCACAAGAAGAAAAAGGAGAAGAAATAGAAGTAGTCTCAGAGTAGTAGTAATAGTAGTAGTTTTGTAGAAGTATTAGTAGGGAACGAAGGAAATGCAAAGGAAGAAAAAAAAGAAGCACAAGAAAAATTGAATTAGTCTGATAGTAGACGTAGTAGTCGTAGTAATAGTATTAGTTTTGTAGAAGTATTAGTAGGGAACGAAGAAAATGTGAAGGAAGACGCAAAGAAGCACAAGAAGAAAAAGAAGAAGAAATATATGTAGTCTGATAGTAGCAGAAGTGTTGTTATAGAAGTATTGGTAGGGAACGAAGAAATTGTAAATGAAGAAGCAAAAGGAGCACAGGGAGAAGCAGGAGAAGAAATAAAAGTAATCTGATAGTAGTTGTAGTAGTTGTAATAGTATAGTAGTGTTGTAAAACTATTAGTAGGGAACGAAGAAAAGGTAAAGGAAGAAGCAAAAGAAGCACAAGAAGAAAAAGGAGGAGAAGTTGAAGTAGTCCGATAGCATGGATAGTAGCAGTAGTAGTTCTAGTCGTGGTATTAGCAGTAATAGTAGTAGTGTTGTAGAAGTATTAGTAGGGAACGAAGAAAATGTAAAGGAAGAAGCACAAGAAAAAAAAGAAGAAATAGAAGTAGTCTGATAGTAGGAGTAGTAGTCGTAGTAATAATAGTAGTTTTGTAGAAGTGTTAGTAGGGAACGAAGAAAATGTAAAGGAAGAAGGAAAAGAAGCACAAGGAGAAAAAGAAGAAGAAATAGAAGTAGTCTGATAGTAGTAGTAATAGTAGTAGTGTTGTAGAAGTATTTAGTAGGGAACGAAGAAAATGCAAAGGAAGAAGCAAAGGAAGCATAAGAAGAAAAAGAAATAGAAGCAGTCTGATAGTAGTCGTGGTCGTAGTAATAGTAATAATAGTAGTTTTGTAGAAGTATTAGTAGGGAACGAAGAAAATGCAAAGGAAGAAGCAAAAGAAGCACAAGAAGAAAAAGAAGAAGAAATAGAAGTAGTCTGATAGTAGTAGTAATAGTAGTAGTGTTGTAGAAGTATTAGTAGGGAACGAAGAAAATGTAAAGGAAGAAGCAAAAGAAGCACAAGAAGAAAAAGAAGAAGAAATAGAAGTAGTCTGATAGTAGTAGTAATAGTAGTTGTGTTGTAGGGAACGAAGAAAATGTGAAGGGTTAGTAGTAGGGAACGAAGAAAATGTGAAGGAAGAAGCAAAAGAAGCACAAGAAGAAAAAGAAGAAAAAATAGAAGTAGTCTGAGAGTAGTCTGATTGTAGTAGTAGTAGTAGTAGTAATATTGGTAGTGTTGTTGTAGAAGTATTAGTAGGGAACAAAGAAGATGCAAAGGAAGAAGCAAAAGAAGCACAAGAAGAAAAAGAAGAAGAAATAAATGTAGTCTGATAGTAGTATAGTAGTAACGTTGTAGAATTATTAGTATAGGGAACGAAGAAAATGCACAGGAAGAAGCAAAAGAAGCACAAGAACAAAACGAAGAAGAAATAGAAGTAGTCTGATAGTAGTAGTAATAGTAGTAGCGTTGTAGAAGTATTAGTAGGGAACGAAGAAAATGTAAATGAAGCAAAATAAGCACAAGAAGAAAAAGAAGAAGAAATAGAAGTAGTCTGATAGTAGCAGTAATAGTAGTAGTGTTGTAGAAGTATTAGTAGGGAATGAAGAAAATGTAAATGAAGCAAAATAAGCACAAGAAGAAAAAGGAGAAGAAATAGAAGTAGTCTGATTGTATTAGTAGTCGTAGTAATAGTAGTAGTGTTGTAGAAGTATTAGTAGGGAATGAAGAAAATGTAAATGAAGCAAAATAAGCACAAGAAGAAAAAGGAGAAGAAATAGAAGTAGTCTGATTGTATTAGTAGTCGTAGTAATAATAGTGGTTTTGTAGAAGAATTAGTAGGGAACTAAGAAAATGCAAAGGAAGAAGCAAAAGAAGCACAAGAAGAAAAAGAAGAAAAAATAGAAGTAGTCTGAGAGTAGTCTGATTGTAGTAGTAGTAGTAATATTGGTAGTGTTGTTGTAGAAGTATTAGTAGGGAACAAAGAAGATGCAAAGGAAGAAGCAAAAGAAGCACAAGAAGAAAACGGAGAAGAAATAGAAGTAGTCTGATTGTATTAGTAATCGTAGTAATAGTAGTAGTTTTGTAGAAGTATTAGTATAGGGAACGAAGAAAATGCAAACGAAGAAGCAAAAGAAGCATAAGAAGAAAAAGGAGAAGAAGTTGAAGTAGTCTGATAGTAGCAGTAGTAGTTGTAGTCGTGGTATTAGCAGTAATAGTAGTAGTGTTGTAGAAGTATTAGTAGGGAACGAAGAAAATGCAAAGGAAGAAGCAAAAGAAGCACAAGAAGAAAAAGGAGAAGAAATAGAAGTAATCTGATAGTAGTTGTAGTAGTAGTAATAGTATAGTAGTGTTGTAAAACTATTAGTAGGGAACGAAGAAAAGGTAAAGGAAGAAGCAAAAGAAGCACAAGAAGAAAAAGGAGGAGAAGTTGAAGTAGTCCGATAGTAGCAGTAGTAGTTGTAGTCGTGTTATTAGCAGTAATAGTAGTAGTGTTGTAGAAGTATTAGTAGGGAACGAAGAAAATGTAAAGGAAGAAGCACAAGAAAAAAAAAGAAATAGAATTAGTCTGATAGTAGGAGTAGTAGTCGTAGTAATAGTAGTAGTTTTGTAGAAGTATTAGTAGGGAACGAAGAAAATGTAAAGAAAGGAGGAAAAGGAGCACAAGGAGAAAAGAAATAGAAGCAGTCTGATAGTAGTCGTGGTCGTAGTAATAGTAATAATAGTAGTTTTGTAGAAGTATTAGTAGGGATTGAAGAAAATGCAAAGGAACAAGCAAAGGAAGCACAAGAAGAAAAAGAAGAAAAAATAGAAGTAGTCTGATAGTAGTAGTAATAGTAGTTGTGTTGTAGAAGTATAAGTAGGGAACGAAGAAAAAGCAAAGGAACAAGCAAAGGAAGCACAAGAAGAAAAAGAAGAAAAAATAGAAGTAGTCTGATAGTAGTAGTAATAGTAGTTGTGTTGTAGAAGTATAAGTAGGGAACGAAGAAAAAGCAAAGGAACAAGCAAAGGAAGCACAAGAAGAAAAAGAAGAAAAAATAGAAGTAGTCTGATAGTAGTAGTAATAGTAGTTGTGTTGTAGAAGTATTAGTAGGGAACGAAGAAAATGCAAAAGAAGAAGCAAAAGAAGAAAGAGAAGAAAAAGAAGTAGTCTGATAGTAGGAGTAGTAGTCGTAGTAATAGTAGTAGTTTTGTAGAAGTATTAGTAGGGAACGAAGAAAATGTAAAGAAAGAAGGAAAAGGAGCACAAGGAGAAAAAGAAGAAGAAATAGAAGTAGTCTGATAGTAGTAGTAATAGTAGTAACATTGTATAAGTATTAGTAGGGAACGAAGAAAATGCAAAGGAAGAAGCAAAGGAAGCATAAGAAGAAAAAAGAAATAGAAGCAGTCTGATATTAGTCGTAGTAATAGTAATAATAGTAGTTTTGTAGAAGTATTAGTAGGGAACGAAGAAAATGCAAAGGAACAAGCAAAGGAAGCACAAGAAGAAAAAGAGGAAGAAATAGAAGTAGTCTGATAGTAGTAGTAATAGTAGTAGTGTTGTAGAAGTATTAGTAGGGAACGAAGAAAATGCAAAGGAAGAAGCAAAAGAAGCACAAGAAGAAAAAGAAGAAGAAATAGAAGTAGTCTGATAGTAGTAGTAATAGTAGTAGTGTTGTATAAGTATTAGTAGGGAACGAAGAAAATGCAAACGAAGAAGCAAAAGAAGCACATGAAGAAAAAGAATGAACAGAAGTAGTCTAGTAGTAGAAGTAGTCGTACAGTAGTAGTAGTAGTTTTGTAGAAGTATTCGTAGGAACGAAGGAAATGCAAAGGAAGAAGCAAAAGAAGCACAAGAAGAAAAAGAAGTAGAAATCGATGTAATCTGATAGTAGTAGTAAAAATTGTAACGTTGTAGAAGTATTAGTAGGGAACGAAGAAAATGCAAAGGAAGAAGCAAAAGAAGCACAAGAAGAAAAATAAGAAGAAATAAAAGTAGTCTGATAGCAATAGTAATAGTAGTTGTGTTGTATAAGTATTAGTAGGGAACGAAGAAAATGTAAACGAAGAAGCAAAAGAAGCACACGAAGAAAAGGAAGGAACAGAAGTAGTCTGGTAGTAGAAGTAGTCGTATAGTAGTAGTATTAGTAGTAGTGTTGTAGAAGTATAGTGGGGAACGAAGAAAAAAGTACAGGAAGAAGCAAAAGAAGAAGAAGTAGAAATAGTAGTACTACGATAGTAGAAGTAGTTGCTGTTGTTGTAGTATTAGTAGGAAAAAAAGAAGCACAAGGAGTAGGAATAATGGTCTTATAGTAGTAGTAGGAAATAAGAAAAAAATACAGGATGAAGAAAGAATAAGTAGCAGCTGAAGTTTTATCCTAGTAATAGTAAGTAGAATCAGATGGTATATGTAGAATGGAAGAACTCTTTTTGGGGTTTTATATTCATTAGATCTAAACACTTCGATACAAGGGGGGGGGGGGGGCTGTTAGTGCGGGCGTTTAGGTACATTGTAGAACATGTAATGCGTGTGCAAAGTGATGCTTTACAAGTATGTTTCGTAAAGAACATGTGAACTTGAGCGTTATTTGCATTGATATACATTTTGCAAAGGTTCCATAACTATGATTGACAGTGTTATGATAATGCAAATAAATAAGGCCGTAAAAAAGAAACGGATGTAAGAAGTGAAAAAATTGACGAACGAGAATACGTAGAAGTAGTCTGATAGTACTAGTAGTAGTAGTAGTCATGGTAGTAGTAGAGAAGAAGGAAATTTCAGGAGCAGTAATCATACGGAAATTGATAAATTTCAATCCCTTCGTTAGGATTGTGGGACCTACTGTTACCACCATTCTAAACAGTTTAGTACAGGAGTAGAAAGGAAAGAAGAAAAAGAAAAGAAAGAGGATGAGGGAAAATCTTAGTTCTAGACATTACTTGAGAATGGTAGTTTTAGATTTAATTTAATTATCAAGTCTTCAGGCAAATCGGAACAAAAGTATTCGATTAACCCGATGAATTTTTATTTTACAGGTCTGTAATACATCAACTACACAGGCAGGGTACCCGAGACCAAGGTGTTTAAAAAGAAAGAGAACCATCCAACACATTTCTCTCTAAAGCCATTGATGCTGCACGAATAAAGGCATGTGCTCCATTGGATTTTTACTGCCGATTTTAGACAAAAGATTCTTTCCTTATTACGGACTTATATTGACCAGTTTCAAAAGGAATATGCTAATTACTTTTCATTTTCCCTGGCACATTCTAGTCAGATAATTATGAAAAGACACATTTATAACTTTTACTGGGGATATAAAATAAATGTGACAATGTTTCTTGAAAATATAATTCAAAATTACTAGACCATGTCGCCTGGCCTAATGTGACCACAACTGTGACACAAGAAATAGATATATCCCAACAAACTAATCTTTATATTTGTTATGTCAAAGTGTGTAGAAATCTATATAAAATGATTCAAAAACTGTCAAAGAGTGTGATGGCTTTTCACATTTTGATATTATTATGCAATATTGCGCCAATTTCAGGAGCAAATGATAAGGCTTTGATATATATTTTGTCATGTGTTCATTATGTATGTTTTGTAATAAAATTGGAAATATTCCCAATCAATCTATTGTCAACAGAATTCATATTTTAGTTATCTTATGAAACTGGCGGCATCAGGCATATCAGTCATGATTGATACCCTGTTTCCCTAAATTGAAATGAGATGGGCTGTGAGATTAAGTTTACTGCCAGGATTTGTAGGAATATTTTACACATATAGGGTCACAGTAGGAATAGGTGCCTGGCTGTAAACTTGATCTTAGCACATCTCATTTTATTTCAAAGTTTTCAAGATGATAGCTGCATCGTTTACCTGAAAAGTCCTCTGACTCTGAAAAGCAGCAGAGAGATTGTAGCCTTGTTTACAATCATACATGTAGATGAAAGCGCAGCGATTACTCTTGATGGGAAAATGTGCGTACTTAAAAGAAGTATTATAGGTGAAATATTCCACTCCGTCTATTTGTTCAGTCATGCAGCCATTCGTTTACCCTTCCGGTCAACCAAGAGCCCGTTCAAGTTTTTTGTTTGTAAGTTTGTTTCATGCTTGTCGTTTGCTGGATTTGAACAAACCCCCTTTCGTCACCATGATAGGACAGCACACTGACATGGCCTCATTCGATTCGATTCATTTTTCGCGGTAAGTTCATTATTTTGACATCATTTATCTTCTCAGCTTGTAATTTTTATATGTTCTTTATCATAATTGATTTCTGCATTATACAGTCATTTTCTATACGTTTTTTAATTGTGATTGACATTGCTGTAACAATTACAAATAGAAAGAAATGAAATGTAGACCGGTTTCTTACACAAAGTAAGAAAATGGGGAACGAGAAAAAGAAAGAAGGAGAAGAAGTAGTATAAGAAAGAGAAGATAAAAATTGGATGTCAAAGAATCTAGTTCTAGACATGATTTAAGAACAATCTTATTTCTAGACATAACATGAAGAATTTCAGAAACTAGGCATTTTATTTACATGGACTCTTTATTTTTTTACAGGTCAAAAACACACGTACTACTCAGCGCTTGTAAAAAGAAATACAGGCCGAGGACCAAGAGAGACCTCGTAAGTGTGGACTATTAACCTGTGAAAAAATAGAGCAAAATCAGTATTGATCTTAAAAAAATATGAATTGAAATGAGATGGGCTGTGAGATTAAGTTTATTGCCAGGATTTGTAGGAAAATATAACACACATAGGGTTCACAGTAGGAATAGGTGCCTGGTTGTAAACTTGATCTTAGCACATCTTATTTTATATCAAACTTTTCAAATGATTGCTGCATGGTTTACCTAAAAAAAGTTCCTCTAATTGACTCCGAAAAGCAGCAGAGAGACTGTAGCCTTGTGTACAATCATACATGTAGATAAAAGCGCAGCGATTACTCTTGATGGGAAAATGTGCGTACTTAAAAGAAGTATTATAGGTGAAATATTCCACTCCGTCTATTTGTCAGTCATGCAGCCATTCGTTTACCATTTTGGTCAACCAAGAGCCCGTCCAAGTTGTAAGTTTGTTTCCTGCTTGTCGTTTGCTAAATATGAAAAAAACCCGTTTCGTCACCATAGCTAAGACGGCATATTGACATGGCCTCTTTCGATTCATTTTTCGTGGTAAGTTCATTTTGACATGAACATTTATCTTCTAAGGTTATGGTTTTTAATATTTTTTATGATTGATTTCGGCATTATACATTTTGCTTTTTTGAGATTTGTAATTATGATTGGCATTGTTGTAAGAATACAGATAAGAAGAAATAGATTGTAGACTGGTTTCTTACACAAAGTAAGAAATGAACGAGAAGAACAGGAAGATGGAGAAGAAGTATAAGAAAGAGAAGATAAAAATAGGATTTTGAAGAATTTAGTTCTAGACATAATGTAAGTGTGGACCATTCACCTGAGAAAAAATAGAGCAAAATCACTTGATCTTAATGAAAATATGAAATGAAATGAGATGGGCTGTGAGATCAAATTTATTGCCAGGATTTGTAGGAAAATTTAACACATGTAGGGCCACAGTAGGAATAGGTGCTTGGCTGTAAACTTGGTCTTATAGTACATTTTATTTGATTTCAATATTCTCAGGATGATTTGTGCGTTTCGGATAATAGTGCCTCTAATTGGCTCCTTAGAAAAGGAGCAGTGGTTTTATACCCTCTTTACAATAATCACGATGATCAAACAACTTTTGCCGGGGACAATTTGCGTTTAATTAACCATTATTGGTTTTCGATATTCTTCCGTCTAATCGTTCAGTTATGTAGTCGCTCGTCTATCCCTTTGGTCAATCAAGGGTCCGTCCAGTTTCTTGATAGTGCTTTTCTTTCCTGCTTGTCGTTTGCTACATATAGCATAAAAAAGAAAAAAAAAAGGATCCCGTCATTGTTGTTAATACAGCATTTCGCACGGCGTCGTTCGATTCGATTGAAATATTCCGGTAAGTTCATCATCTACAAATTTATTTAAAGTTTTTTCTTTACATATGTTTTTAGTTGATTTCTGATTATTCATTTTGTATTTACAAACAACTTAATTATGTGTCGCATTCAGATGACATTGTTATCATAATGAGCACAGAATACCATACAAAAGTAATACAGAAATAGATGTAGTTTCACACAAAATGTATGAAAGCGAAGAACGAGAAGATGAAAAAGAAGAAAAGGATGACTCTTAGTTCTAGTACATTACTGAATTATCAAGACCAAAGAACATGCTACGAAAAAACGCATTTAATTTACATGGTGTCTTGTTTCGTTAACAGGTCTGAAATGCCCCAGATATCTACAGTGTCTGCTTTTGTTCATTATCTGCAATCTATATCAACGATTGTGATGTCCATGGAGTTTCTTTCCAGCCTTCTCGCTCAACCCCTCTCGCCTGTGTTCTATGTCATCTATCATCCTTCCTAACGATTCTGACGATAATGCCAGCCGTGTTTCACCTGTAGCCATTCCTCAACCACCCTCACCAGTAGTCGATATCTTCCAAGACTTGTCGCTCAACCATCCATCGCCTGTATTTGATGTCATATGTCATCCTTCCTAACGATCATGACAATGATGCAAGATGTGTTTCACCTGCATTCTTTCGTCAACCGTCCTCATCGGCATTCGGATTCGTATGGTAAGTTATTTCAAATACTTTCTTCCTTTATGCCCCTGTCGGTTATCAAATTCGTCTGCCTTAAAGTTTCTTCTAGATTTTGCTTGGCCCCCATTGTCAACCACTCAACTGTGATTGAATTTTCCTGCCATCCTTACCATTTGTTATCAACCTTCATCGAAGGTCGACATCTCCTGTTCTTATTTAAGACGTTTATGTCTGCTGTATTTAAATAATTCTTTTGGCTCCCTTTGTCACTCAACCTCTTCTGTCATCATACTGTCTAGTTTATTTCATGTCTCCCTTGGTATACACATCCTCCAGCAGTCGACTTTAAATTCCCTACCAGGTTGAGTCAGTTGTGTTTCTTCCGGCTACCCTTGTCAACCACCATCTTCGGCAATTGTCTTCTACTGTCATCTACTGTCGGCTTTCTTTATATGATCCCCTTGGTAGTCCACCCTCATCGGCAATCGACTTCTAGAACCCTTGGTTGCAGTTGTGTTTCTTTTGGCTCCCCATGCAAATCGTTTCTCTTCGACAATTTAATTCTGCCATGATCTTTTCTTTCATTTTTGTTAATGTGACTCTCAAAATTACATTCATTGGCAATCGAATATACCTGCAATTCTCACTACCTTGACATCCAATGGTAACGTCCTTGAAATAATTGATTCTGATTGAAATTGTTACCAAAGCAGTTACCATTCGATGGCCAAGTTACTATAATAGTAACTTTTTTTGCAAAGGGGCCCTGGTTTTCCTTACCACTCGTCCTCATTGGTATTTCTTAATGCCAGGATTCATTTATGTCTCCTGTTGATGTCGGTTCATTTTCATCCGAGACTCGTATTTTCACCCACCCTCATCGGCAATCGACTTTTGCAATCCCTACGACGTTGATGTCACCTTGTCGACTGCCCTGTACGGCAATTGAAATCTTCTGCCATCCTTCTGTCAGACATTCCTATATCACTCGGTTACCCATACTCAAGGCAATAAACTTTTCCTGCATTTATTTTAAACACACGACGTTACTGCCAATTTTTAATTTTGAGACTTGTTTGTCTATCCTCATCGGCGATCAAGTTCTTCAATTCCTACGATGTCGATGGTGGTGGTGTTCTAGCTCTTCGTTTCAACCGCCCTCTTCAGCAAATTATTATGTCATCCTGTCAAGTTTCTTCAATGACCCCCTTGGATATCTTAAATTTCGAGAGCTCCTCTTCTTACCCACCCTCATCCATGTAATCTGCAATCGATTTTACTGCTATTCTAATGACGTGGAGAATGTTTACAGTAAACCTGCATGCCCGAAACGTCGAGTAACGTCTCTTCACTTCACCCTACTACTACTCAAACCATCGCTACTCAAGCCGTATTCAGCTCATCTCATCTGGTTTACAGTCCTTTTCAGGACTTCACTTACTTTTTAAGAAAAGAATACATCGAATTGTCTCTTTTCATCCTATCTCGTCTTCCCATTTCAATCTTTCTGCCTGTACCCTGCCTTCTTCATATTACACATGGTGAACCATAAACCTTTTCCACTTTATAAACTTCACCATGCAAACCTACGAAGACCATATATTCTTATATTCTTCTCATGTGCACCCTTGTCAACCGCCCTCTTCGGCAATTGGAATCATCTACCATCAATACTGTCAAGTTCTTCTGTGACTCCCGGGTTACCCACCCCAATCGACAATTGACTTTTACTGCAACCTTTACGACGTTGATGTCAATCATTTACTCTGGCTCCGCCTTGTCGACCTCCATCTTCAGCAATTGGCTTCCTCTACCATCCTTAACTGGCAAGTTCTTCTATGACTCCCTGGATTATCTCAGTCGGCAATCGACTTTTCCTGCAATCCTTACTAACGACGTTGATGTCAGTTATTTTTCCCCAGGCTCCACTCATCACTAAACCTCTTTTGCCATCCTCTTAAAGTTTCTCTGCGACTCCCTTTGTTAACCACTCTTATCGTCAGTGTTTTTTTATGCGACCCCATTGTTTACCCACCCTCATCAGCTATTGAGTTCTACAATCCATACGACGTTGATGTCAGCTATGTTTCTTAAAGTCCCTTTTGTCACACAATCTCTTCTGCCATCCTTACTGCCAAGTTTATTTTGTGACTCCCTTGATTACCTACCCTCATCAGCAATCGACTGTTACCGATGCTTACCTGCAATCCTTTCGGTCAGGTGTATGCCAACCGCTCTCGGCATTCAAATTTTCCTGCAATCCTTACGGCGTTGATGTCAGTTATGTTTCTTCTGGCTCCAAACGATTTTAACCGCCCTTTTCGGCAATTGGATTATTCTGCCATTCTTACTGTCATGTTTCTTCTGTGACTATTGGTTACCCTTCCTCTTTGGAAATTGGCTTCAACCCCCTTAACGACGTAGATGTAATGTTTTCCCTTGTTCGCTTTGTCACCCAGCCTCTTCTACTATCTTTACTGTGAAGCTATTTCTCTGTTTCTTCTGGATAACCACCCTCATGGGCAATCCCGACAATGTTAGTATCAGATATGTTTATTCTGGCTCTTCTAAACGACCACGCTCTTCGACATTTTGCAATCTGGCATCTTCCATGCCATGTTTCTTCAAAGAATCCATGCAATACTTTCGTCATTCTACTGACACTCCTTGTTGACCGCGTTCTTTGGCAATCGATTTTTTTACCACATTTAAAGTAATTTTTTTGACTCCATATGATGTCTCTTCAGTTTCACCAAGACTTTTCACCCATCCTTAAATTGTGTTTCTTCTGAGTCATTGTCAGCCAACTGTATCGCCAAACGGATTTGTCTTCCACCAGTTTTGCTTCTTTTGGTTTCCTTCGTCACCCAACCTCTTCTGCCATCCTTACTCCCTCGGTTGACCATCCTCATCACCAATCGCCTTTTACCGACCCTCGTATGTAATCCTTTGGGTCAGGTAACCCACCGTAATCGGTGCCATCCTTACTTTCAGGTTTCTTCTATCACTCCCTTGGTTGCCCACCCTTATTCAAATCCCACCGCAGCACTAATGTCCTTTGTCAAGGAGTTTATCTACATTTGCCACTCTCGACCCAGGTGTAGAAAATGGGTACCCGGTAGGAAGGAATTCCTTGAACGCTCGATGCTCCCGATCCGGGTAGCCGTGCTAAAGCCGGGGTGATAGTACGCAGCGCTTAGAAACATTCGTAGTAAGCACTATGTAAATGTTGCATCCTTGCAATCCTTGCTGTCGCGTTTCTGCCAATTCCTCCGTCGGCATCGAATCCATCTGACATCCTAACGATGTCGGTATCGGTCACTTTACGATTCCATTCGTCAATCATCATCGGAAATCGGCTTCGGTTGCCGTCCCTGCGGTCATTTTTATGTCATGACTCACATCTACCATGATGTCCGATATGTTTTCCACTGACTCATTTACTGTTCTCTTCGACGATTAATTTCGAAAAAAACCCCTTTGAAATACCACGGTCTCCATCTTATCGGGAAAAATGACGCCTTACAGCTTCAATTATCTACACTGACATCCTGCAATCCATCAAGCAACAAGACACATTTCGCGTGTTTATTTTGATGCCATCCACCGAGCATGAACAAGCCTCACATCTATCGCTTTCTACCATGATCTCCATCAGCCTCCTGTCAATCTACTACGGATAGCAGTTATTTTCATTCCGTCTAACATCGTCAACACTCCCCCTTGAACAACGAGTCAACTTTCATCAACAATCTATCGAGTACAATTCGGTCTTTTCCAATCACCATCCTTCGCGTCATTTAACCTACCGAGGAGCAAGTACTCTTTACTCAACAATCAGCTTCTGCGAACTATCTTGTCCATCTTCATTCTCAAGATCTTCGTGTCCACCAATCTTTCCAAGTCTGGGGTGACTGAAGATATGTAACTAAGACAAGCGTTCTGTAGGACACCCTTTCATCTACCAGGTCTCCCTCACCCTCCGTCTATGACTTTAAAGGTATGTGCTTATGAAAACAGTATGTCTAATGGAAAGGAATAGTTTGATTTTCAAATATCGAGTTTTTGGAATATCGATTATCCCTATTCAATAAGTATGAAAAAAAGGAAATCGTTTAATGTATCAATCTTTGACTAATACGCAAACTAGACTGTTTACTGGACATAATTGATTTTAGGGACTGAATTTTAATGAACAAGTTAAATTTACTATCACAAATACCAATACTACTGGCTTTTATATAAGTTTGAATTATGATTTCTAAAAAGTACGAATTAAGACCCACTTACCTGAAATTCAGGGTAATTTTCAGGATAATTTTTGTGCTTAATGGTCACCTTAGCTTAATAATACAAATAATGTGTTTTCTTTTATAGTCAGGAGGCAGAAGGATTAAAGTGAGGACAGCGACCAAGAATTTACTGAACGTTTTGCAGAACGGGACCAAAATGATTTGTATAGCCGATTCATGAATGGTTATTTCGTTTTCTATATTCGAGTTTTAGGTTGGATGCAATCAAAGAATATCAACATTTAATTTAAAAAAAAACATTTTAGGTCCAGTTTCCTGATGTTGTTCAAAGTTATATAGGGTGAAGACTTAAGTGCACAGTTTTGGAACCAGATGATCACAAACTGGATATTTACATTATTTTCACTATCTAGCGATTTTCTTTTGAAACAGCTTGTAACTCATTCTAATTTTATATTCATTCAATATTAACATATTTATTCATTGCCTTTCTTGTTCATTATCTGTCAGTTCTCTTGGTAACTTTAACAAAAGCTTTGTATTCAAATGATTGTCTACCTGTCAAGGGTACTCCATCTGTTCGAACTTGATTTCTTTTTGTATTACAGGACGCAAAGGGATATAAGCATTTGCAGGTGTATTTGTAAGCTTATCAGTGATTTGACAATGACCTGTGAAGTCAATGAAAGCCTTTACCATAACGTAAGATATTTTATTCTTCAGAGCTTTTCTGTACTTCTGTTCGTCAGATTGTCGATGTGGATGCACTCGTATTTAGGAGAGCAGTGACGGCAATGATAACCAACATGACCAAGGAAGAGACTAAATGAGATCAACAAATGAGAGCTCTTTGAATGATATCAAGAGATAATTTTATTATCACATTTCTTTCTATACTTTCTCACTTTTTAGTTTGATGCACTTTCAACAGAACGGTTCTATCTATATTACAGATTACAGTTTCAATAGAAACACTACTACTTTCGAAATATATCTAACTAGTGTAGCTACTTCAGCTTTAGCTGGCATTCCAAAGGGCCTTTTACTGCATAGTTTATCATTACCAGTGCCATTATTCTTCTCCTTGTCTTGTGACTGTCTAGATTGTCGAAGGTTCCGATGTGAAAACACGTTATGACGCGGCAGTCAGCGAATGCATGACGTCCCCAAATCGAGTCGAACTCTCTTCCACTAAGCCATTATGCGTGGTTGTCCAGTTTCCAACCCATGCTCACCATATGCATTTTGCAGAGACCATTCTTCCCGTGGCATAATGATTGATTTAATTCAAGTTTACATAATTGATTCCACTTTTGAGCAATTTCTCAAGATGTGTCACTGCTTTCATATTTTATTAACCTGTCATTGTTTGTAAGTTTCCTTCGTAATTTTATTGAAAATATATTATGGTATATGATAATGTTTTTAATTTTATACAGACAATAATCATGGATACACTGACATATGGTACTTATATCTTTCTCTAATATCTGTCGACATATTTATGCATTAATTAATCATTTTGTAAGTCATTATTTGTAAGTTGCCTTTGTAATTTTATCTAACGTAATGTTTCCCATTTTCTTCTTTTGATTTTATACACTCAATGATCACTGATATACTTACGTATGGTGCATAATTCTTCACACTTTTCTTTTCTTATATTGAACAGGAATGGAGGGAGAGTTTAGGAAATTTGTTAAAATTTAAATTCGTATGCTTCTGTACTTTTCTTTTTTTGATTTTATATACATAATTATCATATTATTTCTGATTGTTTATTTCTTTTATGCTCTGTCTTATACAACAATTGACCGTGGAATCAACTAACATGATTCACATGACTTCTGATACTAAAAAAGCATTTTAATTAATTATACACTAATGTTGTACAAAGTCCAAAGTTAAAAAAGAGATTGTTTTGTTTTAGGGAATTTCATGAAACCTTTCTTCATTTGATTTTATTCAAATAATCAGATCTTTTTGTGGTTTTGTTTTAACCAGTTATTGACATGATTGCTTCCAATATTTAATATTTGCAATTTTACATTAAACTTTAGGTTGCGGCCTACAGGACTCAATGGGAGAGAGAGAGAGAGGAACATGTTTTGGATGTATTTTGTTGACGTTTTAGGAGACAAAATAAGAATCATCAATTTTAAGTCTGATGGTTTAACTTATATTATTCCTTTGTCGTTACTATGACTTTAGTATGTTTCATACTCACATTTAGTATTTGTTGTTATACAGTACCCAAACGAAGAGAAGAGACATTTGAGAATTTTAGTTATTTATTTAACAAGTTATTTAACAATTGCACACCAAGTTACCAATAATGCATATAGCATTTCCATTTATTTGAAAGCAGGATAAAAGAGCATTGTACATTAAATGCTTTGCTCCCGGGCATAGGTGCCGCGGCCGGGGATAGAACCCCGGACTTTCCATGTACGTTGTAATCGATACGATTTTACTTATTTTCGATGTTTGCATTTTGTTATATATATTATGTTCATGTTGCACGCTTCGATTGTTCTTGGCATTTCATCAGGATTTTTTTTTAAGATGAATTCCGATGTTTGTAAGTCTATCTTATTCAGTACACACATATTCAATGTGACCAACTCGTGTACGATTTTTGCCTCCTGAATTTTTACTTTTATTTTGTACAGGACTAAAATGAACAGATTCTCGTTTGTGGTTTTATAGGGATAGAATATTTCTTTATCTAAATTGGTTTTATTCAATCAATTATTTATAAAGCTAAGCTTATTCCTTATGGTGCATTATTTGCATTTTGAGTCAAGGTCGTTTTGGACAAACTCACCTTTTAACCACTGTTTTTCAGATCTAACATGTTTTGTCTTTTCATGTCTGCAGTTATTTAGAGAGACATTGACATGAAACCCAGCGATTGTCTCCAAACAGGTTTTACGCATCATTATATTCTATTAATTAATATTTGTTTTCCATTGAAGCATGTTTGAACCGTCTATCAAGGTATATCATAGTAGCTAATATTTACAAAATTTCTCGTTAATTGCAGATATCTTGTTAGTTCGCAAATGTTAGTATTTTTAATCAGAAATGCTTTAACGGTTAATTTGTTTTTTTAAAAAGGTTTTTGTTGGGAAAATTGCTTTTGAAACTTGACCCGTTTTGCCGATAGAAGAAATGTTTCCAGTAATTTTTTTTTACTGGAAGTGTTTCCTATTTTTTAAAAAGACTTTATAAAAATTTTAACAGCTAAGTGCTTCTGGATTTTCTTTATATGAAGTGCTTTTATTAATGGCGTCTACCTTTGACTATTTTTCACATTTTTGAAGCTCCCGAAATTTACCCTTTTTTGACAAAAAAGTATTTCCGCATTTTTTCAAGACGTCGAAATATTTTGACTAGTAAGTGCTTCCAGATATTAACTTTTTTACTGGAAGTGCTTCTCGTAACGCAGTGACCTTTGACATTTTTTCACATTTTTATTTTGGAAAGAGCTTTCGAAATAATGACCTTTGACCTTTTCTGTTGACCCTCATGAGATTTCCCGAGTACATCACCGCTTGTCACTGTCTAGTTTTGTGTCGGTGTATGTTAATGTTACACGGATAAAGTGTATGTTGTGCTTTTTTATGTAGTGTTAAGTGTTATGTATGTATATATGTATATATTGTTTCATGTAGTATCATATATTTCGCCATGCATCGTCCATTAGTTTATGAACTAATCCCAATTACCATTTGTATTCTTTGTGAAATTTATTTATACTAACATGGAGTCTTGTTGCTACCTTCGCGTGGTGACTCTGTTATGTGCAAAGGTGTCACTTTGGTGACCGTATTCATGGCAGGTCCATAAGCAAACTTGGGGTCTAATTTTGGACCAAAATTGATCACAGATGTGGGAAAAATATCTATGTAAGACTCAGTGTATAAAGTAGAGTATAATAGAGTGTGAAAATCCAAAATGAGGCGGCTTATGGCAAAAACCAGACTAAAGTTGATAAGTTACACATTTAAACAGTAACACCTTTGCACTACTAAAGCAACAATTCTTATGACTAAATCTATTGTAATCTATTAAACCACTAATGAAAAAAAAGAAAAAAATCCGCTAGCACCTTTTTTTCTTGCATCATTATGCCTCCTAAAAGGGAAGACCATTGCGCATCAAGGCAATGACCCCTGAGTTGGCGAAAGAGAGCGCCATGAAGAGCAGGAAAAAAAGCGAAAAAAGGTAAAAAAAGGGAAAGAGAGAGAGAGAGAGAGGAACATAAAAAAGTTTGAGTATATGGCAAGCTGTTTGACCCATAAAGACAATATACTGAGTATATCACTTGAAAAACTAAGTTTATTAAGAAAAACTAAGGTTATTATCGCCGACAAATTTAATTTTTAGTTTGATAAACAGGTTTCTTTTTTTATAAACTTAATTTTTCTCTTGAAAAAGCAGAGTTTCTTGAAAAACTAAGTTTTTCGACTGATAAACAGATTTCTTAGATAAACTTGAGTTTTTCAAGAGATAAACTTAGTTTATCGGCAGAAAGACTGAGTTTATCTGTTAATAGATAAGCTTTTCAATTTTGATAAACTCAGTTCTTCAATTTTTACCGAAATCGAAAATCCAAGTTAATCACTTGAAAAACCTAGTTTATCGCCGGTAAACCATCGAGCTATAATTATAGCTCCATGGATAAACTAAGTTTTTCAAATCTGATAAACTATTTTTTTTAAAATCTGATAAACTGAGTTTTCCAACCGAAAAACTTAGTTTATCGGCGATGAACTAGGTTTTTAAGTGACAAACTAGGTTTTTTAATTTCGATAAACTGAGTTTTTCGATTTCGATAAACTAGGTTTTTCGATTTCTATAAGCTAGGTTTTTTAATTCGAAAAGTTAAAAACTAAGTTTATCAGCAAAAAACTGAGTTTATCTCCGACAAACTAAGTTTTTTAATTAAAAACTAAAAAATTTCAATGAAAACTAGGTTTTTGGGAAATTAAAAAACTCAGATTATCAAATAACTCCGTTTATCAAATGAAAAACTTAGTTTATCGCTCGATAAACTGAGTTGTTCATATTTTAAAATGAAAAAACTAAGTTTATTACTCGAAAAACCTAGCTTTTCATTGAAATATTCAGTTTTAATTGAAAAACTTAGTTTTTCGGAAATAATTGAAAAAATTAAGTTTTTCAGCGATTAACTCAGGTTTTCTTGATAAACTTAGTTTCCGGGCAAAATACTTGTTTTTTCGATTGAAACACTATATTTTTTGACGATAAACTGAGTTTATCGCCTTTTTGGGTCAAATGGCTTGTCATATCTTAGTTGGATGAGTTCGGCAGTGGGAACAAAGAGCATGGAAAAATGAATGTTCAAACAGAGGTGTACTGGTAAAAGTCTTGCCCTCAAGAAATAGTCCCAGTTGCGTTATTAGATACGATGATTTCCTATTCATATGATTGTAGGCAAATGATACACACTCTTGATGATATGTACATAGCGATGCACATCGTATGATACTTGTTGTGACGTCAGCGATAATATATTCAGGAATTGGTTCACTGTTTCCTCGTTTTATCGTAAACCTTTTTTCTCATTTTTGGTGCTGATGTCTCGAAAGCTCTGCAAAGGTGTAAAATTATGTTAGATTCATATTTTTAGCACTATTATTAGCATTGTCATTTTTTTCAAAATCTGTAGTAGTAATAGAAGTAGTATTGAAAGTAGTAGTAGCAGCAGCAGGAGTAAGAGGTAGTAGTAGTTGTTATCGTTTTTTTTTAAATTTGAAACATTTTTATATTTCAATTAAAATCAAAAGAATCTGTCGTTTCTTTTTAAAGACATGTAATAAGTGTCCCATTGATAACTAGCTATATATTAAAATTACATTTTTTTCGAATTCTTTCTTTGAAATTGAAAAGTGCACTTGGCTGCCTATAAAAGCAAGTGAATTTAATAAATTAATCAGAATGTCACAATTTGAAATTGTTTTTGTTTGTTATGTTCGTAATATGTAAATACTTTGTGATCACATTGATAAATGATATGAGGAGATTTCTGCACTATACCTTTTCTCTCGCATATATATCATTTGGCATATTTGCACATTCCAGCAATCCAGCTGGTGTACTCATTCCTCTTCTTTATCAGAAGGCATCCACTCCCGAAGTTTGTATCATCAAAGTTAGAATATATCAGTGGCTCTCCACTCGCCCAAGCGAGATAATCTTGGGCGCTGCCGGCAAGACGCCGCGTCAAACCCAAAGACCTTATAATATATTACTAGACCGAAAGCTGCGCGTGCGTTCAACACAAAACAAGTCAGATTAGGCTCCGCCTACCGCGATCATTTGAAGACAAAAATAAGCCCCCATTGACATTCATGAGCGTAAATATATTCATAACCCACCCTTTTAATTGGCTAAGAGCGTCATTAATACGCGATTTCCCCGATTCTTTGTCATCGATACTAGTGGTATCGTGTTACAGAATTAATTATTCATTTGACCTCATTACGTCATCTAATTTATTCATTCTGAAACTTTTCTTTCCACACAAAAAAGGACCTACGAACACTCCGGTGAGTACGTATAAACTGATATAACCACATGAATTCAGTGTACTATTTACAAATTTCACACTGTATTTTGTGATCATAGGTTATTTCTCTACCAAATTAGAGAGTTTGCTATCATTCTTCTGTTAAAGTAGAAATATATTGAAAATCGTAAAACTGGAGAATCATATATCACAATAAAGGAGAAAATAAGGAGAACACGATGGTGTACATCATTTATCATGGAGACGGATGAAACTCAGTTAATTGATAGTTTAAAGTTCTCTCTCTGAATGCTTCAAACACGCAGAATTACGTCCGCGAAATTGGGGATTTTTTATGACGTCACTGTCTGTACGAGAGGCGTGATTGGCTCTCCCACGTGAAGCTCCACTTGCATGCAAAACCTGTTGCAAGGGTACATTTTCTCCACATTGTCACTGAATACTTCGATCCCGAAATGATCGAAAGAAAACCCAGAATTTTATCTAGATTTGGATTTTCAAATTGATGATTTTGAGATGAAGAGAATGATGAAGTGAAACAACACAGTGACGTAGTTGGAGGTAAATTGGGGGAATTACGCCGATGATGATGAAAATTCAACTTGCAACACAATCACAAGTAAAGTAATGTACATACCGATTCGCTACCAATTCATGCTGCTGGAAGTGCTAGCTACACCGCTCGGGCCAAATTGAATTCATGCTGAACATGAATAACCACATCCAGACAGTCTATCATAAGAAGGAAAATGATATAACTGTACTTACAAACAAGTGAATAATCCGAACCTGAAGGCAAATCAACTCAACGAATAGTACCAGACGATATGATGCACTGACGATAAACTTCATCCGGCTGGATAGATTGTCACTCGTTCTGTTAGATGTAACTTTTATCTCATTAATTTGACAAAATTACGAAACTCGGGGAATTATTATTCTATATAAAAATATAGTAACATCTCTTATCATTTTTTGAATTACGATAAAACCTGTTTTGAAGGAAAACGTTGAGGTAAATTAAAATTAGATGTAAAAGATCATCCCATCATGCGTAGCATTATGTGATCGTAAACAAACCATCACAACAACACATGCCGTATTGTTTGCTCGCCTTGCATTGGCTGAGACTGAGAGAATAGATCTATGCACGTTTTGCACAGCTCTCAATCAGCAAGGAAGGAATACGTGCATGTTTGCGATGGTTTGTTTGCAATGACATACAAGCTACGCATGTTGGGGGGGGGGATTTAAAAGTAATTTTAGTTTATCTCACGTTTTCCTTCAAAAGAGGTCTTATCGTAATACAAAAAATAATAAGAGATGTTACTATATTTTTATATATATAAATAATTCCCCGAGATTCGTAATTTTGTCAAATTAATGAGTTACAAATTACATCTAACAGAACGAGTGACAATCTATCCCAGCCACATGAAGTTTATCGTCGGTGCATATCGTCTGCTGCTATTCGCTGAGTTGATTTGCTTTCAGCTAGGTTAATTCGGATTATTCACTTGTTTGTAAGTACAGTTATATCATTATTTTCCTTCTTATGATAGACTCTCTCTGGATGTGGTTATTCATTTTCATGGATTTAATTTGGCCCGCGCGGTGTACGTATAGCTACCACTTGTAGCAGCAGCTGCATGAGTTGGTAGCGAATCGGCATGTACATGACTTTACTTGTGATCGTCAGGCAAGTTGAATTTTCATCATAATCATCGGCATTGTTCCCCCATTATTTACCTCCAACTACCTCACTGTGTTGTTCACTTCATCATCATTCTCTTCATCTTTAAAATCATCAATTTGAAAATCCAAATCTAGATAAAATTCTGGGTTTTCTTTCATTTCGTGACAGAAGTATTCAGTGACAGTGTGGAGAAAACGTACCCACGCAACAGGTTTTGCATGCAAGTGGAGCTTCACGTGGGAGAGCCAATCACGCCTCTCGTACAGACAGTGACGTCATCAAATTCCAGTCAATTCAGAGACCGATGCGAGGCATATTTCGGAGGGGCATTTTAGCGTTTTTCAATCGGCGATTTTCACCTTTTTGTATTATTTTCGGTATTTTTGAATGACCCACTGATGATCCCCACATCATTACCTTTCCATTGATATATAATAAGACCACATTCATAATCAATATATTTCTCCTTTAAAGGAAAGCAGAATTTGGTCTTTGAAATTGAAGTTAGATTGTCATCGTCGCCCAGTGCAGCCTGTAGGTTGCTTGCAGTGTTGCGGTTATGCCGCTGTGTTAACCACATCATGTATTTTGTACGGGCTCCTAGCCGATTGGGCATCGAGAGAAATTCGGGCCGGTTTGGTTCACCTCCAATTAACAAGGACCAACCCACGATTGATTAAAACAAGAAGAATGAAGCTTCTTTTTGTACACTGTAACGTTAGATCTAGAGGGAGATCTGCATCTATCTTCAGTAGATCGAGACCCAGTCAGGAATAAACTATGAAGTGGAGTGTGGATGAAGATATATTGCCTGTCATTGTGTCAATCCTCACTTTCGGTTTCAGATATCAAATTTATTTTGCATAACTTCAGGCTTCTGCATTAAGCCCCCACCCATTTTAACTTATTGTTATTTATAAATATAGTTAGACTCTGTCTTAGAAATAACTAGACCAAAAGCTTCAGTCTCTCTATTTTGGTTGTTCCGCTGAACGTAGTAAAATGTCAAAAGTTGTTGAATAAATCCCCAGAAATGACGGTTATTTCTGTCTAAGAAATAATATGCTGCAGCTCTGCATGTTTGTCTTATTATCAATAGATAGGCCTAACGTTAGATCTAATTTCTAACTTGGTTAACAGAGGATCTTGTGTTGCTTATTATTTTAGACTTATGCCGTTACGGTACTTTACTTTTATTCATCGATGCTTTCTAAGACTAGGCCAACCTTATTCAAATCTAGTCATCTAAATTATACTTTCCCAACCCGCGACACTTACCCCCAGGGCTTATGATCTAGGTCTGTAATTTAGGCCTAGATCTAGGTCTGGGCCTAAACGACTCCATTTACGTGTACGAGTAGGCCTATGCCTATGCGTGTCAGTGGACCAAGGACTAGATCTAATCTTGGTCAATAATGGCAATGAAGTTTAAACTTTTAGCCTGGAAGAAAAGTCAGAGTCGGACATCAAATCCATATAGGCCTATATCTCGGTTTAGAACCAAATCTTTACTTTGTAGGTCTAGATAGATCGAGAGTCCATCGTTACTATCTAGATCTAGACCTACGAGTAATTTAGATACGCGAATGCTGTTGCACAGCTCTGAGTCTTGGACTAGATCTATACTTTCTTACAAATAGATCTAGACCTAGTGCATGAGATTAAATTATGTTAAAGTCAAATGAAATACATGTAAGATTCGGAAATGAAAAGATGCAGAGGTTTCTTTTTATTGGGGGGGGGGGGGCTGACATGTGAAAAAAATTAGAGAAACCTAAAATTCAGAAAGTGAGGGCCAGAAGTAACCAATATTACCTATGGCCGTTTTGTGCATTTTCTAAAATAAAATTGAAGGATGTCATGCAATTCTTTTTTTGATGAAGGTTTTTCACATTTCAGCTCTTACCCAAATCCCTCCCCTATACATACGGCCATGAAAAATATCACTGCTTATTATTGTACTCTCTTTTCTTTCACAAACAGGTTGAGTTTGAAGAACAAGAAAAACAGGTTGAGTTTGAAGGACAAGAAAAACAGTATAGAGGTCTACCTATATGGTTCAAGATGATGATCATAAGTGCATGCATCATTTCGCAGATTCTCATCCAGGTATAAAAGTTAAACTAACCCATTCAAAATTACAGATACATTACATGCATTGAATGTTAACCATGTTTACATTAAATAAAAATAACCTGAGTCACAAAGAGGTAGGATCTGTACTGAATATACACTTCTTAAATATACAGGCTCTCGAGTCTAAAGTAGAACCAATGTCAAAAGTTATGTACCTTGGGCAAATTTATAAAACAAGGTCATGTCCTTGATCTACTAGTAATTAAATTGCCTTTTTATTTCCTATTTGTTTATGAACAGAGCAATATTTATTTTTCATGAGTTACATTTCATAAAATTCATTTTATTGTTTTATTAGTGTGATATTCATATTTCATATTTGTAGATTTATGATTTTTTTTGTTTTACATTTTGTCTAATAGGATGATGCAGTTTGACAATTTCCATGGAGGTGATTGATGATGATAAATAATTGGTGAAGTAGGCCTAATAGAACAGTGACTGGACCACAAAGAGAAATACAAACTACAGCAGTTATAGGAGTGAGTGAGTTAGTTAGTGATTATTTTTGATAATGGAGGTTGTTCACATTTTTTTTGGCAACAAATAGACCTGCCTTTGAAAAACCCATTTCAATTTTGTTTTTAGATTATAGTTAGTGTCGTTTATAATTACAGATCAAAATATTCTGTGCAACAAAACATATCAACTTTAATTCTTACAATTCATATAATTTACATATGTTAATTTATATATTGATATTTAAAAGAAATCTCTGACATTTTTTCAAAGTATACATGTAGTTAGAATGGAGAGTGGTATGTAAACTGCGGAGAACATGTTTAAGTGATATGCTTTATAGAAGTACAAGTTTATAATTAGAAGTAAGATTTCCTATGTTATGTGTTGAAGAAATATATATATGCATAGTCTCACTTTTCTTAAAACATTTATGTGTTATAAATCATGACAATTTAATTGATTATTTTTTCAATCTGCAGGACTGGTGTAACAGATGTTTTCATTCAAGAAATCCAACAAGTCAACATTGAAGACTTGGGAACCACGTGATGAAGATGGAAAAGGTTTTTTTTCCAAGTCCAATTTAAAAAAAAATTATCAAAACCCAAATTCATGACGTATGAAATTTCTTATTGATTTTTATTAAAACTGGTTCCAAAAAGAGAAGCTATAAACATACAAATAGGAGCGGCGGATTGAAGATGAAAGTGGGGGGGGGGGGCACAGGGAAAATGCTGTTTTATGTGAAATTTTTTAAAAGTTGCGAGCGAGCAAAATTTCGACATTTTAAAAACAAATATCCAATTTTGTTATAGATTTTGACAAAATACTCAAAATGATATATTTCACCCTTTGCTTTCCTTTTTCTTTTTTTTTCTTAGTCGTGATTTTTTTTTCTTGGGGGGGGGGGGCAGAGCATTGGCGGCGGAAGGCAACAAATTTAGGGGGTCCACCTGAATTTATCCACCTAAATCTTAAGAGACCACAAAAATTTCCAGCAAAAAAAAGGTTGTCAACCACAATTTTAGGGGGGCCACAACAATATTAAGGGGGGGTCTACCTGAATTTAGGGGGACGCAGGAAAAAAAAATTGATGAGCAAAAAAAAAGATTCTCAACTAAAAATTAGGGGGTCTGTCCCCCACCTCAAATTTAGGGGGACAGGTCCCCCTATCCCCCGCTTCCGCCGCCTATGGGCAAGAGTCCTTCAAGCCCCTCTCCCCTCCATCTGTACGAAACTGCTTATATACTCCACTCACATGAATTATTAAACTTAATGCACAAAGGATTTCCTTCAGAAGTATATTATAGAAATGAAAATATTGTTTTCTTGTTTCAAAGGGCACTTGTCATGGTGACCAGATCCTTCTCAGGTGAAAGGGGCACAGAACAAGTTCTTTAGGAGCACTTTTCTTTGGTAAAAGGGGGCAGTGATTCAAGAAAGGGCACTTTCCAAGAAGGCGAGGGGGCACTTTGTAACATGTGAAACGGGCCCTCAGATGGAAGGGCACAGAACACGGGGGGGGGGCATTTTTGGGTAAAAAATTGCATATAAGGAAGAGCACTAATTGGTATTACCTAAAACAGGTTCTCATCAGGTGAAAGGGACACAGTACACGTTCGTGAGGGGGCATTTTCTTGCATAAAAAGGCACTTTTCAGTGCTTCAAACAGTAGGGGTAATTGTGCCCCCCCCCCAGCATACAAAAACAAATTTCTATTAACATACGCTTAAGAAAAAGGTAAAGCTTAATCCTCTGATAATGTGATTTTTTTTCTGGATAATTAATAAAATTCACCACTAACCAGAGAATTCCTTCATGTCTTTCATTTGTGTTCATATAGTATTTGTACAGAGCTAAAATGAAAGGGATTTGGAATTGGCAAAATTCAAAATGAGATCGAGAGAGGGAAAGAGTGATGAGAAGTGGGTCGAAAAGAGATGAGAAAAAAATGGAGGGGCACATAATTATGAAGAGATAATTTAGAGGGAGTGGTGAGAGAGCTGATGTTGGAAGTAGGCACAAAAGGGGTGGAAGAGAAATAAGACGAGATTTTTGGAAACCAGGAGACAGATAACAAGTGGGAAAATAAGGAAATATATGAAAAGTTAAGTTGCAAAAGGGGCTAGGGCCACTCCAAGAAAATCATTTTTTTATTCTCCCATATTGCAATATTCTTATGCGAAAATGAATTTTCATGATACCCTACCATTAGAAATTTAAAATTGGGTATAAAAGAAATCTACTTATCTTGAATTTTTCTTCATATTTTTTTAAGATATTATTTTCCAGAAAAATTATGTATGGACCTAACCCCTTTTGAAAAAAAGTGAATTTTCTTTTTTTAGTTCACTTTTTTATGGGAATTTCAACTTTTCTATATGGTATCATCTTACAGAGCTACTAAAAATCAATTAAGACATAAATATCAAATTTGATTAAAAATAGACCTAACCCCTTTTAAAAGTGAGCTCTTCATATGTAGGAGAAAGGCGGCACAAAACAACATGTTAAAATGATTAAATGAAAAAAAAACAGAGTAAGAAATGCTGGAGAATAAAGGAGACAGGAAACATATTGAACATGATAAACTGGGGCCCGTTTCATCATGAGTTACAAGTATGGTAACTACGAATACCAATCATAATCAAGGTTCCCACGGTTATCACAATAATAGCGATGTTTAAATAGCTCAGTGTAATTCATTATGAAACGGACGCCAGAAGAAAGCAGGCACGGGGATCCATGAAGATTTTTTTTTCACTTCTCGAAAATTGTAACAAGAAATGGCTCTTTTAGTGGTAAAAGTTATTTTTTTTTCAGTATTCATACTCAACCAGTGATAATGAATACAATCATTGTAATAACCATGATTTGCCCCCACCCCCACCCCCACCTTTTTACCTAATCGCGACTTGATCTACTCTTTTCATCTTCCCTTTTAGAATTAGCATAGGCCTATAAGACGCAATAAAAACATTGTTTTGTTTTTAAGTGATATCGCTTGTGATATCGATACTTTATAAAGCGCAACGTATCGTCTCAGATTTGCGCTTGCTTGATTCGCTGAATCCTTCGCGTCACGAGCGCGTAACAAAATGAATACATTAATGAATTTTCCAAGTTGACCTTTGTCATTGCGCTGATGTGCGTATTGTCTAATACACGTACAAAACCACAGTTGACGAGGGAGCATCGTACGAAATTAATATTAATGGGGGCTTATTTTAGCTTCTAATGGATTAAACAAAATGGCGGTAGCTTCGGGGGCCTGGTCAAACCTATCCAGTATTCGTTGGATCTGTACATTGCTGTACGATCTGTAGCGGAAATATTTCATATAATTGAAATGATTTTTTTTAATTAAAAAAGAAAGGTTTTGATTTGCACGTCATCTGTGGCTTGTTTTTGATATGCGAGATAAATTTGTAATTTGATTTTACGCAGGTCTACTTATATTCTCTGATTTTATCATTCACTTTCATATGCATAAAGCATAATGGCAACATATTGGTATTACTATTTACCACGGTAACATTGCCAAGCTGTAAATCACAATCAAGGTTTAATCAATACCACCGTTCCCTGAGTGTTTTTCTTCATTATGCTCATAAACTCTCCAGCAATCATAGCAATGTAATATTTGTACATCTGTCGAAAATGCAATAGTTTTTTACAGTGGTGCTCAAAAGTTAGAGAATCCCACCATAAAATGAACATATCTATAGTAGACGGGCCAATATATGGTTTGACCCGGAACAAATTGCAACAAGTATTTTTTCAACTGTTTCTGGCATTATTTGACCTTGGGAATAACATACTAATAATATGTCTGTAAAGCGCTAAGAGACGTCGTTCCGATGTATTAAGCGCTATATAAATGCGGAATATTATTATTATTATTATACTAAATATCTACCGAAATCTGCATACGGGAAAATAATTATTTTCAAGATGGCGTCCAAGATGGCCGCCACTCACTGATACGCATATAACTCATTATCCACCCTAGAATCCTACTTCAGTTCATATTCCATGGTCCAGGGGGTAGACGAATCTATTGATAAAATTAGAGTGAATATTAGCTCTCCAGGGTACCAGCAAAATCCAAGATGGCGCCCAAAATGGCTGCCGTAGGCTAAGAAATCCAATTTTCATATAATTAACTTAAGTGGCTTTAATTTGGCTTATATTCAATGGTTTTAATGGTGAAGTAGTACATCGGGACAAGTTACAATGATAGCCAGTCGTCTGGTGTGTCCAAAATCAAAGATGACTTCCAAAAATTGAGTTAAAACGACTCAATTGACATAGCTCATATCATCCACCTGGGAGATGTGATTTTGGTGTCTAGACCATGGTTTCAATAGTCAAATAATACATTGGGACAAGTTACAAGGACAGTCAGTGGGCAAGTTGAGCAAATTGATGACGTCATATCCACTCTTCTTTTGCATTTTTAAAAAATATTGTTTGTTTATTCAACTCTTTTTCCTCCAACAAATTAAATATTGGATTTACAACCGATTTGATACATTAGATATTCCTGGCTGCAACTTATTCTATTGTATCCATGCATGGTTAAATAAAATAATCACTGTTTTGATGAATAATAACATAAGACAAAGTAAATTGGGGAATTATGACATTATATAATTAATATACATGACGAAATGCATAAAAACTATTGTCACAAAATATTGTTTGTAATTGAATTAACTGAATTTAATTCTTACTACTTCAATTTAGATACAATAGTTTTCAGCTCGGAGAACCCATTTACGGTTGGAATGTGAATTACTACGGATGATTGTATTTTTCTTATTTTTAAAAGGACTGCATGTATAGGGAATAGGTATACGATCCGATAAAACTTGAAAATATAAAAAAAAAAACAGAAAAAGACCGCACATCCCACAAAACGGAAAATTTAAACAAAATGATAATAAATTATTTGCCTATATTGTCATAAGATTTCCATATTGAAAAATACATGCAACCTTAAACATTGGTGGATACGTTTTGATGCTTGACAAATTTTAATCTTTCAACATGGTTAAGTATAATCTTACATCCGCATTTAACGTTGAAACCGTTTTAATGATACATGAACTTAGCAAACGAGGATATATGTATTACACATTCTGTAATAAAAAAGATCGCTGACAAGCGATGAAAGCCAATCTGTCATTTTCACACCATTTTTCGTGTGGAACATGCTATTAAATTTCATAAAAAAGACACTAAAACAAATGCCTGGTTCTGTTGTCAGGAAGAAACGATAAAACAAAATAAACGACGCATTTAAATAGAATAGTTCAGTATTATAATTTGAGCTAAGTGGACCATACACTTATACCACATGGGTATAGAGCCTAGAATTCGTGAGTATGATGATTGTACTGATACCTGTATTTCTCTGCCGAGAACATGTCACTGTTAACCAAATTACATGTAACTGGATAGTTAATATAGAATATAAAGTCTTCATTTTTTTTTACATCAATTCAAACTTTATGAAATTGTAAGATTCAAGAACTTTCTTTTGATATCAAACCATTCAAACGTTAAGAATTGATATTAAAATAAAACCGTATAGACTGTAATGATTCTCAGCATAGTTTCTTATCTTATTATTGAGCAGGAAACCTCATGCTAAAATACAGTAACATACAATAATTGATACGACGAGGGACTCTTGTCATCATGCTCCAATATGAGGCATACCTGCAAAGTAATAAATCAATATTTGCAAGCCTGAATAGTTTCACCTTTTCATGTATCAATAACAATGTGTAATTGATAGATACAGACATGTACCCATGCATTGGTAATCATTAAATTCTTATCTGACTCACTCCTACAAGGCGCTTTTGGAAATAGCATTGATATTTCCATCAATTTTGGTGTTTTCATGTACCCATTACCCAATTATGTCTGATTTATCTTAAAACTTTCCCGTTTGTGTTTTTTTCAAGAGGGCCCATGGCATGGTTTTATTTCCAATTAAGCTTTACTTGATCCATTCGCTTCTACGGGGTCGGTGAATACCACAGTGGGATCAGTAGGGGCATTTATCGCCCCTCTTGGTGTCACTCCAGAGAAAGGTATCTCATCTAATCTTTCGTTCTTGTAGCTGACCCCGAATGGCATGGACGATCCGGAGCTGAACTTGCAAACCGCGACGATGACAACGATTCCGATGACGACTACGACGGCGATGGTGACCCCGATGATGATTCCTAGCTTGCTGTTACCTGCTGGCTTTTGTGTAGGATTAGTTTTCATTGGTTTAGTCATCGGTTTTGTGGATGACTGTGACGTAGTGGTCGGAGAGGGTGTGGTGGTTGCAGGTTTGGTAGGTGGTGGTATGTCTGGGTAATGTTTGAAGAGAAAAAACAAAAAAACAATACGTGCATTGATCGTTTTCAAGGCACACACACGATAAAAAAACAAGTAGGGGGCTCCCCAAAACAGATCTTAGAAAATTGGAAACAAATTCATTATGCACGCCCTAGACAATACTCGAAATGATTATTCAAGTACATTAATGAAAAACCTTTGAGCCGGAATGTGGTGGTGTCCTGACATGCGCTAAAAGAATATCATCTGGATTGCCCGGAACTAACCATCCAAGTTTTCGGACCTGCAGCCAGGAACAATCCCCTTCTGTATCTTAAAGGCAAACGAACCAGCAAACTTAAATGGGGAAGTTCACCCTGAAGAAAAGTTTGTCGTAAAAATAGCAGAAAAAATAGTATAAAATATATTTGTGAAGGTTTGAGGAAAATCGGTATAAGATTATGGAAGTTATTAGAATTTGAAGTTTTGGATTTGTAACGTCATAAACGAGCAGCTTCCCCATTTTATGTTTATGCAATATAAAATGCATGAATTTATTTTTTTGTAATGGTTCCTGATGACTTTTTGTTTTCTTTTCATGATCGGGTGTGAAATGATATGTCTATTGATATACAAAAGGTACATTATTTAAGAAAATGACATTTCATTGATTTTTGTCTCGCCTGCATAGCAGAGCGAGACTATAATGGGCGCCGCTTTTCCGTCGACGGCGTCGTCAACATTGAAATCTTAACCAAGGTTACGTTTTTGGAATGTCATCATAACTTAGAGAAAAATATGAACCCAGTTAATGACACTTAGACATAAGGTTAATCAATTATTGCTGAACATCCTGCTGGAGTTTCATGTCACATGACCAAGGTCAAAGGTCATTTAGGGTCAATGAACTGAGACCTTGTTGGGGGAATCAACATCGAAATCTTAACCAAAGTTAAGTTTTTGAAATGTTATAACTTTGAATGTTTAGGGAGCTAGTTCATGAAACTCGGGCATAAGAGTAATGGTTTAGTACTGAACATCCTGTCCAGTCACACGACCAAGGTCAAATGTCTTATTGGGTCAACGAACTTTGGCCATGTTTGGGTATTAGCTGAATTGCCGTCATATAATTATGGATCTAGTCCCTGAAACCTGGACATAAGAGCAATCAAGTATCACCAAATATCCTTTGCTAGTTTCAGTCCACATGAGCAAGGTGAAATTTCATAAAGGGTTAATGAACTTTGTCCTTGTAGGGGGAATATGTTGAATTGCCATCATAACTTTGAAAGTTCATGGATCCAGGTAATATAACTTGGATGTAAGAGCAATCAAGTATCAGCGAACATCCTATGCAAGTTTCAGGTCACATGACCAAGGTCAAAAGTAATTTAGCGTTAACGAACGTAGTATTTTACTATCATATAATTAAAAAAAAAACTACTCAATAGTAGTTTTTCTTTGATGGATTTTTTCAAATCCTCGGCAATATTTTTTTATTATCATTTCTGCTGTTTTTACAGTAAACCTTTTGTCAGGGTGAACTTCCCCTTTAATAGCTCCATCTCAAGTCCTCAACTACTCAAACCTGGCCATGTTCATTACCAATAATGCGACAATGCGTACAGACTGGTCTGGTGATATAAGCCCATTTGAATGATAACAAACTCATTAACTGCTTAATACATGCATATCGCAATGAATATGTTACCAAGTATCAAACGGATACATTCCCTCTCTAATTTGTTTCTTCACAGAAATAAAATTATAGGATAATTTGTCCTCTGTATTATCTCAAAGGTATGTTTTTAAGACTATTCACATTCAATGAGACACAACATAGTACGGTCAGTTCGCCCCCTTTAAAAGTTTCCAGTGATGATAAAGTAAGTCAATGGACAGTGAGACAGTTTCATGGACATGTAAGAATTTGATATCAAACATGACACATGGAACATTGTCTAAAAAATTCCAATCGGTAAAATGTTTTTTTTGAAGATGAAGTTCATGTGTAAAACAGAACCAATTTAATGCAGTAGTTTATAAACAAATTAGTCTGAATACAAAGTACACTGATAAATCTAATGCCTTGTTTTATGCTCTTATGGAACTCGAGTCGATCCAAAACATAATATGCAACTCACGATTTGTGTCTATCAACAAATATTTTGTATTATTTTGCATTAAAAGATAGGTTATATAAAACAATCCTTGGAAATCGCAAACTCATCAAATTCAGATAATGAATGAGAGAAAGTAATGAAATGAAATGAAACACATCAAAATAACTTTCAAAAGAAAAAAAAATCTCACATTTTGCACAGGCTTCGAGCTGTGATGTAACAATGACATTGTCAATAGCCATCACCCCTGCTGAGCCAGGACGAGCCGTAAAAGCAATCTGAATGTGTTGACAAAATAAAGGATATAATGGTATTAAAAAAAAATCATTACTAATCTAAACTGAGTTTGCTTAATCAATGAGCGTTGGCAATGTGGGTACCTTAATCTAAAACATGATAAGAAGATGGCTATTAATGACAGTGGCGTAATGAGCAAAAATATTTTAGGGGCCAGATTATTGTATCGGGCATAATTTATCTTAAAAGTTGCGAGCAAACGAAAATGTCGATATTTTTACAAAAATCAGTTTTCATGATATATTTTGACATGATATTTGGAACATAATATAGATATTTCCCACTTCCCTCTTTCCCTTTCTATTTTATGTTTCGTGGTCGTGATTTTCTTTTTCTTGGGGGGGGGGGGGGGGGGGCAAGTGGCCCCATTTGTACGTCACCGATTGAATATTAACTTGTGCTTGTGTCAAAGTCACATGTAGCCTCCAGACCACTCGAGTCAGGAGCCATACTTGATCACCCATAGAATCAGTAATTGATTACATATTCGACTATGATACAAACTTGCATATATACATTTTAGAGACGTATACAGTATATCAATCATTGCAGGCTGTGCACCTTTCTTACTGTGAACGAATGGGGAGCCAGAATTTTTGCTACGTACGATATTAAATGGCATTAAGGGTATACACGTATGTTCATTTTACCACAAAACCGGCCACGACTTCAGAATGCCGTGCTTTTCTTATATTCCAACTAATTTTAATTGAAAAATGGAAATAAATTAGTCTCTTCAACTCAACATTGAGGACCGTTCAAAGAGAGAAATTCACGTCCATCCTATTTTATTCACCACTAAATTGTGACGCCATCATATTGAGAGTAGATTTAACATGTGTAGCTTTATTCAAGTTCGGAAACACGATGCCCATATCGTAACTTTACCTTGAAAGGACGAACTGAAACCATCGTCGATGGGATAGACCAGTTTCCACGGAACCAGCTATTACCCATATCCCCGATGAGAGTATCTATCTGGTACTTTCTGACTGTATCTTTCTCCATCACCTCAATCGTGATTTGTTGACTCGGGTCCTCAGTGAGGATGAAATCAGCGGTCAGGCAGTGGTCCATTCCTTGAAGATTGTGCACTTGTGAGTAGAGTACGGCCTGTCTGCCCATATTCAACGTAGAACCCTCCACATACATGAATGAACTCGTGACTATCATTGAAAAAAGGACGAACAAAAGAAACATCCAATTCTTCTTCTAGTTTATGACAAACCTGAGAATGATTTTGCGGGGTAATCATAGGAACATCGCGGGTAAAACTATCACAGCACACTTTTTTTTTGGGGGGGGGAGTGGAAGTAATTATCCCTAAAAAGAACTAATTCAGTCCACGCAATCATGATACGGTGTAAATATTGGGTTCTTCTTCATGACGGTCTAGGCCAACAAACGTAGAAGGCAGCAACATTCCTGCAGTATTGTTGCTGCCCTCCACGTTTGTTGGTCTAGACTAACAGATGGTACTCACTCATATTTAGTGGGGTGGGATCAGAAGCCAGAGCATCAAACCATTTCCAAGGTATGCCATTTGACATCTTATTGATTTGATAACCGCAGAATGATGATCCCTGCTCGAATGTACATCTAGATTCTGTCGGGAAACCAGCGCATGGCTGTGCCAAGAACTTGATATCATCAATCGCGATGTCTCCCTTGTAACTTGAACCTTTTCTTCCTTCAAATGCGATCTGTATTTCAAACCAAATAAGAAAATTTTACATTGGTGCTCTCTTTAAGAATAATCTTTTCTTTAGGCCTAGACGATGGGAAGAATGGATTATTCATGATAACAAGTCCGACCTCTCTAACTGTTAAGCTTACAAGGTAATCAATCTATGATCATCAGGAGCATTTTCACCATCATGAGAGTTGAAATTTAAAGATATGATAGATTATAAAGGCTGCAATCTTAAAAAAAAACACAATCATTCAGTCAACATCTGACAGGGATTCTTTCTTCCTATTGTTTGCATACCCACGAATCAGGCAAAATCTCCCGAAGCCATATGGAAAACTAGCGGACAGAAGGTCCTCGCTGCACGCGCGCACCCTTATAACACGCAGAATTCCCTTGCATCATACCCCTTTTTCACAAACAAATGTGTATCAAGGACAAGCGTTGATTCAGATAGAATTTCCGCCCCCCTGAAATGAATGTTAATAACTTCTTCTATCAGATGACCATATTTTTTTTTACATTCAATTGGTGGGAAATATGGCACTTTATTACATTAAAATCACTAAAAACCATCCATAGTCAGGAATATGTATTGGGATAATGGGTTAGTGGGACATTTTTATAGTACCCGGGTGGATTACATCCGTCGTCACATCGTTGGGTGATGGTATCAAGAATTTCCGCCCAGATTATAATAAAGGCACATTATAAGGCAAATACTCATGAAAGAACCATGGAGATTGGTTAATAAGGAAATAGTGCACTTTTATCATCAAATCAGAGGAGATTTTCTTTGTGATACTGATGTCCGAAGAGCAAACCTACACTCGACGTGCATTCAACACATAGGGCTGGACAGAGCGTTTGTGTACGTCGGTGTGTTGTTCGAGTCACAGCGGTTTTCTAGCTCTTTCCATTGCAGTGCTGAACGTTTTATTAGGAATATATAAATATATATACCTTGTCAGTCCGAACTATGGATATAAATATATCAGATACCATTATTTTTGCCAACAAAAATCAATTTTATTCTCTGAATTGGATATTTTTCTGAATGTTGTGACGGGTCCATTATGTATACGGGGGTGCATCCTAGCTGATCACTGCATTGGTAAGTCTGAAATTTAAGTTTGCTTATTCATTTCACTTTAAATGATGTTAAATGTAAGGATAATTTATGAAATCGACATAAAATATTGCGAATCAACGCTGAAACATTATTTGTGAAGACGTTTTATCCCTCTGTAATGCTATTTCCCCCATAAAGCCGCAATGGAACATTCTGCACCACTGGTCATACGAGGATCGCGAGGTCTGCAAACGTCGTCTGCTATGTTTTTATATGTCCGGTATACTGTATGCAAGTTTTCGATATGTGTAAGAAAAAAATCCATCATCTGTTAGCATGGTCAGTTAGGAACAAGTGCCCCTCAAACTACTGAAATCATGGATTAGGTCTGTGCCTACATTAGACCAGTAAAACTTTCACAGCTTTCATGAAACGGTACCCTCATTTTTTCTTCTGAATGTCCACTTCGTTTTACAACGCCACATGCTAAAAGAACTACACAATATTAATATGAAGACACAAATAAAATAACATAACATTTCATTGTATGGAACATATTCCAAGGCACATCAAACCTCATCCTGAAAATTATAAAATGTCATTGTCATATAATTTGTGCTCAAATGTCAATGAACCCCACCGCATAATGCACTTCTTTATGCCGAGTATTGGATGTAGACAACAGCACTACTATGTTCGGGTAGCCTAGAGAAACTCTTGATTGTAATATTTCACCACCTGACTTCACGATTTAATATCTGAAAACGACAGAACTTTAGATGTGTTCTTTTTCTGGTGGGGTTTGCCAACTTTTGAGCACTTCTGTATACAATTTGGAGGTCGAGTAAATTTGGAGAATGTAGTTATAACGACATATTCTATGAAATATTAATAGCGAGTTCCCCGAGCGAAAACTCGCAATTGTCCGAGAAAGAGACACGCTATTTTAAAATTTCTCCGCGATATCCCCAATGGTTTGAGAGTATATGAAAGTTGAAAATGTAATTTCGTATGCTTACAATAAGTTCCTCCTAAACTCATATTTTATTCTGACGTGAAGCAGATTAATATCACTAGACATGTAATGTCAGTCGTAAGAATCCATTATACCTGGAATTTGGACATGCCGGTGAGGGTGGCTGGTAAGTCTACATTGGCTGGCCTCCACTCATTCCCCTGATCCTGAGCCACGCTGAATAACACCTCGTTGTTATAGTAGTCTATACTGACGTATTTCACCGTGAGGAATCCAATGTCCTCACCATAAGCGTGGTAGTAAAAACGAACGCATATGTCGTTGCTGCCGCTGCTGAGCACAGAACTTGTGAGGGTCGCCCGGTCACCAGGACGTGCAGGCAAGGAAGTCTCGATATAAGCGTAATGACCTACAAGTACGAAAGTAAAATTGATAGGGATATTAAAAAACCTGAACAGGTACGCGTCAAGCAATCTATTCTCAAACGCTGTTGTAGGTCCTGGGACCAGAAAGGCTATCTAAACAATGTAGCCAATGCAAAGACAACATAAATGTGGCCACGAGAAAATTCACTGTACAACTTCTTTACAACCCTGTTTAGTTTTAATTCTGGACCGATCCCCAGCCAACTAACGCTTTCCAATAGTGATTCTCTGACCCGAAGCAGATCACCTTATCACCTCACAACAACCCTTGCTTTAGAAAATTCTTACGTGCGAGTGGAAGGAAACTTGTTTACTGAGCGATCACATTATGGTTTTGTCCGTTGAGAATTAGTGCAAAGATAATGCAACCAAAGTATAGGGGGTAGCTATCAATTCAAATATCATGGATAAAATAGAAATAGCAAGAGACGAAAGGAGGATGCCAAAATCCTCCCTCAAAAAAAAATATATAAAGGAAACGCGTCATTCACTACAGGGAGATAAAGAACATTATGAACAAAGTATTTAAAATAGAAGTAAATATAACGATTAAAAGCGAGGAGATGACATGGACGGGGAAAAGGAAAGAAGAATAGTTGTGAAGGGTTAGAAAAGAGAATACGCATAATATTAGAAAGAGCAACAACAACAAAAATAAAGAAAACAAAGGTGGAAAGGAAACAAAAAAAAGATACCATAAAAATGATACAGGTAAAAAGAAGAATAGGCAAAGAATGATGAGTACAATACAAACATGAATCCTTGTGCAAAAGGCATCAATCCAGTCATAATTTGCATGAATGGTTGAAATGAAGGACACTAGTGAAAGGGCAATTTACCTGCTTCTGTTCCAAGTGTATGATCAACTGCTGGCCCTGTATCCTCAGAGCCTGTTCCTGCTCTGTTTCTGGTCCAATGAAAATATCCGTAAGTCTCTATAGTGTAGCCACACATCTCTTCCTCCTCAAAATCACAGTCGGCATTCCACGGGATGGGCTCGGGAGTAGTACCTAAAACACAAGGGGTCGGGCACAATTTATGAGCCGTCTCAAGCCATTCAGTTTCACACACACCGCGGATTCTAAAAAGCCTATCTTGTTAGGAAACGCTTTTTTTTATGTACCCTTCTTTGATCAACTACAATACACACAAGCACCCTCGTTCTTTAGTTTTGTTCTAAGATGAATCCACTGATTTCTTCAGACTGATAGAGTTTCAATATGGGTTCAATGGGTTCTACTGAACCCCTGAACTCCATCATTACCCTACTGTTGCGAACTTCAAATGAGAGGAATGTAGCATGTACATGATGAACATCGTCTGAAAAATATTCCATAGACTTTCTCATTGAAAATGGCAAATTGATTCGATCTGAACATTACAACGGTTGGTGGAATAAATACAGGAATTAATTTTCAAACGAGCTAGGATTGTAGACCTACATCTTGTCCTGAATGTAGATTTCTATAAGTTTAAATGCGTTTTCTACTATCTACGCAGTCTAAATGAAAATAGGGTATTGATGTATTTCAAATGGTTTTAAAAGGAAAGCAGAAAGCTGAGGGTGTGGAATTAGAACAGTGACTGCTGTTTGGCACTGCATTTTGCTGACAGTTAACATAATGATCAACGCTAGGTTTCCACATGATGTTGGGCGCCATTAGACTCCGCGTGCCACTATGCCTTTAATTAGTTAGGCGGGAGATATTTCAACTCGCTTGCTCTCGTTTGATTTTATTGAAGTCTATTTAACGAGTGGACATGATGGATGTCTTCTTACTGTGACGAATATTACTGATCAGAATTCTTGGCTCAAAACGACCAAAATAATACTCTGACAAGTCCACACTGTGTACCTGACGTATCACACACTCCTTCCACGAGCTTTATATCGTCAATAGCAATTTCAGCATAATATCTTGAATTTCCGCACAATCCTAAGAATAAAGCCTGTAGGAAAAAACACAAACACATTGAACATGTTAATTATGTTCCCAACGAATGCACCCAACTTAGATCAAGGTTAATCGGTTTTGATTTTTGTTTTGCCTTACCGGATTTCAACAGAGACCTAGTAATCACTTTTCCCGTTAGTCTGATGGTCAGTTAGTTTGTTACAAAGATGTAGAATTTTTTTTTCATCATGCTCTCATTTCTTTACTTCCGCACCAGTTCATACGTGGTAAATATGGTCCTTGTGTAATGCTTCATGTGACCTGAATGATGAGGTTAAATGATATGTCGTGTCAATTATTTTATAATCATTTTTTTGTTCAACTTGTTCTCATTCTTTATTTCTGCATCAATTGTGTTTACACTTGCTTGAAACGATTCCTTGGGTAAAACCACACATATGTTGTTGAGGATGATAGGGTCAAATGGTCAAGCTTTTGTTAAAGGTCAAGTCCACCCTAGAAAAATGTCGATTTGAATAAATAGAGAAAATCAAACAAGAATAACGCTTGAAATTTCATGTAAAGTGTCATGCAAATGGGTCAGTCGATTATGTCCATCACTCACTATTTCTTTTGTTTTTTATTGTTTGAATGATACAATATTACTTTTTTTACAGATTTGACAAGGACCAAGTTGACTGAACCATATCAGTTTCCTCATTTGCATACCGACCAGGATGTGCATCCGTTTTGTGAAATTAAGCGAAACTTTAACATGTCATAACATTCTTATTTATCATCCGATTTTGAAGAAATTTTCAGTGTTATGTTTGTTCGATTTTTCTCTTTTTATTCCCATCAGCTTTTTGCTAGGGGTGGATTTGTCCATTAAACTTGTTATCATTTGTTCACACTTGGTACATATGATTCTTGGGTAATACCACATGTGAGCTCATGTGAAGATGAGGTCAAAGGTCATTAGGGGTCAAAAAGATCATATTGGATATTTTATAAATCGTGAAATCAGGCAAGAACTTGTCATACAAATTTATGTCATTTTTTTTTTCTAACGTTCCTCCAGTATCTTCCATACAATTAATCCATTAAAACGTAGGCATGTGGGCCTGGATACTTGTCTCCTCGGACAAGACCGTGTCGAACTACAAAGCATGTCAGGGAGTTTTCCAAATTGCAACGGGGACGGTTTCTAGAACATAGTAAATGTATTGAAAAAGCGCGTGAATTACTACATATTCGTCAAAGTGAGAATGGGAGTCCCACAAGACTCCATCCTTGAACCACTTCTTTTTTTTGTATCTATATCAAAAGTTTACCAAAATGTATTCATGATGGCATTGTTGATATGTATGCTGACGACACAACTCTTACAGTCAGCGGAACAGTTGTGATGCTTATTGGACCACGATCGATTCTCAATGGAGTGGAAGATTTTTCTGTCACACTGAACGACAGTTATCTAAAAAAAGAGTTAAGGCCCTTTGTTAAGGAGGCAAAGTGCCTTGGTCTTACTATTGATGAGGAGTTGAGATGGACAGAACATGTGGAAAAAGTTATAAAAACTGCTGATAAATATATAAGTGTAATAAAGCGAGCAAGGATTTTCTGTTCCTCTGTTTGGTCGGAAACATTTCAAAGACAAACTATCAAATTACAAAAGGTTCATAAAATAGCTGCACGTATAGTGTTGTGAGGAGGATTTAATGTTCCTTCAAAAAAACATGTTTAGTAGGTGAGGTTGGACGCCTATTCAGACACGTTTCCAGTTTGGACGTGCAGAGATGATGTATAAATCAATGCATGACATAGTTTACAACATGTCAGCTCGCTACATGATCACTGTACAAGACATATCGTAAAACATACATTGCGAAAACCCAAATTTAGGACAGATAGTATAAACATATAGTCCTTTAATGTTAGGAATTACCGCCTGAAATCAACTTGAAAGTTCTATCAAAATGTCACTCACCTCCTTTGCAAAGCCTTAAATACAATTTGAAATCTATGTTATCTGCACATGAGGTGTAAATGAGTCCAAGGATATATGCATATTTGTACGTTGAAGAAACTTATTTTTAGATATGGTCCTTGTTAGTGTATCATCTTGGAGTGATCTTGTGAGCAATCAGAATTCAGTGAAAATTCTGAATATGTACATGTATATAGAAATCATTGGTATCAGTGCTGACTGGTTATTATTTTCTCGCTTTTCATATTTGTTAATTTCTTTTCCGTTCTCATTTATTGTTTTGGTATTTTATGCTCTACCTTCAAAGTTTAAATTCATGAATTTGATTCAAATTGTCAAAATTGATTATCAAATGAACATAAATCCCAAGGATACCAATAATTTTTAAATAATATTTTGTGCCTGTACATATTAATTATTTCTATATTATATCTTGTTCATTACTTGCCTGATATTTTCATTCTTAATAGTATTTGTTATTCTTTTGTTGACAGACCAGCAAATTGGTGATGTGTTTCACCCTGTATTAATATCATAAATAAATAAAAGTGTGACTTAAGGTCATGGTTAGTGATGACACGCAGTCTTATTTAGTTCAGAATTGATTTTACGACCCATATTTTTAATGGAATTTCAGCGTTTGATACTATATCTTACCATCCCCAGCCGAAATATGGAATAAAAACGGTAAAATACACACACATATAAAAAGACAATTGATAACGTCATACTTAAGTACTATAATAAGTCTAGATTGATTAATTGGCAGTAGTCCATGTCCTCTTAGCATGGATCAATGCGCTGATGCCTTATTCGGCACGTAATTTTATTGCGACTCTTGGGCATACTTACTCTTTGTGAAACACCCTGATCTCTTTTATCTTCCTCTTTCTTCCATTTATATATATCTTTATTTTTTCCCATTTAGAAAACAAATATTCTACACTTGGGGCTGCCGGGAATACTGTATTCTACCTGAAAATTCTGATTGAGTCCAGGAATATCCATTGAGAGTGGGAACCATCCTTCACCGTGGTTTCCGTACTCCGAGAAGGGAGGATCGAGGGGGAGACTTTCCCCCAATTGGCGGGTAATTACAATGAGGTAGTCGACTTGATATCCATTCATGTTGGCATAGAAGGTAAGGCAGCGTGGACGACGTGATCCTCTCATCAGCGGGGATATCAAGATTGCGTTGTCGTTAAGACCAGCACCGTTGTAGCGATAAGGATCAAAACAAGCGTAGTATCCTGAAAAGAGAAAATGATGGGATTTAAACACAGATCACAATAAAAAGAATTCCGGTTATAAACATGTGTCTATTATTGCGATTTGTAGAATATTCATCAGATTTTTATGATGAAAACGAATTAATCGTCAAGCATACTTGGATATTATCAGTGTACATCGTACATTATACACTTTCAGACACTCGGAAACATCGCCATTCATTTGATCAGGCTTTCGAATATACTTTCTTATATTTTTACTTTCTTATGAGCTGCTGTCTGAATCGCGATTTTGATATCAAGTGTTATTTAAACAACGCACCGATTTGATTATCTTGACTTTATTTTATGATTGGGCTTGAAGTTACCAGAGTAAACGATGAAGATGATAATAATGATAATAAAATTCTTAACAATAATCATAGCAACATTAATACTCCTACTACTTATACTTATTCATCTTGTTTATCGGCGAAAAAAAAATAATCCGCTGGTCAGCATTTTCTCGGGATTCTGGTTGGATGGAAAATATCTTCAATGGTGCTTAAATGTTTGTGAAACCCACCAGAAAATGAGCACATTTAAATTGTTCAAGATCTGCCATTTTTAAAAATATATTTAAGAGTGAAGTCAGGTGATAAAATGTTACATTCACTTGATTGAAGTTTGTTTCTCTGTGTTCGCCTAACATTGCAGTGTTGTCTCCACTCAACACTCGGAATGAAGGTAAGCGTTCTGTAATGGAGTTCATTAACGTATACAGTGCGTATCAAAAACAAGTGGAATGCCTCTGGCCGTCTCACCTGCATCACGCGTTTCAATATAGCAGCAGTGCTGACTTTGAATACTACTCTAACTCGCACAAGATGTTCAGTGATACATGGTTACTCTTATGTCCACTTTTTATGAACTAGACCAATAAACTTATAGAGATATGATGGTTATTCAACAAAAAAACCCAACATGGCCAAAGTTCATTGACCTTACATGACCTTTGACCTTGATCATGTGACCTGAAACTCGAACAGGATGTTCAGTGATACTTGATTACTCTTATGTACAAGTTTCATGAATCAGATCCATAAACTTTCAAAGTTATGGTAATTCAACAGATACACCCAATTCGGCCAAAGTTCATTGACCTTTGACCTTGGTCATGTGACCTGAAACGCGCACAGGATGTTCAGTGATACTTGATTACTCTAATGTCCAAGTTTAATGAACTAGACCAATAAACTTTCAAAGTTATGATGGTAATTCAACAAAAAAAACCAACATGGCCAAAGTTCATTGACCTTACATGACCTTTGACCTTGATCATGTGACCTGAAACTCGAACAGGATGTTCAGTGATACTTGATTACTATTATGTCCAAGTTTCATGAATCAGATCCATAAACATTCAAAGTTATGATGGGAATTCAACAGATATCCCCAATTCGGCCAAAGTTCATTGACCCTAAATGACCTTTGACCTTGGTCATGTGACGTGAAACTCATGTAGGATGTTCAGTGATACTTGATTAACCAAATGTCCAAGTTTCATGAACTAGGTCCATATATTTTCTAAGTTATGATGACATTTCAAAAACTTAACCTCAGGTTAAGATTTCGATGTTGATTCCTCCAACATGGTCTAAGTTCATTGACCCTAAATGACCTTTGACCTTGGTCATGTGACATGAAACTCTAATAGGATGTTCAGTAATACTTGATTAACCTTATGGCCAAGTTTTATGAACTAGGTCCATATACTTTCTAAGTTATGACGTCATTTCAAAAACTTAATCTCAGGTTAAGATTTGATGTTGACGCCGCCGCCGTCGGAAAAGCGGCGCCTATAGTCTCACTTTGCTTCGCAGGTGAGACAAAAACGGGACAGATTCGAAAAGTCTATAAAATTTTAGTTTCGAATCATTATGTCTATATTTTGGTGTTAATAGGTGCTCTAAGGTCTTGTCTTTCAAATGCTATCAAAAAATTTAGTTTCGTTCATGCTTGAGCGAACACGGGACGTTTTTGTTGGGGGTTCAAAAAGAGGCTTGCGCCAGAATTGCAGAATATGAGTAATATGATGTTCGGACTTCTTGCTAATTAGCAGACTTCCTCTTAACCTTTTCATTATCTTTGCCATAATTTTCAAATCATGCGGTCAAAATTCATTTTCAGATCTATCTATTTGCTTGAATTATTCTGTTATTTCTTTTTAATATGCTCTCTGTTAGCTTTGGATATTCCTTCTTCAAGCTAAAATTATTTTTTTCAACGGAATTATGGGAGAGTATGGATTTTTTTTTCAAATCTTTTCATTATGTGCTACAAAGGTTGTGGTGCCTTTTGAACAAAGCCACACAGATGGGCGGGCGCTCGGGTTGCTCCCCCCCTCAATTAAAAAAAAAATCATGACCAAGAAAAAACGTGGACAGGAAATAAGGAAAGATAGAAAGTAAAATATGATATCATTTTCTGAATATTATGTCAAAATCTATCACAAAATTTGATATTGTAATTAAAAAAAGTGGGAATATTTGCGTGCTCACTTCGCTCGCTCACAACTTTTCAATACATTTTACCCGATCTGCCATATCTAGCTCCCTCAAAATTGACTCAATACACATTGTCATTGAAAACATGAATCCCTTCCTGTGTTTCCTGTCAAGCAATTAAACTTGGTCAAGGAATTAATGACCCCTTGAAAAATAGATTCATGTCTTTTAAAGGTACATAACATTATTTGTTTCACATAATAAAACGATTTGAATAATCACAAGTTTTCCAAATTAATAATTCAAATCTTCTTGCTTGGGTTGACAAAAAATCTTCTTTTCTCAGTTACTTATGAAGGAAAATTAAAAGGTAAGAGAAGTTTAAATGAAAAAAACAAAATGATTCAATTAAATAAATAACTTTGTAAATGAAATTTGACAGCATAATTCGAAAATTGTGGCACAGATAATGAAAAGGTCAAGAGGAAGTCTCCTGATTAGCAAGAAGTCTGATCATTGTATTACACATATTCTGCAATTCTGGCGCAAGCCTCTTTTTGAACCCCCAACAAAAACGTCCCGTGTTCGCTCAAGCATGAATAAAATTTATTTTTTTAAATTGCATTTCAAAGATAAGACCTTAGAGCATCTATTAACACCAAAATATAGACATCATTATTTGAAACAAAAATTTTAAAGACTTTTCAAATCTGTCCTGTTTTTTTTTATACGCACTGTATATATATATATATATGTGTGTGTGCATCTACGTATATCGGCCTACATAACTAGAGTGGCGTGACTATATATGTACCAATCGCTTTGATCATTGTTTCTCATATATGTGTGAAAAGTAGAGTAGAATCAAGGATGGAGAAAAGTAAAGCTTTCGGCCCTGGCCTTCTTTATTTGTTTTATTTAGCCAATAAAAACAGAAGAAGGTCAGGGCCGAAAGCTTTACAAAGAGTGTATACTTTGCTCCATCCTTGATTCTACTCCGCTCTTCATATAAATATACACACAATGTACATATACAATCATGACTGATCATTGACACCATCCTACCAAGAGCGTTTCCTAGAGTGTGGTCGTTTGATGGTCCTCTAGTGAGAGATCCGTAACCCGAGCCTTGGTACCTAAACCAGTCCATATTGTCCCCCTCTGTCATCTGCGTATAGCCACACCATCCTTCTTCAAAATCGCAATCGATGCTGTCCACCACAGGTGGTGGATCGGTCGTCGGTGGCAGTAAGGTTGTGACTTCACAGTTAAAAGAGTAAAAATACAATGATGGTAATAATAATAAAACTATTCTGTATTTATTACAACGTTGATGATCAGAATAATAGTAATAGTGATGATATCGCTTCGTCCAATAAAGGTCAAGTTCACCCAAGAAAATGTTGATTTGAATAGAGAAAAATCAAACTAGCATAACCCTGAAAATTTCATCAAAATCGGATGCAAAATAAGAAAGTTATTACATTTCAAATTTTCGCTTATTTTTAACAAAATAGTTATATGAACGAGCCAGTTACATCAAAATGAGAGAGTCGGTGATGTCACTCACTCACTATTTCTTTTGTTTTTTTTTAATTTTTGAATTGTACAATTTTTCATTTTTTACAGATTTGACAATTAGGACCAACTTGACTGAACCATATAGTATAAAACAATACTATCTACACATGTTCAGGGAGGAATTAATCATTGTTTCACTTGATAATGAGGAGAAAATTAGAATACATCATATTTCATATAATAAAATACAAAAGAAATGGTGAGTGGATGATGTTATCAGTCTCCTCATTTGCATACCTACCGGGATGTGAATAGAACTGTTTTGTGAAATTAAGCATAACTTTCTTATCTTACATCCGATTTTGATGAAATTTTCAGTGTTATGGTTTTGGATTTTTCTCTTTTTATTGAAATCAACTTTTTGTTGGGGTGGACTAGTCCTTTAATTGTGATAATGGTTATCACAATGACAACGTTGAGGTCAGTGGAGTGGTGCTTATGAAGAAGATGATATGATAAAATATGATAGTAATGAGAGCTATTTTCAGCATGTCGCAATTCCAATTGAATTGCTAGATTATAGGAAAAGGTATGCCCTAAATATTTACGATATTGATGTTGTACAATAAAGACATTTGGTAAATTTGTTGGATGAAATTTGCGACGCTACATGAACATTTATTTTGATCGGATGCCTAATATACACATATCTGCATATTAATGTTTTCTCTTTTTGTATTTAACGTATTTCCCAACTTGAAAAATGGCTAACGATTTGATTATATAATCTTTGTAGCTTTCTGATATCGAATTACTATATTTGTAAGATAAGTGCAAAATGGTCCATGACCATAAAATCATTTCCGAGATAGAGATGGCACTGGATATCCGAAAATGGAATGTTGGATAATGATGTCAATGTTGCCACAAAAAATCTTTATATTAAAGACAGGTCAGTTTTTTTACCTCACATCATAACGTATATATTTGATGGTAACGTTGTTGAAAAACAAAAATAAAGCCCACACACAATATAAAACCCAGTAATATTTAATAAAATATATTCAAATTATTGTCATAAAACATAGCAACTTAAAATGCCTTTAATCTAAGGATGTTTTATCAGGAACTCTTAAATTCTTACACGAGGGACAATCTTGTCCATGATACAGGGTGACATCGTCGAGAGCTATGTCGTCTCTGTTTGCTGCTCCCGGTGATGCTTCAAAGACGAGCTGAATAAAAAAAAAGAAGGAAATAAATTGGATAAAAAATATGAATGAAATTCTTTTTTTTTTCAACTAGAAGGAAAAGGAACAAAGTCACAGTGGCTTCTGGCAGGTTTTCCTAATCAGATTCACGTTTTTGCCGTCTTTTTCCATGTTCATACCCGCTGTTCTTCTTGCACATTTCTCTTCTCTTCACTTCCCTTCTCTTTCATGTTGTTAATAGTTGTCTAGTTATACAGTGCTACCGACATAAGCTCACGTTTGAATATCTAGCTTGTTAACTGGGGTAGCTGTTCTATAGGGTACAACCATCTGAGTGTGTTTAATAGCTCCATGGTACAACCATGACAAGGTAAATGTACCTTGTGTACACAGTTCTATAACGACCAACATGAACTAGGCCAAACTGTCATTTGCATATTGGTTTTGTTTTCTTTTTATCTATCATCGTCCCTTTTCATGGTAAATTTTAAAATCATTGCCGCTTTCAATTTTGACGTCACTTGCGATTGTTTCATTACTTTTCACTAGTCGCCCCTTCTAGTTCTTGACAAAATGTAAAATGCTCAATGAAAATACTTCTGTAAGGTATGGTAGATTTGATGTACCTTTGCTAGAGTTGGAAAACCATTAGGATAAGTATCTGGAAAAAAGATATCTGTTTTGCAGAAGGATTAAACTTGATCAGTCTATTGTTTATCCAACGTACCTCATAATCATCTTTGCTTGCAGCGATATCTATAGTTTGCCGATGCCAATAGTTCCGTTGATTTCCATTCAAGGTCCACTGTGGCGTCCCCAATCCCCCGTTGATCTTCCTGACGTAGACACTAAGCGTTTCAACGTCATCCCCATACATGTGGTACCAAAAGACTACGCAAGATGGCTCTGAATTTGCTTCAATTGGTGGAGAGATGAGCCGGGCCTTGTAGTTGGGTTTCAGACGGTAGGTGCTACTCACGAAGACGAAGAATCCTAAAGAAAAAATATAGAAAAAAAAATCAGCGAAAGTTGATTAAAATTGGCAATCAACAAGAAAGTTATGAGCGTTTGAATGTAAACATTACTAGTGGTAGGAAGTCATCCTATTGGCAACACGTACAACTGTACAAGATTTGTGATGTCACAGAAGTACAACTCTCCCACGCAAACACTCAAAGTATTCAGCCAAACAAATTTTTGTTCATTCTTTTGATCATAGGGCTCTTTGAGGCTAATTTAAGTCTTTCTCAACAATCTATAAATATTTATACGCTTAATCACATGAAATTGTGATGATTGTCATTTTGGTATTCGCTTCGTGTCTGGGAATGTGAAAAAGATGGTAACTTTCGGGTGTCTCCCCTTATTTCATTTATCACAATGAAATGAAAATTCACAAGTAAATCAAAAATCATCAGTATGGCTCTTTTTATCGACTCGGAGGTATTTTTTTTATGAAGTCACATTTCAGGAGGTGATTATAACCTTACTCCGACTACGTCCGAAATCATATATTTGGAATCATCTTCTCGAAGAATAATTTAGGGGATTCTAGGCCTACCTAATTCATTTCCTGTAGTGTGGTCCACTTCAGGGCCCGTAAACCCATCATTAGTCCCTCTGTTTCTCCAGCTCCAATCGAAGTCGTCTTTATCGTCCTGTCTATAGTAACACAGTTCTGCCTCCTCGAAGTCACATGTCACAGTTGATGCATTGTTGATTATGTCTATGGGATCGGATTTCAGTTGAAATGAAGAGTGTCAAGAATATTAAGGTCTAAAGATGCATTAGAAGTGATTACATGGTCAAAAATTGATTCATTGGTGATTCAGATTGAGGAAAGAAAAATGAACGAAAATGCCAAGCAAAAAGGATTGACATAAAGTTTCTAATTTCATTTAACACATAGGCCGATCTTTATAGGACCACGAAACTGTTCGTAACCATGGTAATGATCAAAGTAATTTGCTAAGTTTCGACTGCATGTTAAGATGCACGCGCGTTGAAAGACATTATCATAACATTGGAGCATAATGTGGACAAAAATAAAATAATATAAGGTCTTTCTTGTGGCATCAGAATATGTGTTAGTATGAATATACACAAGCCGATAAATTCCGGCCGGCTTTAACATTTTTAGGAAATGCAATAATTTACACAACATTTCTTGGAATAAAAAAATGATAAAAAGCTCCTAACATTTGATGGTAATTTCTAAGAATACTTAAAATATTGCCAATGCATATCAGTGGGTAATTTCAAGTACGGTGTTCGGTGTTGAGAGCATAAAAAGGCCGCTAAACTAAGTTCCAACACCGATCTGGGTTTAGAAGATCGATTGCGAAAAAAGGTCATCGCGCTGCGCTGTAGACTCACCTCAATTTTACGCGAGAAATCTCAACAACGGAAGTAAAATCACGGAGAAATAGCATTAAATTATCACCGTACAGAATGCAATTGCTTTAATCAATTTGCGAATTCGAAAGAGTAAGCATTATTGTTCATCAAAATATATAAAGCTCAAATGATTTGTACTCAACTGTAGAAGCTAATTTTACACTTATGTTCCATCGTGCTTACCGCTTGTCCACGAGCTTGAGATTGCCAACACCAACACCGAACTTGAAATCACGATTTTCCCAATCGCTGTGAATTGGTGTTGGTGAATGGGGAAATTACACATAGATCGTCAACACCAGCCGCATTGCTGGGTTCAGCAGACGATATTCAACAACAGCCTTCAACTTGAACTGCCGGAAATACGTCATATATTCCGAGGTCAATCCCCACACCAGATTTTAACACCGTATTTGAAGCCACCCAAAGCGAGAAATCATACTACTTCTCGGTCTTTGATATTTCTAATAAAGGTTAATGTATCGAATAGTTAATTTGAATTATTGTAATACCCAAAGCCTAACTCTTCATATTTCATGAAAAATATTTTTGTACAATATTTCACCACAGGACTATAATAGTTGTACTATGTGAATGAAATTGCAACTATAGTACTCCGTAATTTAGATGTTTATCTTTGGTTTACTGAACCAGTTTATGAAATTACTGTCAAATGGGTTGTAATAAATATACTTACGGTGTCCCGGGCATCCAAAGCTGTTTATCTGAATATCATCAAGTGCAATATCGCTATCATAATTTTTTCCACGAATAGCCTCAAAGTAAAGCTGAAAGTAAGATGATGGAGATGAGATTAAAATGAGAGTGGAAATCACCACTACCTTATCATTTTCACACACTTTTCAGCACTCCAATTGAGCCGTGATGGTGCCGGAACATTCTGGCTAAACAAAGGTTTCTTAGGGAGAGCAATTTTGCGGTAAATATTGCCACTATTTAGCTGTCATTCTAGTTAATGTCCACAGTCTGACCGATGACACAAACCGTCGTTCTCTTCAATGTCAATGTGGTAAGCGTTTGAGTTGGTCAGTATTATAGAAAGAGTGATATGATTAGTAAATACAATAAAAATGATTTTTATGACGATTCACACCACAACATACCACTTTCCCTTTTCATTTTTAATGGTAACGCACCTCATACCCTAGGAGTATTCCACCAACGTCGACATACATGTATATAGTACAGGGAAAATATCGGAAAATCGAATCGGAATAAGGATGCCCCATGAAGTTCACTACCCGAAAGTCTTGCAGGGCTCGAATCTGTGCTTCAATATTAAATTAAGCTTGAATGTATTACAGGCGCATGATGGGCCAAGGTGTCGAGCATCTCCAAGTCCGCATAACCGATACGGTCTTGATAAATTCTCCAAATCATCATCCTTGCCAACATTTCCAATGTCCTTTGCATCTCACTTGACCTTATTTTGTTAACGTATAGGCCTATATGACTTGGCAACCCCGCCGTTGTTGTCACTGGAGACGGAGCTGTACTTTAAGCCCTGAAAAACAAATCTATAGAGTAAGTGATAGATTAATTGGCAGTATAGTTGACCAAATAGTGTACTATTCCTAGTAGGTTTAGACTTTACGAACTCCGAGGTAAGAAGGTAGAGCGTTTCGTTTCACACAGAAAAATCGATGGAATTGGAATCAGGAATGCCACTTTAGAAGAGATTGGAGAAGATCATGATTGCAAAAACTTAAAAAAGGGGCGCCATTTGGATATTTTGATAGAAAAAATGTGAGAAGACAACATTATGGGTGACGTCCTATGTGTGTTGTTCATCAAAAGCATTATATAAATTTTATTCGATTATCATGATTATTCAGTTTCACTTCCCAGGCTTCTGCGTTACATGTATATACTCTTTTCCTTTGTTTCTTCCCTTTCCTCTCGTCCACTCTTTCATGAATTTAAATACCATGGGGAGGGAGTAACATGGGTAAAGAGGTGATTGTTATGTATCTTTATGTATTGATCCCTTGAGAATAACTTTATGTATATTGGTAAATATTACCTGGAATTCTTCCGGAGTGTTGATTTCAGCTTCTGCAGCCCTCCACTTGTTTCCTCTGTTACCGCCCATCCACCAGATCGGGCTCCCAAGATCGGTGGAGCTAGAGTTGTGGAGGTACACGTTGAGTTCCCCTACTGTACCTCCATACATATGATACCAGAAGATGACGCAAAAAGTCTCCTTGTCGTTCGGCTGGACCCCTCGGAATGTAGGGAGTATGATACGGGCCTTTTCATCCTCTTTCGAATTTGATGATTCTATGTAGATATAATAGCCTGCATTGAGAAAGCAAATCAATGACAACATGAACAATAATGATACTACTAATAATGATTATAATGTCGAAATTACCTGTTTGGCGATTAACATGACTAATTCTTTAATGATTATTAATATGCTGAATAACCTATTAACTAGTAAAGATCACAATGGAATCACATAAAGTTCAGAATGATTTGTCAGGCGTAACAGCACAAATCACATTTCGCTTTAATCAGATTTTAAATGGCTCATTTTTATTAATTCTAAGGAAAACGTGTTATGATTCAATCATGGATATAAAACCAGGAACCTAATCTATATGTAACAACGTGTTCTAAGTAAGTTTGATACCACTTCCATCGGCGTCAGACCCCTAACAATAATGATGGAACTGTGCCACATTTGCAAGTGAAAGCGCGACACAATCTTTTGCGAGCAAATGCAAATCACTGCTATACAGTCTATTCCGGTCACGCTGAATTCCCGCCAAATTTTGTAATTTTCGTTAGAGACCTTAATGAGATCGATTGGAATTGAAGCTTGTCGCACACTAGATCTATCATTCACTTATTGCAATATTCTAATGACAAACTAACATGTCATGATGTACTACCCTATCATGTGAACATTAAATTGGGTATAAAGAAATCTACCTGTCTTCAATTTTTTTTCTGTACATATTTCCAAAATTTATCATTGAGGAACTAACCCTTTTGCAAGCAAACTGAATTTAATCCAATCTCTTTTGAGTAAAAAAGTGATTTTCTTTGCCACTTTTATTCACGTTTTTAATGTGAATTTCAAATTTTCTTTGGTATCATCAGAGTTACTAAAAGTATATAGGTTTTGATACTGAAAACAATAAAATTAATGAAAAATGCACCTACCCCCTCATGACAAATTAGCTCTTCAGAAGAGCTTGGTTGCAGAAGGGGTTAGGTCCACTAAAATAAAATCGTTGTTTTATTCTCCAATATTGCAATATTCTTATGTGAAACTAATTTTTCATCCTACCATGTGAACATAAAATTGGGTATAAAAGGAATCTACCTGTCTTCATATTTTTGAAAATATTCTTTAAAAAAATCTTTGTGGACCTAACCCGTTTGCAACCAAACTGAAATTGACCTACCCTTTAAAAAAGTGATTTTTCTTTGCCATTTTTGTTCACTTTTTAATAAGAATTTCAACTTTTCTTATGTATCATCTTGTAGAACTACTTAAAATCTTTACATTGAGAAAAAAAAAATCAAATTAGATGAAAAATGGACCTAACCACTTTTGCAACTGAGCTCTTCATATATGTACACTGGTCACATGACTGCAACAGATAATACGTACCACTTCCAGAATGATCAGTTTCAGGGCCAGTTCCAAATGAACCTGTGCTGCCTCGTTGGCGAATGAAGTTAAAGTCATCTAACACATCCTGTTTAATATCACACCAACTTTGATCAAAGTCACAAGATAGGCTATCTGTAACATGAAGTTATGAAATAGGTATTTTGAAAGGCGAAATAATAATTAAAGTGATTGGTTAACAATGGTTTGACTTAAAAAAAAACCTGAGCTAGAAGGTCACATTTGTCACCTGTGTCTGTGATATGTTACATGGTGCTTCAAAAAAAGAAATATAAAGTGACCGGAAACACCATCTTAATTTCATCCCATACACTAATGTGTACTATTTAGGCTTCTATAAGACACCTTTTTACAAAATCGGGGTTTGCCTTGTAGTTTTAGCTTTTCATTCTCAATAATTGTTGTTTTCGGGGTTTATTATTTCTAATACATACACTTGTACACATGTTTCATCTTGGTTTGATAATTTTTTTAGATCGGCTGCTCACGAAGTTAAACAATACCTTTAAACCGGTAAGCATATAAGAAAAACATGATGAAACAGATAGAGAGAGAAAGGGAGAGAGGAAAAAATTGCAGAAATCCCGATTTTGCATAATTAAATAAATAGAGAATAATTCACCGAGCAAAATGCTCAATATGTCATCAAAATCTGACATCATATAACGAAGTTATTGACTTTAAAGAATTAGCAATATTTTGTAAAACAGTTATATGCTTGTCGTCATGAATATCCATCCGGAGGAGTGATGTCACATCCCCACTTTCCATTTTGTTCTTACATGAAATCATTAATATGGCATATTTTGACACAATATGATATGTCTCCCTTGAACAGATGACAGAAAGAGATATCTAAAGAATACAACCACTTGTTAGTCCAATATTTTTTTATTACTGGAGGACATATATTGAAATTATCCAATATTTTCATAAAATAAAATTCAAAAGAACAAGTGATGATATGACATGATGCATTTGCTCATTATTTGTTCTTAGAAATAGCCACAGAGCTGTTTCACCGAAATAAAGAAATTATTAAATATGTTAAAACTTTCCTTGCCCAAATTTCATTGATTTTTCAGCGTTTTGTTTGTCTGATTTTTCTTTATTTGTTCAAATCATGTAATTTTCAGCCTCGAGTACTCATTTAATAAACTAGTGGAAAATAATAAAAAAAAGATAAAATGTTGGGTATAACAATGTGATATAACCTAAATACTATTATATCAAATGCATATGCTACTTTATATAAGGAAAGTCCTTTCATGCTAGTTCATTCATGACATAACAATTATTGTGGGATTCGCCCATCTTTATTTTATAAAAAGAAGACTTGCCCTAATTTTTATAAGCTGGTTGTGAAAGTGACTTTACAGATTATTCTTTCTTTTCTTAAAAAAGAAGATTGTTCAGATATTCTTACTACAATTTCCGGGCTATGAAAAAAACACCCCCAAAACACGCCAACGAAAAAAATATTTACGTTTAATGCAAAATATGCATTGTATAAATTTAAAGTTACCAAGTGGACACGCATTTTCGTCATCGAATACTCCTACGTCATCTATTGCGATATCGGTCAGCTGTCCCATTCCAACTTCTGCTTCAAATATCAACTATAAAATACAAGCCGGAGAGAAAGTTTCATATTAATCTAATTAGTCGAACGAGGTGAAGATTTACACATTGAAACAAATTCCAACCATGGACCAACTACAGTAGGTCCATGTCCCAACCAATGACAACGATCGAACAATCATGACGATGGGTAAAATGAATCAGTATGATGATCTTCGAAAAGGGCCCATAGCTCAGTCCGAGATCCATCATTCTAAAAAAAATATGTTTGTTAAATAGACCAGCCCCCCAAAAAAAAACCACATTACCATTCGGAACTGACATATCACCAAATACAATTATCATGGTGCTATTCTGATAGACATGGTGGTTTAATAACTTACACCGCACTTTTATGGAGTGCTAGTTGTAAACCCATCCACCAATTTAAATGATTCTTATTCTACTGAAAAAAAAGTTGTAAAAAATTCCAATGAGTCTTGATATGGGAAGAATAATTTAATAATACTTTAATAATATTTTTGTCGATATAAACCCCTCAAGAAAAGTTTGGAAATCTGTATTTCGCCATTAATTTCTCACAACTCCCATTGTTACACAATACATATTTTTCATCATTCAAAAGATCATTTAATTCTATTTAAAAGGATACCATGCTTGTTATGATCATGCCATCACCAAAAGAGCAGGATTCAAAAGTGTTGGATGAGGTCTGAATAGAAAAGCTGCAAAACGAGCAGAAATAGTTATGAAGGGTGAATATTAAACATGATTCGTTTGTCTGTGTCAATAGAGAGGAAAATCCATTCAAATCAAGCTCCTGCTTCTGTAGTAATGGTTCTGTGAGATAACATGGTTTGAGCCGTGGTTTGAAATACCCATGCATGTTTGTTTGTTATGTGTTTGTTTGTGCAGAGGTGTATTTGATTCCATGTTAATGTTGATATTAAGGTGCATGAAAACAAACGAGACCGCTAAGAAACTCACTCATCACCACTGAAAAAAAGTAAAGTGACTTTAAATGTTGTGCCATTTTGCAACTTTTGAAATTTGACCTTGCCCTACATTTCAAGGAACTGCACCTCCACGTTAACCATAATCATATCATGTAGGGTATCATTTCAAAGAAAATTATATGATCCATTTATGAATATTAATTAAACAATGATGTTTACTAAAACCGATAAGGAATTATCGATCAAAGTCAAACGAAACCGCTGAGAAACTCACTCATCACCACAGAAAAAGAACAGTGACTTTCAATATTGTGTCTTTTTGCAACTTTTGAATTTTTACCTTGCCCCATATTCAAGGCACTGCACCTCCATGTAAAGAATAAACATATCATGTAGGATATCATTGTAAAGAGAATTAAATGATCTACCCATTTGTATCGCACTCATTGATATTTACTATAACCAAGGAGGGATGATCTATCAAATTCAGATTTCCAAACTACTTTTGAGGAGTTTTTTTTGTTCAACCCTTTCCAGAAAATAAATAAGGGTAAAACCTCTGATCCGAAAAAAGGTACCTTGAAGACTCTTTATATACGGGTCGTGTGGTCCAGTGGGTAGAGTATGAGACTCATAATCGCAAGGTTGTGAGTTCGAATCCCCACTCTGGTTTTGTCTCCACTTTGATAAAAAGGCCCGAGATCAATATATGTCGTCTATAAGGTCAGCCATTATGACTGATTAACCTGGACGTAAAATGTTTCCTACGCGACTGGTTGTATACCAGCTTGGCGTTTACCAGCAAATTGCTGTCCCGCCGACTCCCTACGAGAGTTACCATAAACAGAAACATAAACAGAGTATGTCTGAAATACGGACTCAGTCAGCTACTTCAAGGACAAGTCCGCCCTAATCAAAAGTTCATTTGAATAAAAAGAGAAAAATCCAACAAGCCTAACATTAAGAAATTTCATCAAAATCGCATGTAATATATTAAAAAAAGTTGTGACATTTTTAACTTTGAATTATTTTTCACTAAATATTTATATGCACATCCCGGTCGGTATGCAAATGAGGGAACTGATGACATCATACACTCACTATTTCTTTTGTATTTTATTATATGAAATATTCTTTTCTCATCATTGTCCAGTGAAACAAAATTTTATTTCTCCATGAACATGTGGAATTGCCATTGTTTATCATTTTATGGTTCAGTACAAGTTGATCCTTACTGTCAAATCTATAAAAATTGAAATATTGTATAATTCAAACAATAAAAAAAGAAAAAGAAATGGTGAGTGAATGACATTATCGATTCTCTCACTTGCATGTGACTAAATTGTGCATGTAACTACATTCTGTGAAAAATAAGCGAAACTTTAAAATGTCATATCTTTCTTATTTTACATCCGATTTTGATTAAATTTTCAGCAATATGATTATCTGACTTTTCTCTGTTGTTTTAAATCAACAATTTTCTGAAGTGGACTTGACCTTAAAAAAAAACAACAACATGCACCTACCTCTTTAAATTTTCCCCGATTTCCGTTTATATCGACCAAACCACGATACCAGCCCTTTCCTTGCTGCCCATTCCTGGTATAAACAGGGTCTCCGAGGTCAGTTGTATCATTGTTTCGAACGTAGACGCTTTATAATTGAAACAATAAATACTAGTTTAAAAAACTTAAAGTGATTGGTTAACATTGGTTTGACTTTTAAAAAATCTGAGCTAGAAGGTCACACTTGTCACCTGTGTCTGTGATATGTTCTAAAAATGAAGCCTAGAAAAAATTGCGTTCGAAAATGACTATTTAGTGCTTCAAAAAATTGAAATATAAAGTGACCGGAAACACCATCTTAATTTCATCCCATTCACTTATGTGTACTATTTAGGTGTCTATAAGACGCCTATTTACAAAATCGGGGTTTGCCTTGTCGTTTTAGCTTTTCATTCTCAATAATGGTTGTTTTCAGGGTTTATTAGTTCTAATACATGCACTTGTACACATGTTACATCTTGGTTTGAGAATTTTTTAAATCGGCTGCTCACAAAGTTAAACAATACCTTTAAGGTTTAAAATGATTTATTAAGGATGTATAATATAGGGAAATGAGTGATCAACAATTACCTAGAATTAGTAGACAAGTCTATATTATCGGCCCATTGCCAAATAAAAGTAAATGAACTGTTAAACATGTTTCAATTTTTAAAACACGGGTTTTAAGATAATGTCTGTTGAAGTAGCGATTTTAAATTGATTTCTGACATAATCCAATAAAATGACAGTCCAAGTGTATGTATGTATAAATTAGATATATGCGGCGAAATATTCTGGAAGAAATTAGGTAAATGCAGAGAAATTGGCAAAATAGGCATGGCTTTTCAGCCTAGATGCCAGGTTTTTTTTCCTAGCAATAACAACATGAACAATGCATATTCTCTCGAGTGTGTTCTCAGAGCGATCGTTTATAGCCTAGATTTTAGGATTTCACAAAGTTCAGTCAGAGTGGTAGGTCTATGATCAGACCGAGGTATGATATGGTGACAATTCCTGCAAGGACATTTGCCCTGGGTTCACGTAAAGAATCAGGTTTTCTAATTGAACAGGTGGTTTAAATTTCTTTTTACTGCTTAAAAAAACCCCTATTACTTTAAAAATCTTCGTGGAATGATACCATTGAACCGGGCATGGGGGTTTAATGGTAGAACGTCCGCCTCATGAAGTAGGGATCGCAGGCTCGATCCTCAGCCGAGTCATATCAAAGACAATAGGACCTTCTGCCTTCTTGCTATTTAGATTGGAGAAGGGTTATACTAAGATTATTATGCTATGCAGGGGCCGCTGGTAGAGCAGTTTCCTAACTAAAGTGGCTACGCTGGATAAATAAAACGTTATTGTAATTATTATTATTTTAACTAAACATAAGTTTACCTGAGTTTGCCACTTCCTTCACCATACATGTAATAGTAAAACTGGATGCATTGTGGTTTGTCGGCAGATCGAGGAGGGGTAATTATTTGAGCCTTGTCTCTGAATGTCTGAGAGCTAGCCTTGGCGAATAGATAATAACCTGTAAATGTGAAAAACACAAAAGATGCTAACTTCAAACGAGCGCCTTATCATTATGAGGATGCTTTAGAGAGGGTTTCCTCTTTGTTTAATGTTCGTAATCCCTCATTCTTCAACGCATCTCAAGTAGCCCGGTTCTTTCAGGGTTAACGCCTTGCCAAAGGACGCGAGTATAAAGGTGGGATTTGAACCCCGAACCTTTTGGAGACGTCGCTTCTAAGCCACAACACCGCTGCATATCATTTCGGTCCTGTTGTGTGATCTCATGAAAACCTCCCATGATATTTGCAGAAGTTCAGGTCGATCGTTTGAGATGCATTTATCTCATAATCATTTTTGTGATCGCGTTTATTAACCCTGCGCTTTGCAAACATCAGGCACAATTTACATTGGGAGCCATGTATATGGAGGGTCGGACAATTATTGTACAGCGTTCAGCTTTTTTTTTCAAACGGCTTGTGCCATCACATCGGGTAGTCGCGTCCGGTCGGGCAATCGCGCAGCCCTACCATTCGAGGATCCGGTTCCCTAAATTCCCGAAACATCGGGTCCGGTTTATCCGACCTTTGTATATTTGGCTATAATTTTCACAAAACATTGGGTAAACTGGACTTAGGGGGCCCTTTTCTCAAATGGTCGGGTTAAGCGGTTGTCTGACCGGACGCGATAACCCGATATGATGGCCCAAGCCTTTTTAAAGAACCAAATTTACTTCATGCACAATGATATACGGGGCCTACATATCACAAAACTTTAGTAAGTAATGGAGGATGTTGTCATGAAAGGACAGTTATGCAGAGCTGCCAAGTAGTACTGATTTTCAGTATTTAGTACTGAAAAGTGAAAAGAATACTGTTAGTTTCTTGTAAAATACTGATTTCTAAAGTTTCAGCTGTATGTGTGGTCTTATGGTATTTTTTTAAAATACTGATTTCCTCACCGAGATACTGATTTTCAGCTTTAAAAATACTGGAATTTTCTTTTTCAGGTTGGCGGCTTTGGTTATGTTATTACATGATCAAACGCTATATAGCTTGCAATCTGGTAGTACGTTGTTTATCTTTAGAAAGAATCAATAAAGCAATTATCGAGCCGTCAGCATAATTGGAGTTTGGCTATGAAATCATGTGAAAAAAAAAACGTTTTATGTATATACATGGTCTAAAGTGGTTGGTATTGTATAAGCCTATTCAATTAATATTTGAAATAATAGACAAAAAATTTGCAAGATGAAAAGAGTCAGAATGTTGCAAATAGACAAGAATAGTAAAGTGAAATAACAACTTTTAGAAATGATAACCAATGAAGAAGTTTAAGAAATTTATGATGAAGGACTCGAATGGAAGAGAAAATCCAGTGAATAAGATTTGGAGAGAACGGGTCTATTGGAGGTACTCTGAAGTGCAAACGGACAAATTGTAGAGGAACGATGAAAAAAAAAACCGAAAAATGCACAAAACAAGAGACAGGAGTAATGCTAAAGTAATGATTAAACAGAAAAGATAGAGAGAAGAATTGCAAAGATAAAATGCCATGCATAAATTATCGATGGAGATTACACAGTGTACAAACTCCGTAACAGAAGTATATAAAAAAATTAAATCGGATATATACAACTTCTTAATTCTTCTGGTTTTAACCTTGTCCATGCAAGGTCCGACACGAAGTGGTATATTTCTGATGCGCATCCTTTCTTCCTTTCTACGCAGGCAAATTCACATTGTTTTTCGAGAATGTAATATAGGAGCTTATTTTACATAAAAATATCTCCCTGTGAACCTATAAAATCCTATATAAAATCAGAAATGCTAGAATATAATAAACATTTTTAACGTTGTTTAAATAAACAATCGATAAAACCGAGCAAATATATGTTTTGTAAAAACATGAACAAGCATTCGATACGAAATGCGAACATGGTTTATTGTTGACGAGAGATTATTAATCAAATAGGATGTTGTACTTTGCCTTGTCCGTACGAAACATATACAGCATGCTCAACATTTTAAAGAGAGCACTACACTGGTCGGCTCTAGAGGGAGTACCCATCCCTATGATTTTTTTGTCGTAGTAAAACAGGATGAATAAAATTGTAAAAAATCTAAAGATGGGGATAACGAAAGAAATAGAAAAGAAAGATGCCGGTAAAAGAAAGGAATTTTCGTATAATATTATGACCCATGTAATCATTTGATTAATAAAAAATAGGTCCTGCCCCCTACTCCTAATCAAAATATACTTAACGTATACATGACAAAATAAAGTTTCCTACTCATAAGGAAATAAATTCTCTGAAACATTTAATAGGAAGAGATACTTACCTTGGCTGGTACCGTCTGTTCTATCTGCCGGAGGCCCGGTTCCTGTTCCCTCCACGCTGTTTGAACCATTCTGGCGGATCCAATCGAAGTCGTCCGTTGATTCTTGCGTGTAGCCGCACATGTCCCATTTGAAGTTGCACGTCATTCCCGCCTCGCAAGCAGCTTCAAATGAAAATAGGCTTCAGATGTTAATGATGTGTCTATAATAGGTTTCACTCTAAAAAATTGGTCTGAGAATTAATGGTGATCAGCAAAGTCAGTCTAATCGTATAACTAAGACATATACACCGGGAAAAAAAAAATGGTAAACTTTTGTACCACCACGAGGGTAATCATGATTGTGTCCAAAAAATTTTGAGTAGTATTTTACCCTACGCGGGAAGCATATTGTCCAGTAAGATTTCCAAAAAAAAGCAGCAATTACTGCTGCTTATTTTCATCACACTAGATTAATAAAAATGCCCAAAAGTAATGCCCAATGTTGGTCGGACCCATAATTACCCTCTTGGAGCAGTTTTACCTAATATTTTATTTACAGTGTACCTTATGTTGAATAAGGATATGAATTTTAAATAACTTATTTTCCATAATGAATACGCGAGAAAGTAATTTTTTGTAGTACTTTTTTCTTTTATCTTTGAAACGGAGAAATTTCGACTATGAACAAATGTTATGATTTTATGTCTTGAATTTACATGTGCACAAATTCTATTTCTGATTTGTTCATTTTGTTATCAGTAATAATCTTTCCATATCATGTATATTTCATAGTAAAAATTTGCGTTTTTGCTCGTTTGCAGACGCCCTTATAAAACAGCCTTGCAGCTGAATAGGGCTTTCACAAGGGACTATATCGCTTATACACCTAATCTTCATTTTTCACTTTTCCTCTTATACATTACACTATTCTATTATCCGTTTATTGGTATCTATTAATATCCCAGGGAATTGATGTTTTTTAAAATCTCATATTTTTGCCTTCGTGATCGTTTATTCCTAGCAATTAAGTTGCTCTAAATCATTTCATTTCTTATACTGAACACGCGTTATATAGTTTCTTTATTTGACCTTAAAATAACTGTCCATTTTCGAGATGTAATAAAATAATTATTTCGAATGATATACATATATACATATTTACTTTCAAACAGACCTTTGAATCTAAGGTAACACTTCTAGCATGTTTAGTGTGTATTAAGTAATTAATCTTTTATGCCTATGCTACTTAGGACAAATAATATTTATTCACTTTTTCTTTTCAATAAAGCTATATATTCTAGGTTTCAGGAATGTGGGAAATGCGAGAATTCTTCAGTTCTCTCGCAAGTCCAAGTTAGAATAATATTTAGGTGGGAATGGCCATGCAATACTCAGTGGCCGATTTGCATTGACCATCATAACAAAAATATGTCAACGAAATGATGATAAGAGGATTTTGTGAAAATTTAACGAATTTCCAGTAATCATTTAAATATAATTCAGTTGGAAAATTTGTCTCACCTAGACCAGGACCACTGAAATGAATCTTTAAGTTGTCATTGAAATTAGTATGATTATAGAAATGCTAAACATTTGATCTTTCGAGGCCTTAGTAATTATGAAAATTGTGCCATCAATATATATGTATTTCACAAAATTTTTTTTTCAAATTTTTCTTGAATAAAACTAGATTAATATATGGCTACAGAATTGTTTTTATTATAACTTGTAATATACATACCGAACACTACAGCAACAAATACTATCCTCAGCAAAGTCATTGTTATGAAAGTCTGATTCAAGAAAAAATAAACTAATGTAACTTCCCGAGTTTCGACTTCCAATATTATTGTTCTGAATGATCTTGCACACCGAATCAATCTGGGGTTCTGTAACCCGGTAGACGTATTTTATTACATTTCATAATATATTTTTTAATACTCGGTTTTGGCACTCCTTTTGAATATAACTGGTTATTATATCCTCCTTATTCAAACAATCGTGCATGATTATTATGATAACGCCCCTTAGAATCATTAAATTTAAAAGAATCCCATAGAAGTTGCTTGCATTGTTCATTACGAGGTAGGTTTTATGGAAGATTTACTGGCCTGACATAATTTAGCTTTAAAGAAATAAACACGGAAAAAATGCATTCCGTTGCCTAAGCAGATACTTCACTGCATTTCAGATACACTCTTTTTGACCAACTGATTAAAGTTTTATAAAGACTTCATATAACAAATGTACAATATTTATGACAAGTTTACTATCACCAAATCAAACTGAACGATTTTATTAGCTGAAAACTTTTATTGCTAATTCTTATTGTAACAAGCTTTATGAAATGAACCCTTGACTATGATGATTACAGTAAGTGTTCGAAAGGATGATTACAACTTTCACAGCCACGATATTGTTTATTACGAACTCTGCAAGGAATAGTTTGAATCATCAGAAACCATATTGAACGCCAGGTTTCATCTTCAATTTTCATAACACGACGATGTTATAATAATATTAGTAATAATGATAATAATAATTGTTATTATTATAATGTAAAACTAATTATGAAAATCACTTGTATACCAATTTATTAATTCCTTCGCATTTCAAAATAATATAACTTCTAGGAGACTTTTCACTGCAGCACGAACCCGAATTCTCCTCTATTACATAAAGGTTGGGTCTACGACTCTGAATGTTACTCATGACAATCCCACTCCTTAACATTAACGAGATTGTTAGTGTGCAGGATGGCAAATTAAATAACGTAGTTTTTATGTACATTGTTGATAAAACACAGACCTTTTATCCTTTTTCAAAGACTGGGAAAAATAAAGTTCACTGTACGCAACGTAATCTGTAGTCTAAGGGACAGCATTTATGATGGTTTCATGATCTATAACGAGTCACGGTGATATCCACAAAGAATGTGTATCTGCATAAAATATTTAGAACATTGATGGAGTTGAGAGAGCATTTTAAGTTTAGATGCACGTAATATGCAAGATAAATTAGTGTCAAACAAAACCAATTCCAAATGAATGAACAAAATAATTGATACCTTACCTGGAGCAGAAAACCGCATGCAAGGCGAAAAATACATGAATTTTGGAGATCAATGAAGACTCTAAAACCTCCCAAGACTTCGTTTTCAAGGTGTTATTTAAATTAATTTTTGATTGGAGTAATTATTATGATTATTATAATCCTTATTAAATATTTTTGGTTGAATAACATGATTTTCGTTGAGGTAAGGTATCAAATCGAACCCGGTTCGCAACGCCCCTAAAAAAATAGACATTAAAAACCGATTTATTGAAGAGCAGTAAATATAATAAAGCTATATAAATTTGACGGATATTTGTCAATTGTGATATAATGTCTGGCACCGTCGAGCTGATCAAAACTTTGCGGTCTCCAATCAATTTCTCGCAGAATTGCACTGAATTAATGAAAGTAAGCAAGGGGGAAATGGTAGTAAGAACGATGGATAAGAGAAATATGTGCATAAGTGTTCGGGTGAGATGTCTTAAACATACACACAAAACGTTATTTTTTCTCTCCCACACACGCGCACAATCTAGGGTTCGGGCGTGCACCATCCCTAACCTATATTACACACGCAAACCGCCATAACAAAATGATAAACTTATACACGTCACATACCCTTCTCACGACTGGTCATACATACAGCCCATACAGCCCCACTCACACATCATAACCAATCCCGCCAACACTTGTACAATTTAGTATTGAAAGTACTGGACGATTTTTCATTGATTTGATTTCGGAGAAAAAGGGTAATGCAGATAGATTTCTTTCCTCAGGGCGTAAGTGTCGTATTGGGTATCGAACTCCAGACTCATGTTTTCGGTCAAGCGCCTTACCAACATACACGTATATGCATAGAATATTACACACCCATCTTTATATATACACACAAACCCACCCACACACACCCTCTTACATAGCTTCACCGTCTGCACATGAAAAAAATAGTCGTTCACAACTTGTTTTTTTTCTTCATTTGATAACATACACTACACTCATTTTTTCGGGAGAATATATAGCATGAAATTGCATGATATATGAATTATCGAACCTAATATTGTTATACAATGCGTTTATGAAAAAAGAAGAAATCGAGCATTTTCGATGACATGTCTTAAATTCATCAAAAAATAACACTAAACAACTTATTAGGTTACAAACAAAGTCCTCCGTTAGCCCTGCAATTGCTGTCATAGCAAGTGCACGGCTAACGGAGGACTTTGTTTTTAATCTAATAACTCATTCCATTGATTAACATCGATTGCGAACGAACAACCCCCCGTATAGTTCGTATTTATCAGACTGTATACATAAATCTCTTCAACATTGTATCAGATTATCTTCCATTAGGACAATTGAAAAAGCTATTATCTTTTAATCATTACTTCAGATTGCAAAACTAAGCTTGCAATCCCTGATCAGTCCCACGGTTAACCATTTGCGGATTGGAGTTAAGCTCCCTTCCGGTGTCCGAGGAATCCATAGAGAACGGCTTTGCATCCAGCCTTTCATTCTTATTCCCGACAATAAGTGACCCAGTCGAGCTTCTATATTTCAAGAACATGAGGACACCGATAATGACTGCGACTGCGATGACGACGGCCATGGTGACACCGACGATCATGCTGACTTTAGGTTTACTTCTTGTTTTGGGGTGACGACTTATCGTTGTATCGGTCGACAGTGAAGTGCTCTTTATGGGCACCTTCGTAGGAGGTACTGCATCTGAGTATAGATGAAAATGAATCGAATGTATTACTATTGTTTCATCTTGACATTATTATTTTGATAAAATAGCATATATATGTACGTGAAAAATCATATGAAGACTAAAGCGTTTCGTGAGTGACTAAGTATTCTAAACAAGCTACATGTACTACTACAATCTGCAGTACTGATTTCACATCGAGGATAATGCCGTGATTGCCATTTGTCGTGTATATATGTATACCTTTAAAATGTTAATGAAATAACATAAATTTGCCAACTATTTTGTAACCTTACTTTCTTTGCAAACGTCGAGATGTTCTGAAAAGAATACGTTGTCAAGAGCTATGACTCCATCCGTACTCGACCCATACACCGCTTTAAAAACGAGCTAGGGGAGTAAAAACACATATTAAGCATGAATTTCTACATTAACTCGAATCGATTCAATTTCGTATTATTTTATGATTTATATGGACGTATTAACAAATGTAACATCCGCGCGCCATGAAGGGGGCGGGGGGAGGTTTCGTCGAGAGGACGTCAAAGCGACTAGACTTAATATATGGAAGAAGAGAGAGGGAGGGTAGTACGTGCGTATCGACTTTTTCTAGGGATGGGGGGGGGGGGTCGCTCAAGTATTCCAGGTATGTACAGGGAGTCCTATGTCAATTCATATTTCGGGCACCTGATTTCTCAAGCAATGTGCATGATGCCATACATTAAACAATGATTTATAAAGCTTAAGGTATACACACTGAAAAATACGTCAACTTGAGCTGTGAAAGCTCACATATCAGGGGATAAGATGTCCAAAAATTACTTGCTCCATCAGTAATATACCTGGCATTTTCAGTCTTTAATGAGTAGGGGGAAGACCCCCCCGGCCGATATCCACAATGTTTCATTCAAACAAAAGTTTATTAGAACATGAATTAGACGGTCATATCATTCTTTAACGTCGTATACTTTTCATGATTATCAGAACATGATTAAATAAAGTGCGAGTCGTTTTTCACATGCATGATAAAAACCAAGTGTAATGGAGTCGCCCGCTCGATGTGATACGGCTTACTTGAAAAGGAGAATTCAGGAGGTCTCCCTGTATGGGCCAACCCAATGTAAACCAAGACCCATCGATGTCACCGGTTAGACTGCCTATATCGTGTCTTGTCTCTGTTTCCATTTCTTGCGCCTGAATCAGGAGTTGTTGAGTGTTGTCTGATGTGAGGACGACATCGAATGTCAGACAATGGGTCCGGCCGTTGAGGTCGTAGATTGCAGAGTAGAATTCGGCTGTCTGACCGGGGCTCGGAATCAAAGCTTTGGCATACATGTATGAAGTTGAAACTGGCATCAAAATGTGAAAGAAAAACAAAATCATGTTTCTCCATGGGAAAATGTGAAGAAAGGCAAACACTTCCTTGCAAATAATAATTAACCATTAACACCTCAATGAAGTGTGGTTCCAGTATTTACAATAATTTGCAATATTCGAGAAAAAGATAATGGCCAGGTAACCAAAATGGAGCTTCTGTTCTTTCTTAAACGTTTAGATTATTCGAATAAGAAATTATTCCTTCCACCATTAATATCATAGCATAAACCAAGCCCATTTTACCAACTCACTCGTGTTCAGAGGTGGCTCTTCAACAGCCAGGATATCGAACCATTCCCACTGGTACTCGGCAGTTGGGTCGTCACTGTATCCACAGCCGAATAGACCTTCCTCAAAGGTACACTCGCTTTCTGACGGATACCCGTCACATGGTTGCTGCAAGAATAGGATGTCATCGATAGCGACGTCGCCCTCGAAACCATCCATTAGTTTTTCCGTAGAGAATTCAATCTGCAGTTAGACGTTCGTTTGAAATAAAGAAAAGATATGTATAGCGAGGTACAACATGTATTTCTGTTCATGAAGGAGATAACTCATGTACAATGTATACAGGAAAGTGAGAATGTTAATACTGGATCAACATTGTAAACCATTCAAACTTGTATATGTCTAGGTCATGTTCGTGGCAGCGGAACCTGAGACTTCTCGGCCACGTTACGTCCATGTCCATTTTCGTATATTTGTAATTATGGTAAATGGAGTACGAAGAACTTCGTTCATATGGTAACAATCTCTCCCCATCGGTACCGTATTAATAGGAACAATATTTAGTTAGGGTAGTTTGCTGAAAACACAGTCGCAAGGGAGTTGTTTTCTAACTCATTTCATTGAAAGATAATAGTTTGAACAGTATGACCACTGGAACTATATAGCATTTCATGTTTCCCAATGTTTACTATCCATCGCGTTCTACTACGTCTTGTGGTAGTAATAAGGTCGATGGACTTTTATATGAAGTGTGATACGTAGGCACACTAAAATATCAAGCAGCAATATATTCAAAGTTTGCTGCAAACACACCAAAAGGAGAAAGTGCATGATTGCAAACACAGCATATGACAAAACTACATGAAAGTCCTCACTGCCCATATAAAGCAACAAAGTTTACGTCATCTAAAAATAAAACGAGGTTTACGTTCTCTTAAAATACAACGCATACAAAGAAACAAATTTAGACGGAATTCTGAGAGAGAGAGAGAGAGAAAGAGAGAGAGGGAGAGGATGTGAGTGTGTATGTGACAGAGGGGGAGAGAGAGGTGCAGAGGAAAGAAAACAAAAATCAGTGCAGTCACTATCAAGGGCGCCGCCAATATGTAATTATAATTATTACTCCGGTAATCCTATTTTGTAGTACTTAAATTTTTAATGATTAAGATGATTTTTCCTAAACGCTGTGTGCAGATTAAGTTAAAATGATTTATCATTTTGTTGCCGAAAGCTTTACTTATTGAATTCCAATAAGATTTGTTTAGACCTTTAAGAGGTTTAATTTATACAATTGTTTTGATCGACGTTCACTTTTACAATGCTATGAAATCAATAAAATCAATACAAAGTGATTGAACACACACTATATATAGCTGCCCTAAAATAATGAAATAAACTTCAATATTTGGAAGCCTGACACATGTAGTAAATACAATACAAGTATTAAAGGACCTAGAGTTTTTTCCCTGCGGTAACAGATATTTACGAAAATTAAATTGTATATTTCAATATTCCCAGCAATTATATCATAATTTTGATATGACAGGTGACCTCTGAATCTAAGGCTTACATAAAAAAATATCCTCAGGTCTTTAAAGATTATTGTAGGTTCGAAGATCTTATCAAAAAGTTTTATCAGCGTTTACAACTTGGCTTTTTGATAACAATTATTTTATAAGCTTGAGATAAAATTGAGTATTGACTACAAGATCTTTGGCATACGTCGTAAAGAGTAAACGCAGTGGCAGTGATAAAATAGACTAAAAGGCAATATTTGACAAAGATAATTAATGCAATAAAAAAAAAGAATTGGTGATATGATAGATCCATGTGGTACCCGATACCTGAATTGACTTGGTCATAATCACGTTATATCACTTTTAATTTCGCATGCTATTTTGGGAATGGATGTGAGAAAGCAATGTCGGTGTCATAACTGGATCATTGCTCAAGAAAATAAAATGATTAATATAATGATATTAAGACATCTTTGCCAGGTAACATACAATATTAAAATAAGTTGTATTCGAATATTTATTACTCACTGGAAAAAATTGTTTGAGCTGAAAAAATACCCATGAGCAGGTAAGCAGAAAGAAGGGAAAAGGGTGTCCCTACATCTTTTTGCACTTGGTCCATATAGAAGCCAATGATCTATTTTATATTAGTCTAACATCTGTGACACATTTTGCTCCTGCGACCATCAATTGATCCACGCTTTATTTCGTCTACGATGTAAGGTTAGAGCTACATTGTATGGGTTTATGTTAGGTTTATCCGGAGGTTAAGGATAGGGTAAGGTGTAACATCCAGGGTTGAAGGTACCCATTCGATTAGTGTGTAGGATTGATAGCTGAGTAATTGTTGCCGGAGCAAATGTTATGGTACCCTAATATCACATTTTCTAAATCAATTTGTCTGGGTCATGTTTGTGGCGGCAGAACATTATGAGACTTCTCGGCCACGTTACGTCCATGTCCATTTTCGCCTATGGTAATCGTGGTGAATGGAGTAAGAAGAACTTCGTTCCTTTAGTTACAAACTCTCCCCATCGGTAACGTATTAATAGGAACAATATTTTGTTCGGGTAGTTTGGTTAAAACAAAGTCGCAGGGGAGTTGTTTTCTAACTCATTTCATTGGAAGATAATAGTTTGAACAGTATGACCACTGGAACTATATAGCATTTCATGGTTCCCAACGCTTACTATGCATCGCGTTCTACTACGTCTTGTGATAGTAATAAGGTCGATGGACTTTTATATGAAGTGTAATACGTAGCCACACTTAATATCAAGCAGCAATATATTCAAAGTTTGCTTCAAAGACACCTAAAGATGAGACTATGATTGCAAACACGGCATATCACAAAACTACATGAAAGTCCTCACTGCCCATATAAAGCGACAAAGTTTACGTCTAAAAATACAACGAAGTTTACGTTCTCTAAAAATACAACGCATACAAAGTAACAAATTTAGACGGAATTCTGAGAGAGAGGGAGAGAGAGAAAGAGGGAGAGGATGTGAGTGTGTGTGTGGCAGAGAGGGAGAGGGAGAGAGGGAGAGGGAGAGAGAGAGGTGCAGAGGGAAGAAAAGAAAAAAAAATCAGTGCAGTCACTATCAAGGGCGCCGCCAATAATATAATTATATTACTACTCTGGTAATCCAATTTTGTAGTACTTGAATTTTAATGATTAAGATGATTTTTCCTAAACGCTGTGTGCAGATTAAGTTAAAATGATTGATCATTTTGTTGCCGAAAGCTTTACTTATTCAATTTCAATAAGATTTGTTCAGACATTTAACAGGTTTAATTTATACAATTGTTTTGATCGACGTTCACGTTTACAATGCTATGAAATCAATAATATCAATACAAAGTGATTGAACATAAACTAGCTGCCGTCAAATAATAAAATAAACTTCAATATTTGGAAGCCTGACACATGTAGTAAATACAATACAAGTATTAAAGGACCTAGATTTGATCCCTGCAGTACCAGATATTTGCGAGTATTTAATTGTATATTTTAATTTTCCCAGCAAGTATATAATAATTTTGATAAGACAGGTGACCTCTGAATCTAAGGCTTACATAAAAAAATTATCAGGTCTTTAAAGATTATTGTAGGTTCGAAGATATTATTAAAAAGTTTTATCAACGTTTACAACTTGGCTTTTTGATAACAGTTATGTTATAAGCTTGAGATAAAATTGAGTATTGACTACAAGATCTTCGACATACGTCGTAAAGAGTATACACAGTGGCAGTGATAAAATAGATTAAAGGGCAATATTTGACAAAGATTATCAGTGCAATAAAAAGAATGGGTGATATGATAGATCCATGTGGTACCCGATACCTGTATTGACTTGATGATAATCACGGTATTATTACTTTTAATTTCGCAGGCGAAGCAATGTCGGTGTCATAAATGGATCATTGCTCGAGCAAATAAAATGATTAATATAATGATATTAAGACATCTTTGTCAGGTAACATGCAGTCTTAAAATATGTTGTATTCGAATCACTCAATGGAAAAAAAATATTTGAGCTGAAGAAATACCCATGAGCAGATAAGCCGAAAGAAGTGAAAAGGCAGTCCGTACATCTTTTTGCACTTGGTCCATATAGAAGCCAATGATCTATTTTATATTAGTCAAACATCTGTGACACATTTTGCTCTTGCGACCATCAATTGATCCAGGCTTTATTTCGTCTAAGATGTAAGGTTAGAGCTACATTATGGGTTTATGTTAGGTTTATCCTGAGGTTATAGATAGGGTATGGTGTAACATCCAGGGTTGAAGGTACCCATTCGATTAGTGTGTAGGATTGATAGCTGAGCAATTGCAGCCGGAGCAAATGTTATGGTACCCTAATATCACATGTTCTAAATCAATTTGTTCCTATTTCCGTGTGGTCTACACCACACTAGCTTTCATTACCACTTAGACAAAGTCTCACTTAGTCTAAGCCCAATTTGGTTTGACTACCACGTTATTTATTTTGTTTTTTGTCAAAGGAAATTTCGTTCATAAGTAGGTCCTATAACTGTGCAGACTAAGTGTGGGTATTAACCGAAGTTACAAATTGATGCAGAGGTTCGAGCCCTGGTCAAGTCTTTCGGATGGTGACGTTAAAGGTCCGTGACGTAAATGATTATATCTGATTGATACACGTCTGACAAAACCCAAATACACACACATACACACACGGTTGGAAGACGAACTGGTTTACGAACTTTGATTATGGGTTGATGAGGTGAAACCGAAATAAGACGAAGCGGGTGTAGACAGGTCGTCAATTTTCCTTCGTTCTAGCAGTGGCCCTTTCGATATTCACCACAAGCAAATAAGCAACTGGTGTGCCTAAGCGATTCTTCTTGTGAATATTCATAATACGTTTCGATATTGATAACAATAAATAGTGAATACAGTGCGTATTCACTTGATTCATGGCGTATCATAATGGTTTGTTAACAACGTTTTCAATACTTTGTCGACACGGGACACATCTTACCCTGAAGTTATGGATGAAAGTGAAGCTAGCTGGGAGGTACACGTTTGCAGGATTCCAGATGTTTCCCTGATCGCCGGAGATCGAGAATGGGGTGATGGCATCGTAAGAGTCTTCCAAATCACCCACAACGGAAAGTGATCCGACGTCTTTACCATGTGCGTGGTAATAGAATCGAATACAGATATCCTGATTCCTGCTATTAAGAATAGGCGATCTCATGATAGTGCGCTCTTTCGGCCGATGTGGAATAGATGTTTCGACGTAAGCATAATGTCCTGTAGGATAGAAATGGAATGGGAAAATATTATTGGGTGTTTTATCACCCTCCACCATGTTCACAGCTTCTCTTTATTCTTTAAACAGTTGGCAGTGTTTGGGATGCTTTTCTTTTCTTGCTGCTTTTGAAAATGAAGGTTAAGGAGATCTTGATGACACTATTGCATGCGAGGCTTAGTACCTGGACGGAAATGACAGATTTTCACCAAAGTATATTTGTACGGTCATATACATGTATCATGATGCAGGTACAAAAAGAATGGTGTGATTTGTATGATCAAGATGCTTATTCTTTGTTGTTTGTACACGACTATTTTCTCGAATTTTTTCTGGTATTTACATTCGACAGCAATATACTTAGATCAGGTAAAGGAATACAATCCACATTATTTTGACATTGTGGTAAGGATACACAGAGGAGAGGTAAAAATCAGATGGTAATGGATGCACGATCAATCCAGCTACCCCGAAAACACGATTTAAACCGGATTTTTAACTTGGCTGATTAAGTTTTGAGTTAATGGTCAGATATATTTAATATACTTTTTATATTCAGACGCTACCTGTTGCATTTCCTGTTGTGTGATCGCCTGGAGGGCCAGTGTTGCTGGAACTGGTACTCCCACTATGCACAACCCAGTCATATTCGTTGAGTCCGTAGTTAGTATAGCCGCAGAACGGATCACTCGTTGATTCAAAATCACAGTTGGCCGCCCAAGGAACTGGTGGTTCGGTGGCTTCGAATAAGAAAAGGAAAGAATAATCACAAATATATCGGAAAGGTGAGTAGTGAAAGTAATACACTATTAAAAAAAGAAGTGCTAATCAAGCACTTACAGTGCTTGTATAGTGACTGCACTACGACTGCTGATTTCTAGCTGTAAGTGCTAAATTAGCACTTCATTTTTGTCTCGCCCACCGGAGGTGAAGGCGAGACTTAGGGATCCAAATGTCGTCCGTCCGTCACAAATCTAATGACACATAACTCCACAACCATAAGATGCTTTTCAACCAAACTTGGATGGTAGATGGACTTAGGGGACCTGCATCTTATGCTGCAGTCGGAGGTCACATGGTAAGGTCGAAGGTCATTTTCAGGTCAACGTTAAAGTTTACATGCAAGACTCTCTTTTGACACCTAACTCCGCAACCGTAAGTCACTTTTCAACAAAACTTGGATGGTAGATGGATTTGGGGGACATGCATCTTATGCTGCAGTCGGAGGTCACATGGTAAGATCAAAGGTCATTTTCAGGTCAACGTTATAGTTAACATGCAAGAATCTCTTATGACACCTAACTCCGCAACCGTAAGTCACTTTTCAACCAAACTTGGATGGTAGATGGACTTGGGGGACGTGCATCTAATGCTGCAGTCGGGGGTCACATGGTAAGGTCAAAGGTAATTTTTAGGTCAACGTTAAAGTTTACATGCAAGACTCTCTTATGACACCTAACTCCGCAACCGTAAGTCACTTTTTAACTAAACTTAGATGGTAGATGGACTTGGGGGACATGCATCTTATGCTGCTGTCGGAGGTCACATGGTAAGGTCAAAGGTCATTTTCAGGTCAACGTTAAAGTTTAAATGCAAGACTCTCTTATGACACCTAACTCCGCAACCGTAAGTCCATTTTCAACAAAACTTGGATGGCAGATGTATTTAGGCGACCTGCATGATATGCTGCAGTCGGAGGTCACATGGTTAGGTCGAAGGTTATCTCCGGGTCAACATTAAAGTTTACGTTCAAGCTTTTATGACAAGTGTTATTCCATCCCAATAATTTCACAATGAAGTTTCGAAACAATTTTGTTGCGTGCCCTCGCAAAACACGTTATTTCTGGTTATTTTCATAAGGGGGCGAGACACAAAATCGCTTTTGCCTTGTTGACAGTGAAGGACGTATATTTTAAGAAGTTTGATGGCTTTTTTCGCGGGTTTGTGATGTACTGATGACTACATCCAGGAGGCAAAATCCATGCAAACCACATGTATGGTTTCTCATGCAACCAGGTTTAGTGTGAAGTAACAGAGGTAGCTGGGTGATGAAAACTTGGGTGTATTCTGATACTCTGTATAACATTAGTTGCGACGTAACTTGAGAGTCAACCATGATAAGGTCCGTGTTAATCTAAACCGTCGTATCAGATGGTTTGTGGCAATATATCAATTGTGACATTTCCAGAAAAGAAAACAAACAGACGGAATTTGATGGGGTATTCCGTCTGTGGGGAATTTTCTACTGGCCTATACATATAAATCTTGTCAAAAATACGCTTTCTTCACAATTGGTGGTGCGAATACGCTTTCTTCATAATCGGTGGTGCGATTGCTTACAACCGTTGTGAATGTGTGCAACATGATATTATGACAAAATGATTGCAAACGATCACAAGAGCGTTTGTGTAAGCCCCTCTAGCCCCCTCACGATTGAAGTGCGACCATTTGAGAATTTTTTTTGGTCGCACGACAGGCTTGAACAGGTGTCAATTGCTATACCTATCTTATATCGCAGGAAGGCTTTCACATATACAAGAGCTGTCGTACAGCAAGCCGTTGCATGAGTTAGTCACATTTTTTCGCATTTACTCGTTCAGCGATTCAGCGCGACTGCGCGCATTCAATATGTATTGTAGAATAGTGTACGATCCAAACAAAGGAATATGAAATATAGTGTTCTAGGGTTGAAATAAACATAAACATTACCTTTCGCCTGACACTTTCCATTCTTGAGGGTGATGTCATCCAGACCTATTTCAGATGTAGATTTGGAGTTGCCAACCGACCCAACGAATAAGATCTAAAATGAAAATTAAATGGGTAATAATGGGGGGGGGGGGGTAATTTTGCTACTATCGAATGGAAAACATTCAAGTTGGATATCGTCAATGTGACCCAATCGCTTGGTTGCACCATAATAGCTCCATGGTTGCACTCAGTTACTCGATGTACATCACGGCACAAGTGCTCAGATGTGTAGTCACATTAAAAAAAAAAAAAATTGTATAGTTGAATTTACAATTTGTAAATAGTGCTCTATAGGCATGATATATTTTTTGCCAACCCTTCCGTATTATTGATTTATAACAATTCTGTTTTGCAAAGATTGTTCATTGTTGAAATATATCAAAATGTTTAGTTATTGTATGACATAATAATGGTAATCATATGCATTTATTCACAGCCTTTATTACAGTGTTCCTAAATGATGCATTCTATTAGTTCCTTGACATTTGCTCCGGCAACAACTGCTCCGATGGAAAATCTTCACGTTTAGCCAAAAAAAAATTAAAATCTATCCTCCAAAACTAAATAATACCTAATCCTGATCTTTATATGATTCTGAACGAAAAACTCTCGGGAAAACTCTAATACGGTGTGTTGGCTCAGTTGGTAGAGCGTCAGTCTCACAACCGGGAGGTCGGGGGTTCAAACCCCGGCCGCGTCAGACCAAAAGACGTTAAAAGATGGGAGTTGTTGCTACCCTGTTTGGCGTTCAACGATTAAAGGGATAGAGCCTCGTCGATCTGGCGCTGCACAGTGGCTGCCGGGCCCACGATCAATTGGGCAAAGCAAATTTTCGGAGTATTTAATTTCATGTCTATTTCGAACAATAAATTATGGATTTTCATTTTCATTTAACCCTATATGCTCTCTGAGATATTAAGATCGGAGAAAATGTTGCAGGAGAAAATATCGTATCACCATTCTTTTATCATAGATTTGGGACGGATATCCTGATCGTGAACTTGAGCTAGATCATGTAGGTGGAAAGTGGCAAATGTATATAAACGCCCCCTGTGTCTAATCTCATGTCTTACCTGGAAAGACAACGTTGACGAGGGAACATCCATTTCGAGTTCCATCCACCTTTCCCCGTAATTGCCGAATATAGCGAAGGATGGGTCCATGGTCTGTGTGCCACCCCATTCAACTATCTGTATGGTGAAGTAGTCTATACCATAACCAAACATGTACGCGTATAATACCAAGCAACGTTCGTGTGGCTTTGGTGAGATGAAAGGTGATTTCAGCACAGCCAAATCTCCTACGACTGCCCCCTTCAGGTCGTACGGGTCAAAGCTTGCGTAGTAGCCTTTGAATCCATAGACGATTCAAAATTTAAGAGAAAATATACATGATGAATGCAATTATACAACTTTTACTGATATTGATGAATACTCCATAAAATAAAAGGAAAATAAATCAATTGAAATAACAATGGTAGTCTCTGTGAATATAGTCTGTAGCTGAATGGGCCACTCACTTAATCATACGTAGTCATGGTGTTCTCAGTAAGAACACCATGACTCTTAAAACTTTGCATTTGATTCACAATTATATCATTGTCATAAGCTTATTTAAACTCCCCTTTATAAGCCAGTGGAAGAGCCTATTTGGTTGAGTAACTCCTTAATTTGTTTATGAATAGACCAAACCTAACTGCTAGAGTAGGCAACCCCTCACTGTGTTTGATAGCTATTGTGTGTGTGCACTGCATAGGGCTATGCAAGCAAATTTTCAGCAGACTGCAGATAAGCAAGCATAGGGTGCAGCAGCAATGCACCTTTCAGCAGCTCCTTGGCTGGGAAAGCCAGCACTTTGGTGCCACGCCTTTGTTATTTGGACTGGCGTGTATGCCAGCGGTGGTGGGTACACTGGATATAAGATATAAGACATACATGTACAGATAGATATTGGATGTTTTATATAAATATATACCTTTGTGATACACTTTATTAGGAAATTCATGATATATTCATGTCTTACACATGTCATGAAAGGATTGTCTTAGGAAGTGGCTTAACTATCCAATATTTAAAACTTAAAGCTATTTTGTCATTTATCAAGACAATTGGTGTAGTTATTACAATGTTGAAGGTTTTGTTTAAACACTGATTAACTAAGGAGAGTGGAGATTTTTATATGATACTTTATTAGAATAAACATTTCACTTGTTCGAAGTTAGGACACTGCTATTAGGTACTCAAAAGCAAGTATAGAAGTTTAATGACCTGCTTGACTATACTCAGCATTTACTTTATTTTTGAACTATTTGAACAACAGAAATGATATGAACTGTAGGCTGTTAATCCTTGTGTGTCTCTTCCAGACGGCCGTTTTTCTTGATGGTTTATCCACGTCTCTTGACCATGTTGACGTTACGTCTCCGTGTTTCCATGTATCGCTATGGTTCTCCTCGTTTAGCTACGTCCTACGTCTTGTGACGTTCACGGCCTCTTCGTCGTCTTACGACGTTCTACGATTGCTACGTTATTCACGGGAAAGTCCCGAGATCTAGGTTATCCGGTTTCTTCTAGTTTGGCAAGTTCATCCCATATCTTCTTCCGTTCGCACAGCTCATCCATTTCTTCAGCATCGTGTGATCAACTTGAACATTGAAGCATTCGACGTCTGACGTGAAAAGTGAAGACTTGAGAAACTGAACTTTCTCCATATTATAAAGTCGGTATACTAGATAATTGTTTTCATAAACAGAGTTTATGCTCTTTGAGTAGGAATAGCAGGTCACAATATTTTATTTAGATTATACTTATTTAAGACAGGTTGTTCCAAAACTTGTTGATACTGGTTTATTGATCTTTATGTTTTGTCAGCATGTGAGCCTCGATAATGGCAGTATGGATATATATAATAAATTCATTTTGATTGAAATGTACAATCCTATCTTATAGTTTAATTCTTGGGTGGTCAAACAGCCTGAGTAGACTAATAAGTCAAGTTCACATAAAACACAATGTGACAATCATTAGCATTCGTAGCATATTACGAACTCGTTTGTAATCTACTTATTAATTTGGTTGGGTGTCGGTCTACCAGCGCAGTTGTAGTGTGTATCGTATCTATATAGGTATGTTGCTATATTGATGGATTTAGAGCGGTTCTAAAAACGGTGGAGACACCATGTTAACTATGTGATTTTTTTTAATAGGGATATAATTACCCAAATTAAACATCGAGCTTTTGGTACTTACCATATCTCGTATCCAACGTGTGATCCTTTGTCGGTCCCGTACGACTAAACGCCGGCCAATCACGACCATCCAAACCCTGACGTCGCTCCCAATCCCCGTAGTCGGCGTCCAACTCTTGCATGTAATCGCAAAAATCGTCTTCGAAATCGCAATCGATGTTGTCTCTTCCTGGAGGCATGGTAGTAGGCTGAGGGGGCTCCGTAACAACTGAGTATTTAACATAATCATGGAAGGTGCTTAAGTGATGGTAATGAAGAAACACGAGAGTGAGCTAAAAAGTGCTAATGGTTCCGCTGACCAAGGCGGAGCATCAATAATTAGATAGTATTGTTCATATTCTGTATTTTTAATATATAACTGTGGTCTACAGTTTACGGATTAACTATGGATCGTCAATGTGAAACATATCTCTAACACGACAGGTTCAGTTTAGCAGCTCATTTGACTCTTAGATCATGTGGCAATGTGGGCATTTTGGCTGGAATAATTCTCCTCATAATAGAACATGGCGAAACAAAGTGGTAAACATAAAGAAACGTACAATGTGGAAAACATGTTGATGTCGTCTACTGCCCATTACTGTAGCACAGAGTTAGACCACGGTCTAAGATAAATCGGATTTTGGAGAACGGGACTATGACTTTATGTCTAAACTATGATGACATTAACAGTACAGAGAATTTTATGTTACTCACTGGACAATGGACAAACTCGTTTTCCTGTAAACTTTTGATAAAACTCCCGCAAGCTACATGTACATGTATCCACTCGTACTAGCCGTTTGTTCATTTCACCACCCGAAAATATATGGGGATGGGAAGGGAAGGGGGATGGGTGGTTTGCAACAAGCGGACCACGATTTGATGCCTAAATGTTTCTTTTTATGACGTTCGTAAGAAAATGTTAGAAGAAAACAGGCGGTCCCTCCTGATCAATCTTAGATCAGCGGCTGCAGAAGTGACGAAGATTCGGCACAAACCCTTGCATTTAATAGGCTCGATGCTTTAGGTACATGGTATATGTCTGAAAGAAATATGGGTGGATTTGCACAAACATTAATCGTGTTAATAATTGTGCATTTATACTGCGCAATTTTTACAAGTATATACTCAACTGCGCATTAAAACAATGTTGCTTATTATTACCCTGGCTTTATCAGTGTTGCCTACAGCTTGGCGCTCCAACATTCGAGGAATTTCTTTCTACTGGGTACTCATTCACCTTAATTGAGGTTGAGTACTGCAATTTTTTGCTGAAGGAAAACACGCTATGGTTGGGAATCCAACTCACGACCCTCACATTCAAAACGGGAGTCATAACGACTAGACCACGACGACCGTATGGCATGATAGGAACCTTTAATAATTGCGCTTTATTTATGATAATGTACAAGTGTTCACTCACATTCTGGACAGCTTTGTTCCACGAATAACCTGACGTCATCTATTGCGATGTCATCACGTATGTACACCCCAGGTATACCTTCAAATACCACCTACACAAGAAAGGGGGAATCATAATGACTTTTATTGTAAAGACAAGAAGTTAACGAATAACTATGAAATAAGGGGAATCGAGGGAAGAGGGGAAGAGTGGGTGGTAGTAGTATTCATTATGATCAAAATAAATATCTTTTTATCGAGATTTTATAATACGTCACGTTAAGTAGAATATACCCATGCCTCGTAAACTTTAAACATTTTCAAATTGAGCAGGAAACAATTTTTGTCCTTAGAAAGGAGGTAGGCTAGATTTATCGATGAATAATGGAACTCTAATTCGATTGGTTACCCTGTATTCTCCGGACCCTGCTGGTACAGTGAATGTTCTTCGATGCCAGTAGTTTCCCTGGTCGCCTGTTAATTTTGTCACTGGCGTCGAAGGCAAGGCCATAGATTCAGGTTTGATGTAGACATTGAGGGTTTCGACATCCCTTCCCCACATGTGATACCAGAACTCTACACACGATGATATTGATGGTGATGCTGTGGCAATCGGTGACATGATGCGAGCGACGTCCTCTGTATCATGGTAGATGGAACTACCGACGAACAAGTAAAACCCTGCAAGTGAGAATGAAAATGTCATTGCCATCATTATAACCCATCATTCTCATTACCATCATCAACATCAACATCAACATCGTCACCGTCGTTGTCCTCGTTTTCCTCCTCACCATCATCAGCACCATCGTGTTCATCAGCAGCAGCAGCACAATCATTTTCATCACCATCATCATCATCATCATCATTATCATCATCATCATCATCTTTGACAACATCGTCATCACCATCAAGATCATCATCATTACCATGACCACTTTTATCTCAATTTTTCAGAACCTACTCGCAATCACCAAAATCGGTGCTACCAACACCACTCACCGAATTCATCCCCTCTCGTATGGTCCATTTCTGGTCCGTTATAACCATCTTTTGTTGCTTGGTTCTGCCACTTCCAGTCAATGGTATCTGTGTCATCCTGGACGTAATAGCACAACTCAATTTCTTCGAAGTCACATGTTACACTACTCTCGTTCTTGATTGTATCTATAAATGGAGAGAAAAAAGCATGCTTATAATAGTTATTTTCTATATCTGTTTTTTCTCCCAATGACAGAAAGTTCAATTTATTATCTCAATATTGAGGAAATCTCATGTTTTCTTCTTGATCAGACTGCCGGAGTGAATAGGAAATGGTACTAATGCAGTATTAATACTGAAAACATATGAAAAATATAGTGACACCTATAAAAGTTGTAAATACAGAAGTCACTTATTTTTTGTATGGTTGTGCATTTGCCTTATTCTGTTTTTACGTACACAGCAATGATATAGTTGCGATTATTTGGTTAATTGTAATTTAGACCAGTAGATTTTTGGTTCGCAAAAACTTTTTGATAAATGTATTAATAATTCTATCTCAATTTTGATGATAAAGCCGAAATGTAAGAATTTAAAATGAAATGATCTAGAGTTTGAAATTATTTTTTTTAAGTCATCATCATCGTTTTCGACGCCATTGTTTTCACATTGTATCATATAGATATTTTGTTATTAGTCGCACTATGGTATACCAACATACTACATGAGGGGACATTGCAATAACGTCAACATCAGGTATCGGTCCATCCTCCAGTGGGTTTATTGTAATCGGGAACGGAAATTTCCCAACGGTTAAGATAAGCAATGAAATAATTCATGCTCAAGGAACACATCTCTCAGTTTTTGTGCATGTAACCATGCCTAATATCATTTTTAAACAGGGAACTCCACTCATTAACATTATGATTATACTTACGATGGCCAGGGCAGGCAAAGCTCGTGATTAAGATATCATCGATGGCGATATGACCATTGTACGACGAGCCACGGGCGCCTTCAAAGACGATCTGCATACAATCACATTGGTGCTTATTTGTTTTATTTTTATCCACTATATTATAACATCTTTTCTCGGACGGTAAAAACGTGACTCAAATATACATGTAACGCAAGAGATTATTATATTATTAGCTTTGTGTTACCATCCTAGCCGAATTTTTTGCAGACTAAAACCCATGGTGCTTCTTGAAGACATAAGAAAATTGGGAGAGTACAAGAAGGGTTGGAAATTTTAACATTATTCTAAACGGAAAAATAAAGCCCGAGCTGGACTCAACTCAAATAATCATTTCACTTTTACGTTACGTATTCTATGAAAAATCCTCACGTTTGAATCACGACAGTTTAGAACAAATATCTTAAGCATTACATTAAAATCCTTATGAGTGTTTATCTCTGCTTCTGCCCCTCTCCAAACGTCCCCTCTGCCACCGGCCAGCGACCAGATGGGTGAGCCCACAGAGCTGCTATTGGTACGGAGATACACCGTCAGTTCCCCGATGTTTGCTTTATACATGTGATACCAAAACACCACGCAAAAGGTCTCCTTGTCGTCCCCCTGAATGCCCCGAAAAGTTGGTGATATGAGCCGCGCGACCTTATTCCTTGTCATCCAAAGGGCTTCAGTGTACATAAAGTAACCTAAACGGATATGAAATTATTGGAAAGCTACTACAATGCTAACAAACATGACAAAGATAAGAATAGAGATTATAATGATAATGGTAACAATAATGCACTCCATATTCGTTGTTCCTAAATGGGCAAACACTGAGCAAAGGTGCATAATATATCTTAAAAAGCAAACACGAAATATTAACTCAATAACGCATGAACTAAGCAATTATGTTAAACAGTTATTAAAAAATATCATCATTGCGTTACATACTCACCTTCTTCTGTTCCCGTTGTGTGGTCGATGGCAGGTCCTGGGTCAGAGGAGTAAGTTTTTCCGTTCCAGTGGATGAAGTCGAAATCTGCTGTTTCATCATGAACGAATCCACACATGCCAACTTCTTCCTCGAAAGTGCAGTTCAGGAAATCTGTCAAAATTGAATATAATTCATGGTTATGTCATGAGGAGTCCCGTTTCATAAAATACTGCTCTAAGAACAGCTCGGGTGAATTTGCCGTAACGGTAACAAGCGTGAAGCAGAGCTCATAGACAAAATCTCCATGGTTGCTATCGATCATACTTACCATAATTTTGAGTTTTTATGCTGTGGGACTAAAAAATCTCTTACACAGTTTCACTGTATTCGGTACCAGAATTCCTGAAACTCATAGCCTTACCGTTTTACTAGACAGCGCTTTCAAATAGTTTGTACCAATAAATTCCCAAGCATTAATTATTTGCTAGTAAACACGGCTCACAAAGTATGCCATATATCAAACACAAGCTTGTCAGAAAAAAAATATCTCAAAGCTACTTCTCCATTTGGAAGCATTAAGATTGTTATAGCTGTATAGGAGCCCTAGAAATGACGAGCAAGGTATGAAGATGATAAATTTCCATGTGGGCATCCAAGGAACCACATCTAGCGGATTTCGTCCTTATGATGGTGGTCTTTTAGCCTGGATGTAGAAATATCCTGCGTCCTGAAGGCAACGATTATTCCAAACATCCTAATTGCACAGGAACTAATGGAACTCACAAGGAGAATGGGAAATCAATACTTTAGCAACGAGAGATGAGTATCAATGGACCACAGACATAGCCCTGTGGGACAAACAGATCGTGCCATTTGTTGTATTAATGGCTTTTTTTGTAATTTTCATCGATAATGGCAGAGGAGTGGTAGGCCTAATAAAATGATTTATCCGTTGAATTGATTACTGATTCAGTAATCAATTCAACGGATAAATCAACGACACACGGAAGAATTTCCCGTATTTCCTTTGTACATGTTGTTTATCAGGAGCAATTTAAATGATGTTTATTTGTAATAAAAGTACAAGTCATTCCTTAAAAAACTTCTCATTTTTCTAAATTTTGAGTCAACTCACGGCCAATTACAACACACGTTATTCCGTACACTGTACAGATTTGCCAGTTCCCTAATGAAGTCGACGCTCGTTCCAAATCACAGTATGCATCCACATCCTACCTTTATATTTCACACTTGAGTTTATACCTACCAAGTGGACAGAGTCCTTCCTTTACTTCGACATCATCAATTGCAATGTCGGAATACTCTCCATTTCCTATTTCTGCTTCGAAGACTAGCTATATAAGGAAGTTAAACAAATGGTTTGAAATACGTGTCGTCAATAAGATATGTTCTTTTTTAGGTTCTCAGTTGTCATAAACACACTTACTGTGGAACATTTAAAGAATGAGTGAGAGAAGGGGACAGTGATAGAGGGAGAGAGATAGAGAGAGAGAGGGGGGGGGGGGGGGCTAGGCATGGGGGAAAGATGGATATTGCAGGTAAGATTAAAAAAATTGCGACTCGAAATACTTTAAAAAAGAAAAAGTGATACAACATATAAAAGCTGAAGAGCAATATCTTTTATAATAAATTAGTATAATGATGGAACACCTAGGATCTCTCTTCTGTCATAAAACTTTCCCATTTCACATACATCGCGCAATAAGAATATCTTCTAATATTGGCCATTACCATTATGGGTTGGAAACTGTGTATTTTCCTTCCAGCTGAATTTTACTGGTGTTATTTTGTATGATTGCTAATTCACTACAAGCTGTTTCCACAAACTCTTAGGAGAGATCTCACTGAATCACCAAGACTTGAGGAAACCGTAACTTTCAAATACACCCTGTATTAGGGTGGGGGTCCCTATGCAATTAAATGGTGTGTAAACTACAGACGGGCAGCACAGTGGCAAGATCTAAGACTATTATACCTGAATTCTATTGGTGCTATTTTGAACACTCGCCAGTCCTCTATACCAGCCGCCTCCGCGATTGTCTGAGAGAGACCACACTGGATCACCCAAACTCGAGGAAGTGATATCTTTGACGTAGACTCTATGTGAAATAGAAAACGGAAAGGGAGCTTTTGACAGAGATAGAGCAAGAAAAAATGAGAGTAAGAGCAAGAGAAGGGGGGGGGGGTAGGGAGAGTTGAATGGTCAAGTTTGTTGTTGGGTGAATGTGGTGCGCCGAATAGAAAGCACAACCGAGATGCAACGACTTGTACATGCCTTGGTACAATTTTCAACCCATGAGGCTCAAGTATATGAAATGCAGGACGTACAACGGAGGAGGCACCAATGACCAAAGGCCACCCACCTTGTGCGTTCTGCGTGGTACTCCTTTCGTGCAAGTATGGTTCTGACAAGCGCCACAATGACTTTCTACAAACTTCGCCTCTGATCACACGTACTAAGGTGCGCTGCGTGTTGCGACCGATGTACATGTATCAGCCCCACCACATTGCGTTCTATGTACGTTTGATGTAAAGATCACGTAATTGCAGTTTGTATAGTGGTATTGCGCATCACTTGCTCGTAAATTGAGAGGCTCGAGTGAAATCTCGGGGTGTCACGGCTTTAGGCAGTGACCAGACACTGATCGCGATAGTGTAAGCTTTCGATATCACTTTAGCTAAGTGTTCTGCAAGATGTACGCGATTTGTCATATTACTGATGAAGGCTTGAACTATTCAATTACTTCAGTGCATAGTAAAACGCCCTAAAAATGATATGGACTATCCGTTTTCTATTAATTTTGATACGAGGTGGGAGTAAATTTTGAGGGTTACCTTGATGGCGTTATTCTTCGTACTTTGTAAAGAATTATGTTTGAACCCAAATATAAAACAAATATACATACCTATTTTTCGAGTATCTAGTTTAAAACTACATGTTTATGCGTCGGTATCTCCAAAAGTGCTATTCTCTTTCGGGCTACGCCCCTCAGTGAATAGTACTTCTCGATAAAACATTTGGTCATAGTGATAGCACAAAACTTAAAGACAAGATACATTTGTATAATATTAAAATAATTCTATTTCATATTAACATATATATCAATGTTCAATTCGTATGTCTCTCATTCATGTATCTTTAAATGACATCATGTAATCCATTTTCTTGATAGGTTCTGTAACACCCCAATACAGAATATCCACATGTTAGATAGAATTGAATATTTTTTTCTAGTCTTGTTAAAACGATTGCGCCTTTGGAGAAATTATCTGGAAGGGTGGTTGCCGCGTTCTGTCCCGTCTATGGGGCGGAAGGATTCCCAGCACATTCCTAGAAATGTCCGCTCGTTATTCGAATGTTATCAAGGGAATGTCCTAGGAATCAGTCAAGGAAGTTGTTGAAACTCAATCGTATCAATTCAAATGGTAGTATACTCGCACCTATGATTGGTTATCATTCTTTGAAAAGCCGTTTTAGGCGAAACTCGAACCTGCGCCGATGTACCCGTCAGCAGGAATGGTTTATTGATTGATCCACATCAGTCGAGCTGATCGATGGGTCGATAATTACGCCCTATCCTAACGTTTCGGCATGTTCGGGTAGCCATGAATATCCATGAGATGTAGTCTAAATAAATTAACCCTGGTATACACTGAGTATCAAAAAAAGTTTACACTTTGAAAAAATCCTGTAAAATTACACATTTGTAATATCCTGAAGATTTTTCCACATTTTAACATTGGTACAGATCCATTTAAGCAAATGACGATATAACTATCGAAAAATATTTCCGCTTGAGTGAGCACCAAATACTTTTGAAAAGTTAGTGAAAAATGATTTGCGCAGAACTTTGAAATAGCTATGCGAATAAAAGTAAGCTTTATCATGAAGAACACGTAGGTTTTAGCAAGTAAAGTTGATTTTAAGATATCTTTGACATCTTTTAACTTGTTTTCTTGCCCAATACACTTCAGAGAGAGCATTGCGCCCTGCCCACTCCCCCACACACCAAGGCCATGAAGACGATATTTGATTTACACTGAGCTGTGATTTACATAAAATGAATTAGGCCTGATTTTCATTTTGTCAATCATTGTCAAGCTTGGGAAAAGTGTTGAGAAACAAGTATTTAATGAAAAATGTAATGTCAACCCACTTTAAGTAATAATAACTTAGTGAAAAAGTGCTGGATATGTCTGATGTAAACTTTTGTTCAGATTCAGTTGTGTCCTCGGCTGCCGCTGGCACAAAAAGGGTAAAAGTTGTGCTTACTACGTGTTGAAATTTCAATTTGGGTGGCAAATTTGTTTAAAAATGCTTGAATGTATCTGTTTTATCTTAATTGACTAAAAGTGCAAGGGAAATGTAGGAAAAATGTATCACAGGTATAAGTTTGATTTCGCCCTTTCCCCTTGACACTGCGTGAAAACTAGCATTTCTGCGCAAACAGATTTCTGCGAGCTTTACCAAGATGGACAGTGCTCACTCAAGTGGAATATTCTGTCAAAACTTTTACTTTCATTGGAAAGATGAGACCCAAACCCAAGATTATGTGTGAAAAAATTACCCATATGTTGTATGTGTTTTAATTCCCAGAGCTTTTTCAAAGTGTAAACTTTTTTTTTGATACGCACTGTATAGACTTATTCATGAAAAAAGTTACGGTACAGTCTAATGCCCTCTTGCATCAGCTACACAAGTACTGACGCCTCCCTCCCCCCAAAAGAAGAAAAAAATCGCTGTCCGGACAGGTTGCGGAAGGGACGCGGGTTACAAATTTTTGCATTTCGCGTCTTGACCTGACTTTGTCCTGCCCAAAGTGGGCGCCTCGTCTTTGCGATAGTTTGTAAATACACATTCTACAAACCTGAGTGATCCTGTTGTGTCACCATACATTGAGTAAAAGAAATGGATACATTGCGGCTTAATAACCTCCTCTGATAAGCTTGTCAAGCGAGCTCTGTTGCCTTCTGACCTACCAGAAGCTTCGGCATACAAGTAGTATCCTGCGTAAAATAAAATGACAATGAAATATGTAAAATGGTAGCAGTAGTATTATGGTAAAGAGATGGGGCATAGGTGCTGTTCTGGAAGTGACGACAATAATAATGATACATGATTGGAAATGAGATGATCATTCCAATAATATTTATCATACTTAAAGTGATTTTTTAATGGTTATTATACAGTAAGGATGTTATGTCGTCTATGATAATTCATCATGCTCGTAAACTTTGGCGGCACTCTGGTTTTAAGGATCATTCGAGTCAAAAGCCAACGTAAATTCTAAAAAATCGATTTGCTGAATTCGGCATTTTAGGAGCTTATACAAAATGTTGGGCGACATACTATCAACACAACCATTGGTTAGAATTTTATCAAATTCTGGGTTATGTAGTTTTAAATCTATAATGTGCGCTTTAGGTGAAAAATGTACAGTATTAATTGAAAAATACCCACTCAGAGTTGGATAAATTTGTTAACCCATTGTGTGGCCAGAATGTTGCCCAACATTCTAAAAGTGTACTTTTTTTCAGCAGTTGTATTGGCACCCTAAGGGCAGTCTCCCCTAAAGTTTAGTTTTAAAGAATAAAATAGCTATTAACATTACGGCTCAGAGGCTGTTTGTAGAATAATATAAGGAGTGGAATCGTGGTTTTCGCACACCAGAGTCCGATGCATGGGGGTAATGACATATCTGCTTTCTTGGATAAGTTGTCCTGATGCACTAAGTGCTATTTAAAAGTGTTATATGTATATCACCTTCGTAATCTTGGAGTGCACCACTCTCTGACTTTACATTAATTTTATGATCTACTGCAAGTCGGTCATTATGTGACAGATTTTCAGACAATAGATTCACTGTATTCTAAATTACCAGATGATATATGATTTTTATTTTGGGGTGCACTAACCACCTTCTGATTACTACAGATATACATGAATAGGACCATGTCCTTACCAAGGCGCGTTCCATGGGTATGGTCCACATCAGGACCAGTCTCGCGGGTCTCGGTACGACCCTGGAACCTGGTCCAATCGAAGTCATCTCCTTGGTCCTGGGTGTAGTCGCACATACCCTTCTCAAAATTGCAACTGAATCCTCCACGAACATGTTCTATTATATAACAGATAGTGCACCAGTCATGATCATGGCGATAGTGGTGAGTTAAAGATTTACTCAAATGCACTGATTTACCTTTGAAAAACTGCCATGTGTCATTATTGATTTAGACCATCACAACGTTGTAGGATTCTATGATTATCTCCATATACGGAAAACAAATACATTTCATATTTCGATCACCATTATGGTCTTTTTGAGGCCAAATCGGTAAAATTCATTAGTCATACAACCATGACATGGGTTTTACACCTTTACCTTCCCCACTCCCCTTCTCTGTCTCCCTTTGTTTCTATCTCTCTCTGTACACACGGTCTCTCTTAATTCTCAATTTTCTAACTTTCTATTTTCATTACATGTTCCCTATTTTACCATCTGAATACATTCTTGCTAGAACATCACTGACATATTTTATTCCACATTCTATTCGAGAGACGTCGCAGTTATGTCCGCGAAGTTAGTCTTGATATAGAGTTTTCCCATTTACCACGGAGCCGCTCTCCACAACGCATCGATTCTTTTGACATGTTTGAAAATCTAATCAAAATCACAATGGAGAGCTGAGAGGCTTTTGTCGAAAGTTGGTGTACTGGGACAGCAGTAATCCGAGATTTACACCGGACGAACAATTGCAGATATGTCGTCCAGAATCAAGAAATTCTGCTGCTGCCCCGGATAACCAACTTTTGACAAAAGACTCTAAGCTGTCCATTATGAGTTGACTTGCATTTTAAAAGGAATCGGTGTGTAGAGAGCGCAGCTCCATAGTAAATGCGAAAACTCTCTAATATTGCGGAGCCTGACATGCATTGGATCAGAGTCGCTTATTTCATAAACATTATTGCCGTGAGAGTTATTATAATTGATAATTGTTATAAGGAAAAAACATACCAAAAGCTGTTGCAAAGAATATTAGCCCAAGTAAAATCCCCGTAGTCATATTGAAATATTCCTGCAAACAATAAGTCATTTTAGTGTTTCCACATCTACAGCTTCCTGCATATGGAATGAAACCATTTATTGTTTGTTCTGTGGAGTGCAAGGCATGGCCTAATTCTGAAGCACAGTTCCAATAAAAAATCTCTGATTTTAATTTCTTGTTTGTCGTTCAAAGAATCATGGCCAAAAGTTAACACAGTTACGCGAGTCTCCTGGAAGCCAAATTGCTTGCGTATTGCACTGAACGATATTCAACTGACCTATACAAAATATACGACCTTTCAGAAAACCTTTTTTGCTCAAATAAAATCTATGCGGACTCCTTTGTTTGACTATCCTCACTCGAGTTATTGTTATGTCAATTTCCTTTGTCTAACTCTATTTGTATTAAGTTGCTCAAATTTAATTTGTATCGCTGTGCAGCCGAATTATAAAAGGATATAATAAAATATTGAAATATCTACAAACAAAGGGAAGAGGGAATTCTGCTCTTGTTGAAAGGGGGTGGTTCCCAGTCCCCGAGTTATTTCAAAGGTCATTTGATCGAAGAAAACTATGCGTAGGTAGGTTCTTGTATGACTAAAATTACTTTATGTCATCGTTTGGGACGAAAGATGAGTTATTGTGACTTTATATCCGGTGTTGATTTTTTAGGCATGTAACCATTTTGAAATTGGTTTGAATACTCTTTAAAATATCAAAGAAAATATACAGTACAAGAATTGAATTTCGAATTTCTTCATGATTGTCAAGTGGAAGATTTCTTCCGGTATTCTGTGCTCATTATGTAAAGAAAATGATTCGTATATTCTTATCTATCTTAGATATAAAAATCTATATTTTTTTCTTTCAATCAGGGTTTCCAAAAATGATGTTTCTCTAGATAAACAACTTTATCTCAATTTCTGTAATTATTTATTTGACACACTCTTTTTAAACATAATAAATGGAATTTATTATATGCAAACAAAAGTGACGGATTAACATTTTGAAAGAATTACCTTATTTGACTCGATTTCAGTTATTTTATTAGATTTATATTACAAAATATAAATGCTAAGTTATATAAGTTAAAAAGCAACATATGAATTGACATTTTGAATCATGACCTTATTCGATTCAATGATCAGTTTATTTCATTTCTGTTCAAAAATATAAATTCATAATGATATAAATTAGATACAAAGTGACGGATTAATATTTGAAAGAATCGCAGCATAAAACATCTCATAGGAAAAAATAATGAGGGGGTTCCACTAAAAGGAGAAGCTATGGATTTAGCATATATTTAACGTGGACGGGGTACTTTTCCATCATCAGAGGCATATTTTGTGAACCTCGAAAAGTGGGGCTAAAGTTCCCCACATTAAAATATGATATATAATTTTTCCGAAGCATTTATAACAGCAAAAACTAAAAATAGGGATACGCAAAGAAGAAAACAATATTTTCGGAATCACTTTATTGTCAAAAGAAAAAAAAAAAGACTACTCATAGCTGCTAGCAATCACACTTCACACCTCAAATCACAGCAGTTACAATGATAATATTGTTTGGAGCAGCATCTATTCTGGTATAATTTTGCGGCATATATAAGTGTATTGCAAGTATACTTAGCATGTGACTTTATTAAGATCTTCAATCTTCTTTGAAAAATTCGAGCAGGTGTTAAACGCTTATAAGCCACTTTACGATAGTGTGCAAGTTATTGCATCTTCCATTCAATTTAAAATTTCTCACTGAAATAATCGATAGATCGACTTACATGTATTTGTTTGACAGTTAGACTATGACATTGAATTTGCCTGCTGAATTTTAACGATAGTCAAGATCAACGTACGTAAAGCCATATATCACAGACGAAAATGGTTAACATACAGCAACATTTCTTTCATATCATTTTATCAATCCTTGGAGGCATTTTTATTCTTAGAAATATATTTATATCGAAATACAAAAAATAAGATACATTTAATGTTGTCTAAACGTGGTAAGAATAACCATTCAGGGCTTAAGAATGATGATAAAATATGGAAATATTTAAAGTTCACATTTCATTGTTAATAAATGTTGAAATATGCCAATAACAAGTGTGGTCCATAGGATGGAATTTATCATAGCAACATTTCCGCCCAGAATGATTTGGAAGCCATTGGATACTATACAAGCTAATCAAACCTAATGAAGTATCATAGGAAAAATGAAATAAAAAATAGACTAATTCAGATATTATTCTCGAAATTTGTTTAATATAGTTGAGACGATAAAAAATAGGTACGCGTTCAATTAATGAAGATAAAAAGACAAAAAAAACAACTGTATGTAGTCAGTCTTTGATGAATAAAATGAATATAAGCGATAATTCCTATCAGCACGATGCTTTGCTTACCAAGGCAATTTGAAGTTCATAACTCATTTACCTCTCACATTGGGAGTAGATCCAAGATCGTTCTCATGAGAGACGCAATAGTTTAACATTTGAACCGTTTTGTTGAATAGATAGCTTTTTAGAAGTCTTAACCAACAATAAAAAAAATTGATAAAAATTCTACAACCGTAGCAGATACTTCTATTATAATTACTGTTAAGAATACAATTGATAAAATTTTTAAGTTGAATATTTTCAATAAACTTAATTATTGTGATACTACTCTTGATAACGATATTACAAAAAACACACTAATTATCATTGTATGATCATATTCATTCATATATCATCGTTATACATATATTTATGTAAATCCCGATAAAATTATTTATTACGATAAACATAATTATAAATACTTCTAACACTTCTGTCGTCGTTCTCATCTTTTGATAATGCATAATTATCAGGGGTGACATTTTTATTTTTATTTTGCCCTTTTAGAATGAATATAATAGAACGCCATAAAATGAATTAAGGTACAAAGTGATTTAAATATAAATTATATTTATAACACATTTTTTGTGCAATTTTATGATTGCAAGGGTAATAGGAGATTCCATACGCTTGGAAACTACAAAAAATGAGAAGAGTCGGGCTTCGATGCTTCTGAAGTCCCACGAATAACCACCTGTGAATCCTCACTACCTCCATCGCGGCTGTGCGTGTTTACCCCAGACACCGAAATGGAATCCAAGTTCTCGTTCTTATAGTCGACAGTAAAAGATTTCAAACTCGGCTTGCGGTATTTGAAAATAAAAAGACCACCGATGATGGCGACGGCTATGAAAACAAGTACGGCCAGGACAATAGTGATGATCATTCCGACGTCAGGACTAGTACCTCGATGTGGTTGCCGAGAAATAAAAGGTCGTGAACTCGTCTTCACTGGATGTTGTGGATCTACGAATAGACAATGAATGTTTGGGCCAAACTTATTTCCAAATCTAGATTATTGAATTTTACACATAAATGTAAGGAAATTTCTAATTACTTAGATATTTTGTCCCGCTCTCTGCATGAAGCCTGTTTTTAAGTAACGATGGTTTCCGATATTTTAAGTAGTTTAAGTAACGATAGTTTTCCCCTTTTGGTGATTCGTTAATTTTAAAGGAGTGAAAGCCGGAAAGTAGGGGTTTTAAAACACATTCTTCGTACCTCCCTAGATATCACATCCCTATCTTGAAAGTAGATCCAGACCCAAAATTTTACACAATTACAGCCCCCTAAAATGCCCCACAAATCTTGCCCTCTCTGTATGGGATATACATGCCGTTATATTTTTCTATAATAATCATCAATAATGCAGGAATGTTCATTTAAAACTGTAATTTCTTACATTTCATGCACGCATCCATATGCTTTGAAAGGTAAACATTATCGATAGCAATAATTCCTTCGGAGCTTGAGTCATAGATTGCCGTGAAGACAAGCTAGAGAAAGTATAGCAAGAGATGAATTAAAGACATTAATTGACTGATTTTCACCGATCCTCAATCATATTTCATAACATATATACATGTATATACACATGAGTATAAGAATAAGATTTATCGTCTGTTATCATCTGGCTGTTATGATTATTATTGATATCACCGTTGTTTTTATTCACATGCTAATTTCCTTAACTCATATTGGCATATTGGTATTGTCCTTGGTGCTATCCTCTTATCATATAGCGATTATATTTCTATCATTATCATTAGTGTTATTTTTTGTTTTGAGTTTTTAATTCTTATTATTAATATTTTTATCATCATCAATACTTTTCTGTAATTTAATTGATAAGTTGACATTGCTAGTCACTTATTATATGCATTGCATAATTACCAAATGTATTGAGAAGTGGGCAGTTTACTTTGAATTACCTGAAACGTAGAATGAATGAGATCGCCCTGTATTGACCAGTTTCCCCTGACCCACGATCCACCAAGGTCTCCCGAAAGAAGGTCTATATCGTGTTTTATCTTCGCCTTCGTCTCTCGTGTTTGAATCAGAAGCCGGTGAGTGCTGTCCCCTGTGAGGACGAGGTCGAATGTCAGACAATGAGTCCGACCACGGAGATCGTAGACTGCGGAGAACAGTTCAGCGGTGTAACCGGCGTTCGGAGTCGGGGGCTTGGTGTACATGAAAGAGGTAGAAACTAGAGAAATCGAGAAAATCCTTAAGAAACAGCAATATGGAGAAACAGCAACTCTATTTGGGGATACACTCAGAAACCACACCTTCTTTACTATTAATGTTTTGCTAGAATAATATCATAATAGTAATTACTTAAAACGACCTGAAGCCCAAAGGGGCGCCTACAAAGAGGATAGAAGGTCCCTTCTTATAAGTTTTTTTTCCTCGTTGTGACTGAGCAGCCATCGAACCTATGACTTACATTTTATGTGCTCAGGAACTATACAACCACTAAGCCACCATGCCCAGTTATGTCGAAAAAATGAAATTTCAACGTCTCCTGTATTACATAGATTTAGATAATAGACTTGATTTGAGTTTATTCAATTCCTGCAATAAATTTATACAATTGAAGATCAAAATCCTGATTATTTGTACTGAAAAGAACGCCCCAAAGCCTATACAGATGACATTTTTATGCTATCTGCAACCGACCCTAACTTTTCCTACTCACTCGAATTCAGGGGTGGTTCTTCTAAGGCAAGGATATCGTACCATTTCCATTGGTATTGAGCTGTCAAATCGACACTATATCCACAGCCTACTAGGCCTTGTTCGAAGCTACACGCGCTTTCGGACGGATATCCTTCGCATGGCTGCCTTAAGAACATGATGTCATCGATAGCGACGTCACCTTCGAATCCGTCTCTGTATTTCTCGGTCGAAAATTCAATCTGAAGGAAAATATATGAAATCAGAAACCAAGATATCGCAACAGAAGAAGAGGTGTCTTCTGAAAAGTCGGACTTGAAATAAAACATCGCAGGAATCGCTCCTCCCAAAAGAGAATAAATAAATGAAAAAAATATAACCATGAAAACTGAAATGAATTAAAATAAATACTCGTCTGCTTTAAACCAGTATGATATACTAATACAGGATGATTGAAGATACCTAAGAAAATTTATTATTACCCTGAAATTATGGATGCCAGTGAAGCTAGCCGGTATATTCACATTAGCTGGGCGCCATTTATTCCCGTGGTCACCGGCGATCGCAAATTGTGTGATGTCGTCGTAAAAGTCTTCCAAATCGACATCGACGGTCAGAGACCCGACGTCCTTACCGTACGCGTGGTAGTAGAATCGAATACACATGTCTTGGTTCTTGCTGTTAAGGATAGGAGATCTCATGGAGATGCGAGAATTGGGCCGATGCGGAATAGAAGACTCGACGTAAACATAGTGTCCTGTGTGATAAAGGCGAATAAATGATGATGATGTATGTGTGTGTGGGTGTGTACGAGGTGCATGTGTGTGCGTGTGCGGGGGTGGGATGGGGCTGTGAGAAGGTTTAGGACTATAATTATGCTTGATATTGCTATCATTCTGTCAACACCTGTCAACATAACAAATGTCCTACAACCATTTAAAGTTTGTTTTCTGAAATTAGGATATTACCAGTTTGTTTCACGCGCAACTCTTATCGAATCAGAATCCAATTGGTTAAGCGCTATTACAAAGTTGACACTGACATATTCAAAACATTTGAAAATAGAAACTGTTAGACTTCATACATTGAATAATATTAATTTTTGAAGAGTATGAACAATTATATAGAATGAGTTGAATGGTTATCGGAAAACAAAACAGTCATGTGAATAAAATCAATTCGTCGCAATCGGATGCAAATGAACACGTTATGATTCTCATTATTATTATATTATGTCTTATCAAACTCCTAAAAGAATGTTACGTTCATACGCTACCTATGACGGTTCCCGTGGTGTGATCGCTTGAAGGGCCTGTATTGCTCGAGCTGGTGCTACCGCTATGCACTGTCCAGTCAAAATCGTTGTTGTCATTGTTAGTATAGCCACAGAGCGGGTCCGTCGTAGATTCGAAATCACAGTTGGCTGCCCAAGGTACTGGTGGAGCTTCCGTGGCTAAGAAAAATACGATAAGGATGATATGGGGTAAATAGTAGGGTAACGTGATTGGAAATAATTTTCTGAAAGAGATATTCCATTTAAAAAAAGGGTGATTCGCTAGCATTATCCAAATAATGAACGATGTTCGAGAAGAGCCAATGGATATACCGCACTGAGGTCCGCACGACCGAGTGCGTTATATCCATTTGGCGATTCGAGCACAGAGTTCATACGCAGGTCCTCTGTGCCCAAGAATGCGTGTATTGTTTGGGTCATACAATCCCCACCCTCACCCATGTTACTGAGTTGCCCCGAATGTTATATTTTATCTATATTCTATGCAATTCTAGATAATTTCAGAACTCGCACTAGCCTGCAGTCTGATGTCAGAGAGCAGGATAGTGCAATTGGTATGACGTCACAGTGCAGGATAGTTCATTTTGGATGCAATAGTTCAATTTGCTGAATAACGTGTGATCCGATTTGGAGCAATCAGATTACAAAACATTCTTGGGAGTTGTATAATAAGTAATGTTTTGCAATTATAACCTCAGTTAGAGGAAGAAAAAAGGAGAAAACAGACTAGAGACATCTCAAACAACAATGGTATTTTGCGAAGCTGTATCAAATGTCAAATTTTATGCATTGCCAGATTTTTTCCAACCTTTTATTATATTTCCTGTCAACCTATCTTTTAGAAACAAAGATGAAAGGAGCTCAGAAATAGAATATAACATGGTACCTTTAATCGGACATTTTCCATTCATGAGGGCTATGTCATCCAGGACAATTTCAGAAGCGTATCTTGACGTGCCTATTGTTCCAACGAACCATATCTGAAAGGCAGTAGGATTAAAACGTTTTTTAATAAGAATACTAGAATGAATTTATTTCTTCAAAAATATTTTGTGGTCCCATTCCCTGAAATAAATATCATTACATCCATGATAATCTGTTGAGAATCTTTTTTTTTAGTTACTCTTCAATTCTGCACGCCCTACCCGACCACAACAATGACAGCCTTCAATCTTTAAGGATATAATTTGGATGCAGTCATCGAAGTCAGGCAGTCGACGTTGCAACTGCTGTCGTACAAAGAACATGACGAAATTGATAAGGAGAGACAGTTGCCCCCATTGATCGTTAAAAGATCGCGCGGGAATTCGTGAGTTCGCATGCGCGAACGAAATCCACATCATAGTTTTTGAAAGCAAGGTTCTGAAAGTCATACTTGAAAATTAATTATTACAAACGCTAAATCGTTTTCATGCAAAAATATGAAAATAACAAAAATAGGTGTTTTGCATGAATTACAATACATTAATCATAGAGGTACACCTGAATTGCGGTTTTAACAATACGATGTCACTGCAATTTACCTTCAAATATGATATGATGTAATAAGCAATCAATACCGATAATTCAGGGGGGTTATTGCCGGCATTGAACTAACAAACACAAATGTCTTACGTCCTGGCTAAATTTAAACGTGCTGAATTAAACATTAATATGTGATTCTTTAACCCACACGTCAAGAAGACGAGTCCAGTGGTTCACGGTATAAGAGGTTTTAAAGTCAGGTGACCCCAACAGCCCCTGAATTAGTTGGTAAGGGTCCCTTTGTATCACCTGAAACGGCTCACTTGACGCGGGGACGTCCATTCCGAGTTCCAACCACTTCTCCGCATGATTGCCATAAATTGCAAACTGTGGGTCCATGGACGGTGTGCTTCCCCATTCAACAATCTGGAGGGTAAGGTAGTCTATGGAATGGCCAAACATGAACGCAAAGAAAACCAAGCAACGATCCTGTGGCTTTGGTACGATGAACGGGGATTTCAGCACAGCTGTATCGCCGTAGCGGGCTCCACTTAAGTCGTACGGGTCAAAGCTTGTGTAATAGCCTTTACAAAGGGTTTCAAGAACCAAGAAAAAAAAAACGATATACAAAATCAATCAATGCAGAATATATACCGGTTGAATTAAGCTTTGATATGTACAACCCCTGAAAGAACGGGTTAAACTTCTGGATTTAGTTGTAAAGGTTTCAGGCTTTCATATAACTCTTTGGATAAACAAATTGTTTACAATGAGTTTTCAAATATGTGACGGTTTTACAAACAATTTTTTTTTCTCCTCACTATCGGCACTGACAAAGAGTGTGACTAAGCCTTTCATTTTGAGAACTATGCTCCGTTTTCCTTTGAAATTACGCTAAAGTATTGTTGAGGGAGAGGGGGTCTCGATCCCGTTACATTGATTCATACAGATTTTATACTCACCCAACTCTGTCCCTAGCGTATGATCCACTTTTGGCCCAGTTATAGTAGAGGTCGAGCCGTCTTTCGCCTGGCGTCTTGTCCAGTCTCCGTAATCAGTGTCAACGTCATTAGTGTAATCGCAGAAATCTTTCTCAAAATCGCAGTCAATACTTTCTCTTGCAGGAGGCATGGAAGCAGACTTAGGAGGCTCGGTAACAACTAATAGTTAAACGTTAGAACATTTAAATAAACCCTTTGAACCAGTTACAGTTCAGGGAGAAAATAATTGTTTTATAGAAATGTCATATTCATAATATAAATCTAGAAAATTGATTTCTGCAAAGAATTACTATTCTTCAAATGCCCTGGGATACATTAATGATAATGCATGTAGTGCTTAAACTGGTAGGCCGATCATTTAGTCTGACTACATGAACCTGATACGTTTTGTAAAGTGCATATTTCCAAAAAAATTGTTCAGTCTCCCGAGTTTGATTAAAACTTTATTATGATTCTCATTTTTTAAAAGTCGAATTCAATTTTAGATGTTTGAAAGATCATGAATATTGTATTCTTTTGTAGGTTTATGCGTCACAAACTCACATTCTGGGCAATTCTGATCCTGGTAGAGTGTAACGTCGTCCATTGCGATGTCATCACGTACTTCATCTCCCGGGATACCTTCAAATACTATCTGTTGTAGGGAGCAAAGTATCAGAAGAATGAATTGAAAACAAAATATACCACTTTAATACCACTTTTAATCCGGTTCATTTAAGAAAATTAGAAGTTCCCCTCATCCTTTGACACATACAACCTTCGTATAACATATTTTACACTCTAGGGGCCGCGTACCGATGACAGAAATCTGACAAAAAGAAGTGTCGATAATGCACATCCTTGAGGGACCCACCGATTATTTATTGTATTCGGATTGAGTGAGTAATTTCACCAAGTATCCAGTATTTTTGCATCAACATAGAATAAAAAAAGTACCTGACATGAATGCACCATGACGTGACATTGAATCGTAATTTTGATTCATAGCGACCAGTTTTAATCATTTCGTAATACCACGCACAATGCTTGATGGTACAGAATGTGTATGTACACTTTCCGATGTGGCAGAACTGAATATACCAAAACTAGTTGAAGTATGATACATTACTCTATATTCTCCCGACTCGGCTTGTACAGTGAATGTTCTTCGATGCCAGTAGTTTCCCTGGTCGCCTTCAACTCTCGTCACCGGTGTCGACGGCAGCAAGTCCGAGGATTCAGGTTTGATGTAGACATTGAGGGTTTCAACATCCCTTCCCCACATGTGATACCAGAACTCGACACACGACGATATCGATGATGATGAAGTGGCAACCGGAGACATGATACGTGCGACGTCTTCAGAATTTATTGTTCGTGAGCTTGAAATATACAGATAAAACCCTGCGGTTGCAAATTTAACATAACATTAATTCCCTCTAACACTATATGAACCATCGTAATAATTACCACGGTTATAGTTTGTCGTTATCATCATTATCATTATTATTATTATCGATTATAATTATTGCATATCCTCCTCTTCATTATCATCATCACCATCACGATCCTCACAGTCTTGGCCTTTCTCACATTCGTCGACATCATCACTATCGTCACAAGCATTCCAACGAAACTGCATTTTTTCCTCACGTCCGCTTTAAATAGCATCACTGATACCAAGGAAATGTTCTGATGATGACGATCATTATTACCACACCCCAAAATATTAAATAATCTTAAAATAATCGTACGCCGCGATTTCTGTCCTAACTCATCTCCAAGTCGGCAAAACTCTAAGACTCACCAAATTCATTTCCTTTCGTGTGATCGTAATCTGGACCAGTAAAGACGCCGCCCGCTGCTCTGTTGTGCCATTTCCAGTCAATGGTATCAGTGTCATCTTGGACATAAGCACACAGCTCAGCTTCTTCAAAAGTGCATGATACACTACTCTCGTTTTTATCGACATGTTTATCTGTTGATAAAAGAAGATCTTTGAATTACACATTTGTGTCGAACCACAGGCTATCGTATTTTTCAATAGTCGTAAGTGCCGCAACGTGAATTGAACCATAT